>NW_012150408.1:1144505-1187775 GCF_000956105.1 Propithecus coquereli
CCTATTCTGAAGATAGACCTGTAGGCGACACACTGTTTGGAGGTGGTGGTTTGTTTTAGCCTGATCCCGGCAACAGCGTGATCTCTGCTGTCTTCTAGAGGGAATGAAAGACTTACACTGTTGCTCCTCACTGGGGAATCCTGTGTGTGCCTTTTCAGAATGAAAGTTTTTCTCATAGATAAAAACATTTGGTTTTTTATCTTTTCACATCTTAAAATTGAAAACCAGAAGTCTTAAGCAGATTTAAAGTCATAAAATGACCTTTGAGGGTTGCCTATCCCCATGCTTCTTGTTTTAAGGGAAGGAGGTCTAGGCCCAGGCCCAGAGCGGTTCTTTCATTTGCTCGTGCTCACACAGTCGAGCGGTGCCACAGCTGGCCGCACCAGTCTCCTGGCCCTCAGTCCTGACACCCTTTTCACCGTCACTGTGTGACACCACGACAGACAGATTTGCTGGTTTTATTGGCTGACTGGAAAGAATATTTAGTTTCGGGTTTTGAAACTGTTAAGATGACCAACATCTGTTTTGGGTTTTTTGGTATCCTTTTTATTTATTTTTTTTTCTCACAGGGCTTTCGGCAATCGTGAGACGTTCTAGTATAAGACAGAGCACCAAAGGCATTTTTACTGCTGGTAAGAACTCTAGAAAATCCATGCATAAAGTACCTGCTGGATTAACTTGTTTGATGCTCTTGGTTAAACTGTGAGGCTTTATGTATATCTTTTAAGTACTTGTGAAATGCTGAGTTTTAATAGTCACAGACTAGGATATTGTAATAATATACGAACAGGCATAACAGTAGCATAATCTGGTAGTCTAACAAAATCAGACCCTTCGACCCCCTGTTGGAAGTCTTTACTGCTCCTCTAAACTTTCTCAATAACTCCTTGTGTGTGGAGTTTTTTCCTCCTATTTTTACATTTAGCAAATGCAAAGCATTGCAAAAACACATTACCTGGGCTCCCTCCCCCCTTCCCCTTCTTCGGAGACAGCTACTTCCAGCTCTCACAGTGTGAGTTATTTTTGGTTTTGCTGCCATTTCTTTAAATAACTGTTTAATGTTCCTTCTCTACTTTTCAACTTTAGGCACCATCTATTGGCTTCTTCCTATGGGGGTTAGAATTCAACTCTTGTTCCCACCATCACCCCATATCCTCCCCTCCCATCCCTCCATCTTCCTATGTAGTTTGTCCCCATTCTTTCCAACAGTGGATAGCATTAAGCAGTTGACTTTTCTAGTTCAGTCTTCCTTCATGTAATCATCTATTGAGCATCTCTCATGTGCTAGCCACTCAGGATGCAGAAGTGAACAAAATGCCATCCTGCCTTCCAGGGCCTTACAATCTAGAAGGGGAGACAAATGTGTTAACAGAAACTTCAGGGGGAGAAATGGCACAGAGATAACCCAAAAAAAGGTGACCTTTCAACCCGACTCTGATCCCCAGGTTAGGGAGCTGGTGTGGTCACACCTCTTAATGTCTCCAGCCCAGCTGCCTGGATACCCATCTGCGCATTTGGCCCCTAAGGACACAGTGTTGCCCTCCCGAATCTTTGGAAAGATTTAACAAAGATTCAGTAGCGTTTGTGCCAAATCTACTGAAGTAGAGGCTTTCCTACCACTCAGGGGGTGCATGGCTTTGCAATTCTAATTAAGATACTCGTTTAATCTATGTTTCTGCTGGTTTATCCTGCAAGACTGAAGATGAGGTGCTTTTGTTTGCTTGTATGATTCAGGCTGTTAATCTGTGGTTTGCATGATTGCCTCTCCCTTGCCATGATCCTCTTTGGGTGAAGCTTGATCATTGTTGTTTTTTTTTTTTTTTTTTTTTAAGATTTTTGGCTTCCCATGCTATAAGGAATTGTTAGAATTATTGTTAATTTTAGTTGTAATAATGGTGTCATTATGGTTTTTTTTAAATCCCTTTTCTTTTAGACATACGTACTAAAATATTTCCAGATGAAATGGTATGATATCCAGGATTTGCTTCAAAATAAAACATGGTGAAGGGAAGTGTGTGAGGGGTACCTGGCACAGATTGGCCAGAGTTGAAAAACTGTTGCAGCTGAGTGAAGATACTTGGGGATATATTATACTCTTCTATTTTTTATAAGTCTGAATTTTTCTCTAATAAATGATTTTAAAAGATCCATCACGGCTGGGCGCGGTGGCTCATGCCTGTAATCCTAGCTCTCTGGGAGGCCGAGGCGGGCGGATTGTTTGAGCTCAGGAGTTCGAAACCAGCCTGAGCAAGAGCGAGACCCCGTCTCTACTAAAATTAGAAAGAAATTAATTGGACAACTAAAAATATGTATAGAAAAAATTAGCCGGGCATGGTGGCGCATGCCTGTAGTCCCAGCTACTCGGGAGACTGAGGCAGGAGGATCGCTTGAGCCCAGGAGTTTGAGGTTGCTGTGAGCTAGGATGACGCCACGGCACTCTAGCCCGGGCAACACAGTGAGACCCAGTCTCAAAAAAAAAAAAAAAAAATCCATCACCCTCTCCACACACACCTCCAACCTGCGGTGAGCCTTTGGTCCTCTTTCCACGCGTTCTTTCCATTCGCCAGCAGAGGGCAGTGGGTCCCAGAACCCGCAGTGCAGGTCTCCTGCTTGCTTCCCTTTTGCTTCTAACGGCGCCAGTTGGGTTGTGGAAGTCCACAGTGACAGAAACCGTGCAAAGTGACACACCCCTTCAAATTCTGTGACTTTATTTGCCTGATGCTCTGGCACCTCTGTTGATGGTGGTCCTGGGCTGTGACGAAGGCCACCTAGTATAGTGCTGAGGACAGGGGTTTTTGAGCCCCAGAGACTGGAGTTCAGATTACAACTTAACCACTGTGACTGGGGCAAGTTACCTAATTTTTCGGAGTTTTAATTTCATAGGAAAATTATGCCTGCCTCACCAGATTGTGAAAATGTTATCTTAGGACATGTAAAAGCACTGTGCCTGGTCTTTCCTCTTTTGGTCTCATTACCTAAAAGTTTCCCGACCTCTCTTTAACACAAGCCTCTTTACGCTGTCCTATTCAAATGGCACTAGACCCTTACCCAGGTCTCCAGGGGGAGTGAACAGGTAGTGCTGGGCGCTGAGGGGCCGGTTTACCTGTTTGTCTTTCCTCATGCTCACAGCACCTTGTTCTTTACAAGTCCCTTCAGTCACAGCTGGTTTCTGTCTTTTGTTAGGTGCTTCTCTCTGAAATTTCCAAAATTCTGTCCCTGTTCAGTTTTTCAGCCAACTGACGTATCACCTGCAGGATGAGAAAACTCAGCATATTTGGTTGATTTTATTCCTTTATAGCCATTATCACTCCTCCCTGTGCAACCTCCTGCTCATAACGCATAAAGAGGAAGATCCGGTCTTCCCCTTAGCCAGCAAATACCTTTTATAGTCAAATTCAGTTACATTCAGGGAATCAGCTAACTGAAGAAGCTAAGCTTGGGGTCAGAAGACATGGGTTTGAGGTTCTAGTTATTCATTTCTTCACTCTTATAACTTTAGTGTATGATTTACTCTCTTCTGGGAAGTAGTGGGGATACTAATACCCAACTCACAAGGTGTTCTGAGGCTTAAACGAGAGTATCCAGTATATTACCTAGCAGGTGCCTTATAAACTTGGAGGAGTCTAGAGCTAAGTCTCACTCTATGCCTAGAAAGATAGAAGCCAGGCATCTGGAACCAGCTCAGAGGATTGCCCTTCCTAGTGAAGTCTGTTGGATAACACGGCAGTGTGTTCTCACGCAGTTGACACACTGCCTTTGTTAGTTCCCTTGAAGTCCCCTGACCATCACATTATACCCATGTTCAAATGTGAGTAGAGAATTGCTTCCAAACACTTATTTTTCTTTTCCTTTAGCCTGGGAGCTGATTATTTAGAAAATAATCTTGACTTTTCTTAAACCAGTATTGTTGGTAGAATAACATAGTTCTCATCAGGGTAGCAGATGAGCGGCCGAAGCCAGCTGGTTCAGGAGTAGCAAAACAGTATGTAGCCCCCGAAAGCTTGTCTGCGTCTCTCACGGAGCAGCAGATGGCGTCACATCTCAAACTGTACCAAAGACCAGCTAAGCAAACTGCCGTATTTTGAGCAGCAGCCTTTTATTATATAAAGTTTCTAACCTGATTTGAGAGAAATAGAACTGCCTGAGTACTCTGGTGTGGGAACAGGTAGGTGAGAAAGGGGAGAATTTACTGATTAGACTGAGAGATAAGAAGGAGCCAGACAAAAAAAGACCTTAAAAGCCGTGTGAAGGAATTCAGAGTTTCTTTAGAAGGCAGAGGGAAGCCACTGTAGGATTGTAGAAAGACCACTGTAGCTAGAGAATAGAGAAATTGCAGGGAGATAAAGCTATTGTTAGGGAGACCAATTAGATGTGATTGCAACCAGCCAGGTAAGGAATTACAGCAGCCTGAACTCAACGTCAGGCTGTACAGACAGAAGAGATCCCAGTGTATTTAGACGGAAATGACTAGGTCTTGGGGACAGAAGGAGATGGGAAGTGAAGAAGAGGAGTCAGAACTAACTCCCAGGTTTCTGGCTCGGGAAGCAGTGGAACCATTGCCTAAGGGGAGGGATGTTGGATGAGGATGATGAGTTTCATTTTTGAAATCTTGCTTTATTTTTCCCTACCTGACTTTCTGATCAAACAGAATTAACTCTGGGGGCAAATACCTATTTACCTCTCTAACTTCAAAAGATTCGACTGAATTAACAAGACAGGTTTAGTCTTGTTCCTTAAAAGATTCTGGCATGCCTCAGTTGATCCTTACCCGCCAGTGCCGGGAACACAGCAGAATGGATTGTTCATTACCCTCTGCTTCTAATTTCTTATGACTAAAGCGTTTCTTCCAGTTTTTGGTACCTACATATTTAAATAAGAACATGTAAAAATATTAAAGATTTATCTGGTGATTTGCTTATCACTTAAGTGTGAAGTTCTTAAAATAAGTTGTATTTCTACTTCAGAAGAGATTTCTTTGTAGATATGTCTAAATATGGTTGGAAATTAATTGGAAGAATGTTTTGGGGCTTAACTAATTTTATCTCTGAAAGGTCTGAAATATAAAATTATGGGACAGCAGAAACATTTCACAACCTAGTCAAATCTCTGTCTCACATTATTTCCTGGAGACTTTGTCAGTGAACCCGTCTGTTTAAGGTCACAGAGGAGTTCGTGGTCTTACGTGTGCATCAGCTTTGCTGTAGCTCACGTGAAACACGCTGAGAATCAGCCGAAGAAAACACTTAGGAGCCATATATTGAAGTGGATTTCTGTATGCTTCTGAAACAAAATTCTGACTTTAGATGCTATCAGAATTCATAATGACTAGCTTTAGGTAAATAAGGATCTCTCTAAAGAGGACACATCTGAAGAGATGTTTCATCTTTATCCAGTGGGGAAGGGGCAAAAGATGATGATGGTCAGACACAGAGTAAAGTTTCTCTCTTAGCAGGGTGTCTTCCCTAGAAGGGAGCACATTCTAAAGGATTGTAGGGTGTGCAGAATTCTTAAATCACCATCCTTTTCTTTAGAAAAGAAGCAGAAATAAAGAGTAAGCGTCATGTAAGCCAAGTAGTAGGAAATATCTCCATATATACAGAATAGTGCACATAAATCTGGTGACTTTTCATAAAGTGAATATCTTGTGGACCTAGGGCCCAGATGGAGAAATACAGCTGTGCCAGTCCCCCAGGGCCCCCGCGCACCCACCAGGCACCGCTCCTCTGGGCAGGCACTAGCTTGCCTCCCAGTGCCATGGTTCTTTTTTTGCCCATTTTTGAACTTACAGAAATATGTACTCTTTTGTGTCTTTTACTCCTCATAACATCCTTGTAACATCAATGAGATTCATCATGCTGGGAATAGCAATAGTTTATTTATTCTCAGTGCAGCATTCTGTTATGAATACCAAAATTTATACATTCTACTATTGATGGATTCTTGGGTCGTTTCTAGCTTGGGACTATTCAAGTGATGCTGCTATGAATACTTTTGTTCCTATCTTTTAGTGAACATAGGTTTGCATTTCTGTCAGGTATATACTTAGGGGCTAGAATTCCTGGATCATAAAGCACGTGAATGTTCAGCTTTAGTAGATACCACCAACCAGTCATCGCATTTACACGCTCATCACCAAAGTTTCCCTTGCAGCGGCCCCCTGGCCAGTACTTGCTATTATGTGTCTTTTTCATTTCAGGCACTCTGGTGGGAGAATAGCAGTATCATATTGGGGCTTCAATTTACGTTTTGCTGATGACTAAGGAAGTTGAGCATTTTTCATTTGTTTGTTTATATTTCCTCTTTCGTGAAGTGTCTATTCTAGTCTTTTGCTCATTTTTCTATTGAGTTGTCTACCTTTTTCCTACTGAATCCCTTTGTTGGATGTATGTAATGCAAAAATCCCCTACTCTGGAAGACTCCCTTAGTGGTGTCTTCTGGTGAAAAGAAGCTCTTAATTTGACATAGTCCAGTTTATCCATTTGTTTTTTATGGTTAGTAGTTTTTTGTGTGCTGTTTAAGAAAGTTTTGCCTGTTCCAAATTCATGAAATTTAAGCCCTCCACCTTAGTTGAAATTAGAATATTAAGGCAAAAAGAGCCCTTCGTTCTAATCTGTTGGTTCTTAACCTTTTGCAAATCTGGGATCCCTGTGAAAATCTGACTAAAACTGTGGACCCCGTGCACAGAAGTGCATGTATGCACATGCACAGAGCTGCCTGCAGTTGCAGGAGTTCACAGACTGACGTTCAAGCCTGTCTGTGGGCCCCTTGTTAGAGAACCCCTAATCTGATCTAACCCAGTCATTTTGTAGAAGAAGAAGTTGAAGCCCGGGGAAGGGGAGCCACACTATCAGTTTATGGCCCAGCTGGGACGAGAGTCCAGGTCTCTTTGACTCCTGTTCCAGTGCTCTTTCTAACAAAAGTCCCTGTTGCGGTCTTCTGGAGAGTAGCTTGCTGGCAGAGCCATCGAAAGGAGGGTGTTTTTAGTCGAGGGAGGTTTCTGTCCACTAGCAGCAAAAAAATGGCTACATGGTGACGCTCATCCAATTTATGTATTTACCTTAAATGTGTAAGCTCCAAGGGGTCTGTGGCTCAGTTTTTTTAAGTTATCATGGTTCATGCATCTTCCTCTAGCATGACTCAGTGCCCTGGGGTTGCCGTACTGAACCTTACCATGTGCAACTACCTGTATTCTGCTTGGTCTCTTGGTTGGTTCTGGCTAGAATTTTCAAAAGCACCTTACGTAATGAGTTTCTAGTCTCAATGCTCAAGTGGGTGAGGTTTCCCAGAGTGATTGCTCCAGGGAGAAAATTAAAAGGGGCAGGGGCAGGGAAAGGAGCTCTGAGTTTCTTGACTAGGTTGTGTCGGTTTGCAAGTAGTTAGCCGGTAGACAAGCCATCAGAGTACATAGAAGTGTTCATTAATGATTTTACTGCGGCCCCGCCACTGTCTGCAGTAGCTTCTTCAAAGCCTCTCAGTGTACTAGGCAGTTTACGGGTAACAGGGCCAGACATTTTCAAGAGATCGCTCAAACCCGAGTGCTGGCCATCTCCAGAACGAATCGTGCTCGCTCAGCGTGCACACCAAAGTGCACCGCCAGGGTGTGCATTTCAGACTCACGGCACAGATCGCAGTTTGCATCTCACAGGGAAAAGGACTGTTCAGATCTTTGGGCCACACCCTGAAATGCAGACTAAATGATCTCACCCTCAACACAAAGGAAGTCAAATCCATAATAACATCCACGAACAGGATCCTATTAAATCTGACAAACAAATAACATCCCATTTATTTTATCTCATTTTACTTTTTTCTCCTAAGCCCCCAGAGAGCCTCTTCTCCGGTTTCATCATGCACTCATGACTAAGTAGTTGGGGGAACTAGAGGGCCAGCTATCTGAATGAGGTGCATTTCTCCCATCATTTCAAGTGTTTACTGAGCACCTACCATGCGCTAGGGATACAGAGATGAATAGGACGAGGTCCCTGCCCTCAAGGAGCTCCCAGTCTAGGCAGAAGGACAGGTGAGTCAGCTGACAAGTACTGTACAGTGTATCAGGTGAGCATAGGTGCTGTGGGACCAGCCCGGAGTCCAGGAAGGCACTTCCTAGAGAAGAAATCTTCAAGGGGATTCTGAGTCTACTAGCAGAAGGTGATGGGAACAGCATTCGCCGTAGGCAGACCAGTGCCATACACAGTGACGGGGAGGCAGTGAGCTGGGGTGGTTGGAATCCAGGCACTGGGAGAGAGGATGGGGGCCAAGCATGCCCAGTGGCACACAGAGTCTTGTTTTTTTCCTACCTTGCTCCTTAAAAAGAGCTACTAAATTAAAGGCTGCCACTGTGCTCGCAACTCAAAAGGTTCACTTACGCCAGTAACTTAGGTACCGTTGGCATTCCTATCACTGAATCAGAAGGTGCCTGCACCAGAATCTTTTCCCCCACAGTGATCACAGTGACCTTTAATCACCTCCCACTCCCCGGGCTCCTGGAGCCCACCAGTCAGCCCATCCCTGCCCCTCCAAAGACAAGGCTGTGGTCAGAACGTCACTGAAACTCTGAGATCCACTCAACAAGCCTCCATTTTCTCACCCTTTCTTCTCTTCTCTTCTAGGCATGAAGAAGTCAATGATTTATAGTTCACTAAAACTGCACAAAATGTGGAAAGGGTGGCTGAGGAAAACATCCTGATTTTGCTGCTTTTATGTATAATATGTGTAGATGAATATAGATGAATAAAGTGTTTGATGATTTTTGACAAAACAGTGTTTGTTACTCTGACTCATTGCTTGAATTGAAGATACCCTGGTTTGTATAATACTTGATATTTGAAGTGTCAAGACATTTACCCCGGTGGGACCCAAATATATCAGAGGGCTTAGCATGAAAAGAATCCTCTCCACGTCCAAAACCATGTGGGTCCCGCAGAGTAGCGTCACTGTGGCCTGCATTCTGTAGGTACACGAGCGACTCTAGATGTGCTTGTGACCGTGCAGCCCGGGAGGATTACAGGCCGGGACCGTGGCTTGCTCTGAGCTGTATCAGAGACGGGGTCAGACACGTGGTGTTCCAGCAAGGGCTGGCAGCTGTCCTGTTAACATTTTCCTGGCTCTAGGCTTTTTACGTTTCTCTTTGTTCTCCACGGTGGTATATGGCACAGTGACTTCGGGGAGAGGAGCCTGGTACCGACACCTTGCAGAGAGTCCCCTATTGTAACAGGACACGTTTGGGCAACAGGAAACCCACCGCAGAGTGCCTTGGACAACAGAGGACAGATTCGTTCACCCATTTCCTGCCACCTCCCTGCCATCTGACCACGGCAGCACTGGCCTCACACTCAGGCTGGCCCCTCAGGTATGAGACCGCGGGCCTTAACTGCAAGGGCTGTACGCGTCCCCATCCACATTTGGGGAGAAAGAAGATTCCTTTCAGAAGCCCTCTTCAAAAGCAAGAAGGCTTTCCAACAGTCCCTGGCAGGCCTCTGTTTGGTTTCATGGGCCTCGATTGGGTGACGTGCCCATCCCTGTGCCAGTAAGTGGCCAAAGGATGGGACTCGGGCTGCTGGGCTCAGGCCGGAGCCACTTGCCCCGCCCAGCTGCCCCTCCAGCTCACAGGCTGCAGGGAAGGGGTGGACGCCTGCATGGAAATTGAGGAGGAGGGGCAGTGGGAAGCAACGCCTGGCCCATCTCACAAGTCACATCAATCCATTCGATGGAGCCTCAGCTTTTGTCTTTTTTGTCCTTCAGATTGTCTCTATTCGCCTCACACTCTGTATTTTGATTGTCCGGCACTCTACTGCAGGCTTTTAGGATCCCTTGTACATTTAAACAATATTTTTCTATTTATTTTTCTTACCTTTGGTTTCAGCTCATTCCAACCCAAATTAGGAGTTTCATAGTATAGTAAAAAGAGCATAGACCTAGGATTTGACCAAACTGAGTTGAATCTCATCTCCACTGTGGACCAGCTGTGTGACTCTGGGCAAGTTATGTGGCTTCTTTGAACAGTTCCACCACCTGTGAAGTGGAGAGAACATTCCAGACCTCCTGAGCTGCGCCAGTCCCATGCACTAAAGTCCGTAAAGCCCTTAAGACAGTGCTTAGTCCGCAGCATCCAGTAAATGACGGTCGCTGCTGCCGCTCCTTTGGATTATCATTTTTGTTGTTGTTTCTTCTATAAGCCTTGTTATTTATTTGCATCAAGTTCTTCCTCAAGAAGCCAAAATGATTCCCTGCTGCTCATAGGATAAAAATAAGAACTGCACATCAGCCTATTCAAGACCCTCTATAATCTGGCTTTATTTAACTTTAACTTCTGCCCCCCGTCTGTGATATAGCTTTTTATATCCCAAAGTAGACACTTTACAAAGTAGAGACTCAGCAGAGCACAGAACATCAGGGTCATTTTCCAGAGGTGGAACGTGAGGCCTCTGGAGAGAAAGCGACTGCCTGGGGTCAGATATGCGAGAGTAACAGAGCGCGTGCGGGGCCTCGGAACTCTGCCGAGGGCCTTTCTCACACGTCCTGCAGTTCTCGTAAGTAATGAGTACTTGTGTCTGTGTGTTCCACTACCCCACGATGTATTTTATCTTCCTTTTCCTCAGTCTAAGTTGGGATTCAGCGAATGGGTCTGTAAGGATGAGCAATGAGACTTCCTCTGAGGAAAGTGGAACTCTTTGGCAGGAAGTAGCTCTTCTCTTTCCAGAAGAACCAAGAAATAAATGTATTTTGGCTTCAGACCCAGAGTTGGATCCCAGCTCTTTCCAGTTATATCCTTGGAAAGTGCTTTCTTTGCCCCTCTGAGCCCCAGTTCCTATGGCGTAACGTAAGTATACTCATACCCATTTGTCAGGGTTGATGTTAGAATTAAACGAGATAACATGTAAAGTACCTACCATGGTTCTTGGCACGTATGATGGTTAATATTTCTACAAGTATCTCTTCTATTCAGATGGTGAGTTTAGATAGTAGGGGATAGTCCCTCGTGCATCAATTAGAATCTAGTCAAGAAAATTGAAACAACCAAAGTATATCAAATGGAAGAGATTTAATATACAGAATTAGTTACAAAGATGTTGGAAGGGTTGGCAAACAGAAGGGGCATGTTGGAGGAGGAAGAAGGGATGACGTGCAAAGATAGGAAACTGCAAACATCTCTGGGCTGGAACCTACAAGCCCACACCTGCTGGTGCTGGAGGATGCTGCCTGTGGTGGTTTCAAAATATGTTTGCAATTCTTTGGCCCTCCTCCTGGCTGTAGGTGGAGTCTCGTTTTCCTTCCTTGACCATGGGCTGGCTTTAGTGGCTTGCTTCTTACAGGTGGAATACAGCAGATGAGATGCTCTGTGACTTCCAAGCCTAGATCCAAAAAGGTGAGACAACTTCCACTAGGCTGTGTCTCAGGATGCTTGCTCCTGGAACCCAGCCCAAGCCACTTGGAGAGGCCAGGTAGAAATCATCCAACAGAAACTGCCAGGCAAGTGAGCGAGCAAGCCTTTGAGATAACTCCAGCTCCAGCCACTGTCCGACAGCACTGGAAAGCCCAAGCAGGGCCTGCCCAGGCGAGCCCAGTCAATTCCCAGAAGTCCAAGCGAGAATAAGAAAATGATTATTATTGTTTTAAAGTCATTGTTTTGGAGAGACATGTTATAACTGGCGCAATGTCCTTGCCGCTGCTAGAGCTGCCAAAGAGGTGCCACCACTGCCCAGATGCCATTTGGCAACCACCAGAATTGCTGCTGCTGTTGGCATCAGACCCAGGAACTTCTCTCTTCCTCCCACCTTCTGCTTTCCTGCCACTGTCTCCAATTGGCAAAGCCTAATAGAGAGCCGGCTGCTAAGGACGTTCCCACCCCGGCGGCACAGAGCAGAGTACAGGAGAACGGGTACAGCTGAGGCTCACCTGGTAAATCCCCGGCATGGTCCACTCCATGGTGACCAAGCGTCCACGTGCACCCTTCCATCTCTACGTAAACTTCCGTACGACAGCAGCAAGTTGCTGCTTCCACCTAACGCCATACAACTATCCTTTCTACAAAAGAAAACGCTCTCACTTTTCTGGCAGAGAAGAGAAAACATAAAGTCTCTACAGTCATTGTATCCATCTCAGTGATGTTTATTCCTGTTTTAATTACAACCCTAGCTGGATATTGTATAACCTAGAAACTAACCTATAAAGTTAACCAATACCTGCTCTCCTTATAGAAAATTGGTGAAGGAAGGGGGTTAAAAATACATATGTGCCAGTCTGTGAGTGTGAGTGTATGTACATGGACATTACCAAGAAAGGGAAGAAATACACCTACCCTGTTTTTAAATGGGTCGCGATATCACAGTAGGTACCTACAGCATCTTTCTTCCATTACCCATTCTGTGCTCTCAGTACGTGTATTTAAGTTGGGCAGAGTTTTACCTGTTGAAGTGACCCAAATCTTCATTACTGAAGAGCTATCCTTAGTGTGGTCCTGTCCTTATCAGGTAGCTCTAGTCTTTCATTAACTTTTACTACTGAACCTGGCTCCAAGTTTTACATATTGAGTAGTAAGAATTTAATAGTGGTTACTAGTCAAACAGTGTTTCTTGTATTAACTCATTTATCCTCATAGCAACCCGTACTATTATCATTCTGACTTTACAAATGAGGAAACTAAGTCTCAAAGAGGTCAAGTAACTTGCCCAAAGTCATGCAGCTAGTTAAGTGGCAGAGTCAAGATTCAAACTCACACATTAGAATGGTCTGAATCCAGCCTCAGTGCTCCTAACCACAGATGAGCATGCAGTAGCTGCTCAGTAAATGGTAGCTGTTATTGTCCATATTACTCCAATTTGCTATCTGTCTCTTGGAGTTATGAATCTTTTACTCATTGCCCCCCAAAATAACCAGTTGACTAAAGAAGGCCTGGCAAAGTGGAGGATATCCTACTGATTTCTGGCCAGAATTCCTTAAAACACTTTCAGAATTTACAACTGTATGTCATGAAAAGTCTGATTCCTAAAAGAGCTTCTGTCCAAATTGAGAGTCCTAGTGTCTACTCATAACATTTCCCTTTATCAGCCAGTGACCTTGGAAAAAGCTTTGGATTTGGTGACCAAAGGCACATGGTCAAGTCCCAGATCAGCTCTCCCACAAATTAGCCCAGTGATGTTGGGTTCTATCTTAAGGAGCTGATGGCCGGGTTTCCTCACTGTGCTTCAGAATGATCAGTCTCTGGGAGACTGGAGAAAAAAATGGTTTTGCAAGATCATAAATGTAAGTGTGCCCAACACTGGTGGGAGGCCTCAGCTCACAAGTGTAATACTATCAAAGCCTGTGACCCCCAAATGAGAGTCAAAATAACCATGTGCTCAGTGGGATTCTTTTGTACTCTGTCACATGAGCAGAACCCCTTAGAAATCAGAAGTACTCCTGTAGCTCCCGGGGCTTGTGGAGGGTCTCTGTGGCCAGGGTCCTGGGTCGCAGCTCCAGCCAAATCATGGGTTCCTCCTCCTTGGAGTTGCCATGTGGCAGTGAGTCTTCAAGCCCCACATCCCACCTGAGCCCTGCCCCTCCCTGCCCTCCAGTTCCGCTGGAACTGGCAGTCACTTTAACTACAAAAATGCCGTCAGTGAGCTGCAAGAAGCGTTGAAGACACGCTGTATTAGGAAAATGCTCACAGGCCTGGCCACTCTGTCCTACCAAAACACTACTGAGCCGCTTTAACCCACAGAAATGTCCGATCCCAGAATTCCAGCCTTGTAGTGAGGAGTAAATGAGTAAAGTGTCATAGGCACAGAATTACTTTTAACTAGTGAAGGATTATATAAAATGTGGAAAACAACCTAACATTTAGGGAAGGCCTGT
This sequence comes from Propithecus coquereli, assembly GCF_000956105.1. Classification (NCBI taxonomy): domain Eukaryota; kingdom Metazoa; phylum Chordata; class Mammalia; order Primates; family Indriidae; genus Propithecus; species Propithecus coquereli. Next base: position 1,158,339 of record NW_012150408.1, read on the forward strand.
AAATAACAGGTGTGATGCATAAACGGCCTCGTTTAATCCTTACCCTACTCCTACGTTGATATGAGCCCAGCCCCACAGCTGGGATTTGAATTCAATTCTGCCCCGCTCAAAAGTCCATTCTCCAGTATCACACACCATCTTTGGGCCTTGCCTGCAACATGTGGATGATTCTCTCCGAGTTTATCCAGATAATCTGTCCTATGATTATTTTCAGCCATCACTAGCCCTGGGGCCATCTGGTATAGTTTCTTTATATTCCTTCTGAAATCAAGTGAGGCTGTAGAAAATTCCTTCCTAGAATGAGCTATACCGGAGAGATGATGCATGGTACGTCAGAAGTGATAGGAAATTTCAAAACCATTTAAACTTCCTCACTTCATAGGTGGGATAAAGTAAGTCCCAGATAGGTTGTGACTGCCAAGGTCACATGTATTTGTCGACAGCCTGGGCTAAAACCTGGATCTCTTACTTCCTACTTAATTCCCCTTTTGTTTCAGCCTGCTGTTCTATCCACCCAGCATATAGGTAAATTTTATGGGGCCAAGGTCTTCAGTAGCATTTATGACATCAGGAAGAACAAAATCTCTGGGCTCACTATTCTTTCCAAAAATTACAGGACATCCCACCTAAATTTTAACTCCTAACTCTAACTCAAATTTCATTGTCCTCAGCCCCTTCTTGTATAACTAACCTACCATAACAATTGAGCTACAGATACAAGAAAGTCTTTCCTTGGAATTCAGGTTACAGTGGGTTATGTAGAAGAGGATGACAGGATGTGGCAAGTGGAAAAGCAGGAAAAGTCTAAAGGCTATTCCCAGAGAGGAGACTTTAACTCAACTGGTATTAACTTACTATCTACCAAGAATAAAATGTTGTCAAGCAATGTTGGTTGGAGGGAGATAGGATATGCCCAGATGACTATACTTGTGATCTGCCCTCAGTAGGCTTACAGTGTATCAAGTAGGGAAGACAAAATCTACCTTCGAATCATAATACAAGATGAGAAGTGATCAATGCCATGAAGAAAAGTTCATTCATGTATTGATTTAGTCAAATACTCCACAAAATTTTGATAAATGCTTAGTGCATGCCACAAGCTGAGCCCTGGAGAACTGTCCCAACTCTAAGGATCACACAATGCAGAAAAGTAATCGAGTGAGTAAATTAAAAATTGTATTTCTCTGATAAGTGCTTAATTATAGGAGTAACTATAGGATGCTATGGAGATACATCAAAGTAATGGCAAACATTGGAGTGTGCCAGGCAGTGTTCTCAGTACTTTCTTTATATTTATTCATTCAGTCCTCACCACAGCCTTATATAATACAGACTCTTATTAGTTCCTGTTTTATGCGTGAGGAAACAGAGGCACAGAGAACTAACGTCTTGCATATAGTGTCACAGCTGGTACATGACAGCCAGGATCTGAAACTGGGCCATCAGTTTCCAAAGCCCACCTTCTTAACCTCTAGGCAAAACTGTCTCTCAATCACTTAGGGTTCTCCCAATCTGAAGGGAACAAGCAAGTGACACCCAGCCTGTTACTTTAAGAACGAGTGGGAGTTACCCAGAGGAATATTCTGGGGACGTGGGCATTGAAAAACCCCAAATGAAGAGATCACAGTGTGTTCAGGGACCTAAAGTTAGCTCAAGATGAAAGAAGTGCCAGGCAAATACATTAGAGGAGTGAGGTTGGAGAAATGACTCAGGCCAGATGATGAAAGGTCTTAGAAAGCCTTTAGTGTGTGAGCGTGTTAATCATTATCCCCAGAGCAAGGGAGAACTAGCCAGGGATTTCGAGCTGGAGAGTGGCAAAACCAGATTTGCGTTTTATCAAAATCAGTATGGCTGCAATGTGAAGAGTGGATTCAAAGAGCCAAGGCTGTGATCATCCATTTGAGAGATAATGGTGGTCTAGGACAGGATAATTGAGAATGGACCAAAAAGACAGATTGAAGTGATGTTTAGGAAGTAGACTCAGTACTGCTTAATGGTGGACTGTGGAGAATTGGTGCTGAGGTTCTCGCTGGCGCAGTGGGGGAACGGTGTGCTTATTCCCCAAGCTGAGGGTCCAGGAGCAGTGGCAGATTTGGGGGTGGCAGGAGAATGGTGAGAAATTAATTCAGGTCTGAGCATGCTGGTTTGGGGATGTCTGTGGGAGATGTTCAGTAGACAGCTGGCTCCTCAGGTCTGAAGCTGGAAATGTCAATGTAAGAATTGGCAGTTAATAGATGGTGGTAAAGGTACCATGGGAGTAGACGAGAGTCTCTCAGGAAGTCTGTGAAGTACCAAGAGAAGAGAGCCAAAGGCACACCACTGGTGAACACCAATATGAAAAGAATGGGCAAAGAAACCTGAGGGGTAACCAGAGGTCAGAGGAAAACCAGGAGAACAGGGTGTCGAGTCCTATGATGGATGGGGAGGATGTGTTACTGTTCCCCTGAATAATCTATTTTCCCTCCCTGCAATGCCCTACTCTGTGGGAGGAACAATTTTCATCTCCATCTGACATCAGGTTTGGCCTTATGGCTTGTTCTGGCTGATGAAGTGAGAATGGGAGTGACATGTGTCACTTCTGAGCAGAAACTTTAAGAGCCAACCTAGAGGTGATTGTGCCTCATTTTCTCCCACCACAAGACTAGCAACGTACCAGGTAGAGATTGTTCCATCAGCCGGGATCCTGGAGGAGTGACCAGACAGAGCAGAGCCCCAGCTGGCCCATGATGCACACTCAGCGCGAGTGAGAAATCAACATTTGTTGTTGTAGTCTCTGAGATTTTGGAAACACTTGTTACTGAAATGCAACCCAACCTACCCTAACTGATAAAGTGGGAAAGGTCAGATGTTTGGAGGGTTTCATGCAGTTAATTGATTTATTGATTTTTGGCAAGGGTACCAAGGCATAAATACAGAGAAAGAATAGTCTTTCCAACAGATGTTGCAGGGACAATTTGATAGCCATATGCAAGAGAATGAAGTTGGACCCTTACCTCATACCGTGTACAAAAATTAAGTCAAATGAATCAAAGACCTAACTCTAACAGCTAAAACTATAAAACTCTTAGAAGAAAATAGATGATTAAATCTCCATAAGTTTGGATTAGTCAATGGCTTCTTAGACATGACACCAAAGCACAAGCAACAAATAGATAAATTGGACATCATTAAAATGTAAAACTGTTATATTTCAAAGGACACTGTCTTAGTCCATTTTGTGTTGCTACAAAGGAATACTGGGGGCTGGGTAATTTATAAAGAAAAGAGTTACATTTGGCTCAAGACTCTGATAGTTGCAATGATCCAGTGTGGGCATCTGCATCTGGCAAGGGCCTCGGCTGCTTCCACTCATGGCGGAAGGTGAAGGGGAGCAGTGAGTGCAGGGATCACATGGCGAGAGAGGACGTGAGAGAGATGGGGGTGGTGCCAGGCTCTTTTGAACAACGAGCTCTCTGGGCAAGTGGCAGAGCAAGAACTCACTCACCCCCAAGGGAGGGCATTAAATCTACTCATGAGGGATCTGCCCGCATGATCCAAACACCCCCCATTAGACTCCATCTCCAATATTAGGATCAAATTTCAACGTGAGGTTTGGAGGGGACGAGCATCCAAACCATAGCGTAGCAGACACCATCAATAAAGCAACAACCTACAGAACGGGACAAAATACTTACGAATCATATCTGATAAGGCTCCTGTACCTAGACTAAATAAATAACTATTACGATTCAATAATAAAAAGAAAAATAAGCATATTAAAAATGGGCAAAGGATATGCACACACATTTCTCCAAAAAAGATATAAAAATGGCCAATAAGCACATGAAAAGATGCTCAATATCACTAATCATCAGGGAAATGCAAATCAAACCACAGTGAGATACTACTTGATACCCACTAGAAAAGGCTAAATAAAAAAGACAGAAAATAACAAGTGTTGGCGATGATGTGGAGAAATTAGAACCCTCATACACTGCTGGTGAGAATGTAAAGCAGTGCAGCTGCTCAGGAAAACAGCCTGGCAGTTGCTCAAGTGGTTAACATAGAGTTGTTAATGCCGTACGACCCAGCAGGGCCACTCCCGTGTATACACCCAAAGAAAATGACAACATATTTCCACACAAAAACCTGTACAAGCGTGTTAATAAGACCATTATCTGTAATAGCTCAAAAGTGGAAACAACCCAATGTCCATCAACTGGAGAGTGAATAAATAAAATGTATATACCATACAATGGACTATTAATCAACAATAAAAAGAATGAAGTTGGTGCACGCTGCAACATGGATGAGCCTCAGAAACATGCTAAGTGAAAGAAGCCACACACAGACCACGTATTATTAATATATGATTCTATTGGCATGAAATGTCTAGAATAGACAAACATAGAGACAGAGAGTAGATTAATGGTTGTCTAGGGCTGGCAGTGGGTAATGGGGGCTTGGGAGTGACAGCTCAGGGTCGGGGGTTTCTTTTTGGGTTGACAGAACGTTCTAAAATTGATTATGGTGACGGTGGCACAACTCTGTGAATATGCTAAAAACCACTGAAATGTACACTTTAAGTGGGTGAATTCTATGGTATGTAAATTATATCTCAATAAATCCGTTAAGAGAAAGATTTCATGGAGGAGAAGGCATTTGAGATGGTCTCAAAGGAATGGTAGGAGTTGAGCAAGTGAAGAAAGAACAAGCGAGAAAGGGCAGAAAGCCTGGAAAAATACAGAGTTGACAGGAAACAGAGGGTAGAAATGTATTTATTTATTTATTTAGCTTTAAAATTTAGGGTTTTGTTTTAGCGTCTCAAACCAGAGCTGCCTCTCGTTGCTAAGCCAAGCTAGATCTTGAGACACAGACACAAACCAAAGGCTGTCATGCTGCCTTTGTTTCCTGTCAGATGGCACGCCAAGAAATACCCGGACAGTAGCGCCATTGCTTTCGGCCCTCCACCAGGAGACAGGCGTCCTCAGCCTGCCCCAGGGCCAGCGTTGCTCTGGGAGAAGCGGGGTGGGTGACAGAGGTTGTGCGAGCCTTAGGGTTCTCACTGCAGGCGAGGGCGCAGGGCAGAAGTGGTGGGCCCATGGAGACGTGCGACCTCACCTCATCTGTACACTGAGCAGCAAGTTCCTCACCATTTTTACATAGAAATTGGAGAAGAAAGCATGATTCCTAAAACTGGAGGAACTTTTAAGGGGAAATTGACAGCGATTACGTATTTTCCTCCCTTGCCGCAGATATATAGCCAATCATCTGGCAAGAGGCCCACAAACCTTGGTGTCCTCGTGCAAGTACGACTAACGAGAAGTCTGTTGAGACAGCCACTTCCCTTGAGAAAGACAGTGTAGCACTGGGAATGTGTGCATGGCTCTTGTCTTAGGCGGATTTCCTGGGAAACAGATTCTGGCTGTGAGAAGCGGATCTGCCCACAGGAGGTTTACTGGGGCGTGCTCTGAAGAGCAACACCTGTAGAAAGCTAGGGAAGCAGAATCAGGCAGAAGGAGATGCTGGGCTGTGATGCAGCTGCAACGGAGGCCTCAGCTGATCCTGTGGGGAAGCCCTGGAGCTGGGGCGGCGTTTCAGAATGGTCCCAAATTGAGACAAGGCAGCGGGCTTTTGTACCACAGTAACATCCGGTTATTGGATGTAAGGGCCTACCCTTGGCAAGGTGACCTTCTTCAGCCACTGGCAATTCCCACAGAAGGACTCAGCTGTGAGCCAGCAGCAGTCAACAATCTTGGCAGCTGGAGGATTGTTTGCCCTGTTTCTGGAAAGGAAATATAGATTGTGCTGAAGTCAAAGGGTCTTCCACACCTTTCTTAGCTATAAAACCTCACAGCCTCTGTAACAGAAGAAACATTAAAATATAAACCTTTATATGTTAACACTTTTCTTTAGCATTCTTTTCCAAAGGTCTCATAGACCTCATAAACCAATATGGTGGTCACTAGGCACATGTGGCCATAGAGCACTTGAAATGTGATTGGTCCAAATTGAGATGTGATGTAAATGTAAAATACACACCAGATTTCAAAGACTTAGTATGAAAAAAGATTGTAGAATATCTCAATAATAATTTTTAAATATTGATTACATATTGAAGTGATAATATTTTGGATACATTGGCTAAATATATTAGTACCAATAGTAATACAAATTTCAGGCTGGGCTTGGTGGCTCATACCTATAATCCCAGTACTTTGGAAGGCCAAGGTGGGAGGATCACTTGAGGCCAGGAATTTGAGACCAGCCTGGGTAATATAGCAAGACCCTGTCTCTACAAAAATTTTTTAAAACTTAGCCAGGCATGGTGGCACATGCCTGTAGTGCCAGCTACTCAGGAGGCTGAGGTGGGCAGATCACTTGAGCCCCAGAGTTTGAGGCTGCAGTGAGCTATGATTGCATCACTGCACTCCAGTCTGGGCAACAGAGTGAGACCTTGTCTCTAAAAATAATAATAATAATAAAAAAAAACAAATTTCAACTGTTCCTTTTTACTTTTTTTTAATGTGCTACTAGAAAATTTTAAATTTAAAATTCCATGAGTGGCTCACATTTTATCTCCACTGGACGGTGCTGTCATAAACCTTTTCTGACTGTCTTTACACTGGTTTGGTTCTAAAGTGAGAAGAAGGCTGTTTCTCTCTTCACTTGACGACAAGTAAGAATCACATGCATTTGTTCTAGTCAGCCTTGCCCAGCCCACAGTAAGCTTTCACAGAAGTTTGATGTGGAAAATGATGAAGCAAGACAATTCTATTTTGTTTTATTATAGTTCCCTCTTTTAGATGATGCTGTAATATTTTGTTTCTCAGATTCTTAGCTTTAACACAGATGGGAAGGAGAAAGGTTGTAGGTGTATCAAGGGTGTCTGAAAGAAAGTGGCTTATTAGCATGTTGTGATGTCATTCAAAGAAAGCAGTGTGGTGGGCATTGCACAACAACAATGGCTACTGTGCGGAGTCTTGACAGCTATAAAAATATCTTTCTGAATGCTTTTTCACAGACATTATCTCATTTAATCCTCATGACAGCTATGTGAGATGTATATTTTTAACATTCTCCTTTTATGGGTTAGGAAACTCTTCTCTCCAAACTGGTATACAGTATCTACCTGGGCCTGTGGGATTTGAGGTTTTGACCCCAGCTCCTTGGCCCATTACATATATTTTATATTGAAAGACTGATTGAAACCAAAGAGTAGGATTCTAATCTAAGTCTTAATTCAAAGACCTTGATTGAACTTTTTAATCCAATGCATTTACATTGTGATGTAAACACTCATTTAGACCTGATTTGATCCCAGCACAGGAGATTTGGTTTACATTTTTCTTTTGTAAGTACATGCTAGTTGTTTAACATGACCTTATTATGCATCTTTCTTAACTCAAAGATAATTTTTTTTTTTTTTTGAGACAGAGTCTCACTCTGTTGCCCTGAGTAGAGTGCCATGGCGTCAGCCTAGCTCACGGCAACCTCAAACTCCTGGGCTCAAGCGGTCCTCCTGCCTCAGTCTCCCGAGTAGCTGGGACTACAGGCGTGCATCATGAAACCTGGCTAATTTTTCTGTTTTTAGTAGAGACAGGGTCTCGCTCTTGCTCAGGCTGGTCTCTAACTCCTGAGCTCAAGCGATCCTCCCGCCTCAGCCTCCCAGAGTGCTAGGATTACAGGCATGAGCCACTGTGCCCAGCCTCAAAGATAATTTTAAGGTTTCCTTTTTGGGAAGACCAGATGCTGAAAATTATGTGTTTTTTGGATTTTGAAGCTATTTCAGAGTACAAAGCTAACTGAAGCAGCTGTGGATTCAGTGGGAGGTGACCCATTTCCAATTTAGCAGGGCAGGGAGGAGTTTGGGGTAAATGCTTTCGCTACTTTCACTAGGAGTACCATCACAGCTAGCACAAAGGAAGAAACGTCAATGGTTTTATTTAACTGTAACAACAAACATGTTTTCTAGATATTTTTATTTAAGACCAAAAAAAGGCACGATTTTTTTCTGATTAAAGAATGAGAATTTTTTAAATGCTTAACTTATTTATAAATGTAAAATACATTTATTTTTAAAATATGTACTAAGCAGGTTGTTTCCATCAGGTCGGCATGTGAACCTTAAACACATGGGTATTTGATACGCAATTACACATACACACGAGGTCATTAACTCTTCTCAGTTTCTCCTTCCTTGTTATTCACGGACAGAGAAGGAAGCATTCCCACTTTCCAGCTGCCACGTGGTAGCCGCAGGTAGTATTGCTTGTCCAAAGGAAATGCATATTCTGCCTACGCTCCTGCTGTTACCGGCCCAGTCATCAACTCGGAAAGCGGACGCGTGGCTCACAGAAACCCTGCTCAGGCCCGGGTTCAGACTCCAACCCTGCTGCTCACCTGCTGAGCACCCTGGGAGATCAGCTGCCCTCTGAGAAGCTGCCTTTCCTCTTCCAGGAAACCGGGATGACAATCCCTGCCCTGCAAGGGCTGGCATGAGGCGCAAATTAAATGACCGTGGCAGTATTTTTTCCGTCATAAAGCTTACACATAATGTCCTCTCTCGTGAACGCCAGTGGTTAAGAGGCAGGGTGTTACCATGGATAGAGCTCTGGATTTGAAGTCCGGGGGGAGAGAAGGTGACGCTGATTAACCACTTACTGCATGCTTGTGCTGTACATGATCTGTATCCTTTTCCCTGCGGTAACCCTGCCGTTTCCATTTCGCATTCTCCTCACTCTGCCTCTTAGACATCAGTTCAAGTTTCCATTATGCCACGTACTGTGTGGTCTTGGGGACATCATTATTCTAATGCTCAGTTTTCTTACCTGTAAAGCTGTAGCAGTGTCAATCTCAACATCATTTAGTAGAGCCTCAATTCCTTTTTGGAAATGCTCAAACCTTTTTTCGCTAGATTAGCTCTAAATAAAAAAAGTAAAAGTAAAAAAAAATGGTTATCAGTTTTTCTTCCAGCTTTACCTAGGTAAAATTGACAAGAATTGTATGAATTTAAGGTATACGATGTGACGATTATTTGATATATGAATACACCGTGAAATGATTACCACAATCAAGTTAGTTAACACATCCATCACTTCGCATAGTTACCGTTTTTGTCGATGTGGGGTGAGAACGCCCAAGAGTTACTCCCTTAGCAAATGTCAAGTATGTAGTACAGTGTTTTAGCTGTAGTCACCATGCTGCACATTAGAGCCCCAGAATTGAAAGCTTACACCCTTTGACCAAAATCTCCCATTCCACCCACCCCTGGCAACCACCATTCTACTCTGTTTCTACCAGTTCAACTTTTTTAGATTTCACACATAAGTGAGAACACACAATCCTTGTCTTTGTGTGTCTGGCTTATTTTACTAAGCATAATGCCTCCTAGTGTTTCATCCATGTTGTCACAAATGGCAGGAATTTTTTTCTTTTTTTAATAGCTAAATAATATTCCATCATGTGTATGTGTGTGTACAGATGTTCCTCGACTTACAATGGGCTCTGTCCCAATAAATCAGTCATAAATTGAGAAACCGTAAGTTGGACCATCTGTCTATACAGTCATGCATCACTTAACGACAGAAATACCTTCTGAGAAATGCATTGTTAGGTGATTTCGTTGTCGTGCAAACATCATGGTGTGTGCTTACACAAACCTAGATGATATAGCCTAGTACACACCTAGGGTGTATAGTATAGCCTATTGTTCCTCGACTACAAACCTGCACAGCATGTTACGATACTGAACTGTAAGCAACTGTAACACAATGGTTAGTATTTGTGTATCTAGACGTATATAAACATAGAAAAGGTACAGTGAACCAGGCACGGTGGCCTGCACCTGTAGTCCCAGCTACTTGGGAGGCTGAGGCAGGAGGATTGCTTGAGGCCAGGAGTTCAAGGCCAGCCTGGACAACACAGTGACATCCCATCTCAAAAATAGTTTTCTTTCTAGGAGAATTATCAACAGAGAGAAAAACATTTGCAAACAGGTGGATAACAAGTGTGTAATGTACTGACTTCATGGGGACACTGAAACCCTAATCTTGCATACACACTCTCTCTTCTCTTAAAAAAAAGGAAAAGGTACAGTAAAAATACAGTGTTATAATCTTACAGGACCGCTGTCATATATGTGATCGATTGTTGACCAAAATATCAACTGTACACACACACATTTCCTTTATCCGTTCATCTGTCAACAGGCACTTAGGTTATTTCCATATCTTGGCTACGGTGAGTAATGCTGCCCAAATGCTTATCTTTAGGATCAAATGGGACAATACAGATAGTAACACCTAGCTCACATTAGGAGCTTAGCAACTAATCATGACACCTGACTTTGAGTTAAGTTACTTCCACGAGCTCGCTGGCCTGGCTTTATTTTCAAAATCAGCCCACACATCTCTTAAAGTTTGTAACAGTTTGCACACGACTGTTGGAGACAAGAGTGCAGACTGGCTAGATCCTGGCCACCTTGATGAAATTGTAACACTGTCCTCAAAAACATAGTTGAGGAGTAAGTTGTTCACATGCGCTTTAGGAACCACCGGGATGGTGGCAGGGAATGTGACAAAAAGTAAGAGGGTGATCGGGGCTCCAAAGCCCGCAGGGAACGGGAGGAGTGGCCACAGGTCATTCGGTGATAATAATAAGAAAAGTATTCTGGCTCATGGCTTGAACCTTGCTATGGTCCGAAAGTTCGTGTTCCCTCAAAGCTCATTATGTGGAAATCCTCGCCGCCAAGGTGAAGGTATCAGGAGGTGGGGCTTTGGGAGATGGTTAGGTCGTGAGGGCAGATAGGTGCCCGTATAAAAGACAGATCGCTCCTCCTTTCTGCCATGTGAGGGTACAGCGACAAGGTGCCGTCTATGAACCAGAGAAAGCCTTCACTAGACACCGAATCTGCCAGCACCTTGATCTTGGACTGCCCCGCTTCCAGGCTGTAAAAAATATTATACATTTTTGTTGTGTATAAGCCCCTCAGTCTATGGCATTTTGTCATAGCAGCCCAAACAGACCAAGACAAAGCCTCCCAGGGACAGAGGTGAGGCCCAGGGGCGGTCTGGGGAGCCTGGGGCTTGTGGTATGTAGCCTCCTGGGCCAGCCTGGCCATCTGGGTAATTGTCACCCTGGCAGTCGATTGTGCTTTTGTTGCCAGGGCCTGTGTCAGTTTGATGGAGAACTTTCCGGGTGCACAGACACAAAGGGCCAGAGCGCCTTCTGATTCTCAGGGAAGAGAAGAAAACAACCCGCAGGGGAGGGGCTTCTGAGGAGCCAAGAGAGCTCCCCTGGCTCCCTTTTGTTCAGGAAGCTTTCCTGTGCGTACAGCGTGCGTGCACAGAGTGGGAGGAACAGGGTGCTCAAACCTGTTTTCAGTGGCAGAACACCTGGAAGTCAGAGCTTCCTTTGCGTAAGATGAAGAAACACTGACATTTCTATTTCTTATTGTATGAACCATGATTTACCTCAGAACACACCAATGGACTTAGCATCTAGGCTGGGCAAGACACGATCTGCTTGATGTACGTACTGTTAGAAGTTGGCGGACTCACAGCCGTGAGCACACTGGATCGGGGAGAAAGCCGGCTGTTGAGCTACTCAGGATCAAGTGTCTCCATTACTACTCAGTCGCTAATAGGTTTGGAGGTTCTGCTAGTGCTTAACAGTAGCCATCGAAGAAAAATGTTGGGAGAAAAACAAAATTGACAAAGTGCTAGTCATTAGCTTCTTTTATTTCCTTCCTTCCTGCAAGTCAAAAAGAAAAAAGTCATATTTGGAGGGCTTTGGAGTCAAAAGACCTGGGTTTGAATCGAGAGTATTAACTGTGCAGTGGGTAAGTCGCTTGATCTCTCGGAACCTGCTTCCTCCTCTTTGAGATGGACAATACAGACCACACTTGGCACGATCAGTCTCAAGGTTGGCATTAATGTATGTGAACCCCCTGGCACAGTGCCTCGCCCTCAGCAGGAGGCTTCATAAAGATAGGTATTGTTATTGGCATCAGAACACATTGTCCAGCCCATGAAACGCCAGTGTTCCATTAGAAAGAACAGACTGAGCTGGAAAAGGCCTAGAAATGATTGTGTCCCCCATTTAAACAGATGAGGCAACTGAGACTCAGAGAAGAGTCCAAAGTCATACAGCAAGTTTGCAGCAAGCCAGGCACAGAACCCCACCTCCCCAACCACCCAGGCCCGTAGTCCCAGCTACTTGGGAGGCTGAGGCTGGAAGATCATTTGAGCCCAGGAGTTCAAGACCAGCCTGGGCAACATAGCCAGACCTGGTCTCAAAAAAGAACAAACAAACAAAAAAACAGAATTCCAACCTCCCTCGGTTTCCCTACTATGCTGTGCTGTTCTTTCTACAAACCCAAGGCCTTTCTAAAATGCCCAACATGTCCCTGGAGGCCACAGGTTGTTGCATGTGTTCTCTTCTCTTTTGGTAGCCAGCCAAGAGGAGCAAATGCACGGTGACTCACCAGGTGAGCCAGTCCCCAATCCCTAGCAACTCTTCTTGTTAAAGAAAACACTGTTTGTGTTCCTTGTTATTTTATTCTTCCTTCTGTGGCTTTGCTTTGCTCAGAGAATTCATAAATGGGGGTGCCTGCCACTGCAGGAGGCCACAGCTTGAGATGCTGACACTGTGGTCACCTGGAGCAGGGCAGGACCCTGGTCCTCCACCTGGAGTGGCTGCAGAGGAGGGGGGTGGTGTGAGCTGGCTGCCCGCCTCAGGGCTGCAGAGAGCAGGTTTGGGCAGAGAGGAGGAAACTGGGAGTTAAGGGGGACCTGTCGGCACTTGTCTGCAAGCCTCCTAAGCCTGGCCCTCTGGCCCTCTGGGGAGAGACACCTGGGACAAGAGAAGCAGAAGCGACACACAAGAACCCAGGAGCACCTTAGGGATGGTGCATAGTTTTCACTTTCTTGAAGTCCCTCTTTATTATTTAAAACATACCCCACCCTGCATTAAAAGATGTTGGTGGGTTGTCCCTCCCGCTCCCCCTTCTGCTCCTATTCTAGGCATGCTCTGTTCACGTCCAACACCTTCCTGGTATGTGGCTCTGCTGGCAACGGCAGCCAGCCAATCACGTTCCTGAGCTTCCTATTACATCACCAGCAGCCAATCAGAGCTTCTGATCGGCACGTGATAACCAGTGTTACTACCCTGGGTTGACATAATGCTAGCCCAGAGCAAAGAAACTCGACAGCTTTCCCCAGCAAGCAGAGCCTTTTAAATGGCTTTTTGAAAGCCTGAAAATACTTGCAGGTCCAGCTCAACCTCGTTACAACTTCGGGGAGAAATCCCAGTTGGGAACCAGTGATGGAACCCAGCCCCCTTCTTTTGCCCAGGGAGTAGACGGGCTTGGCCAGGGTGACACAGGAGTTGTTAGCAGACAGGCAGGACCAGACCCGGCCAGCTGCCCTCCAGGCACCACTGCTGCGCGCGTTTTTATGGGGCCACTCCTATGCTCCTAAACCCTCTCCGTGTCTGCAGTCCACGCGGACTGAGCAGCAATCTGCAGGGTCACGGAGAGCAGGATCAAAGACTGCAGCAGACACAGAGTCTGTGCAGCCCGAGGGGGGCCAAGACAGGCACCTGTCCCAACGTTTCAGCTCCTCGAGCCCAGACCCAGCTGCGCATCTCCCCTCTGGGTTCTACGAGCAAACACTCCCAGCAAATGCTTCTTTGCTTCAACTACCTGGAATTGAGCCTGCTTTATCTGAGACCAAATGATGCTTTTCCAAGATTTTCTACCTTGTTTTCCAGGCTTCTCCTTGCCGGTGCTGTGAGTTCCGTGGCAGGATTGTGCACAGGCTGAAGCCCCTGTCTCAACGTGGCTGCAGTGGCCTGGCTGAGTGACGTGCTTAGCTAGAGCGCTGCCTCGCCTTTAGGAACAGGCTGGGCCGCGGGGGCGGAGTCCCACCCTCCGGCACCGCCTGTGTTGAGGACCCAAGCCCTCTTGGGGTCCGAAGATACCCTCTGCTTTGGTTAAAAGCCGCACCTCCCTTCCCCCATTTGGATTTTCTCTGCTGATGAGAGAACTTCCAGATAGTCCGTGGTCTGCTCGCTTTCGTTTGTTCCTTAGTCTAACCCAGGAGTCGGTCAGTGCTGGACCTCAGGACAAATCCTCCCCCCGTCCCGGCTTTGCGAACAGATTTTTATTAGAACACAGCCAGGCTCTCTCATTTATTAAGTGCTGTCTCTCGGCGGCTTCCACGCTACAGCAGCAGACGGGAAGCGGTGAGGAAGCCCGTATGGCTCCCGCGGCCCCTCGTGCTGACCATTCGGCCCTTTGCGGAGAGACTTGCTGGCCTTACATGCGTTCACCCGCTGCCTCAGAGTGGTGAGACCGATCAATCACGCCACTTGTCTGCTTACAGAAAACCTCAAAATCCACCCTGTCTGTAGATGGACGCGCCTTAGCGGGGCTCTTGGCGACCCGGGCCACACTCCCTCCCACCCCACTCTCCACTGCCCTTCCTGCGCGTCCTTCTCCTTTCGCCATCGTCAAACTTCTACACATCCTCTAAGACCAGATTCCAATACCACCCCCTCATGCCCTCAGCCCCCCTTCCTGGATGCCCAGCGGAATCCCGCTTCCGCCTCTGTGCTCCTGAGCCCTGTGGACAGACGCCCACCACTGCAGGGCAAGGATGTGCTGGTGTGTTTGTCTCCCCCCTAGACAGAGCTGGAGGTCAGGGACCTTCTGCTATTGCCTTTTCTGCCCCTGCCAGGAATGGAGACGCACCATCTGGGTGATAAGCCAGGAGCAGACTTGCATGAAAGTGTCAGGAACCTGGCTGTGACATCTTGTCTAGGCCATCTCTTGTGCTTGACTGATTTCTTCTTTACCTCTGTACCTCCGGTAGCTGGAATAGCAGAGGTGCTCAGAAAATGTCTGAATGAGTGAGTACGTAACTGGATAAAATACATATGTTTTTTCTTCTATTCTAACATAAAAATGCAGGAAATATCTCGTCACGTTCACTTTAGCATCAAGTATATTCAGGATTTTAAAGAAACATTTTAAGCCAGGCACGGTGGCTCACGCCTGTAATCCCAGCACTCTGAGAGGCCGAGGTGGGTGGATTGTTTGAGCTCAGGAGTTCGAAACCAGCCTGAGCAAGAGTGAGACCCCCATCTCTACTATAAATTAGAAAGAAATTAATTGGACAGCTAAAAATATATAGAAAAAATTAGCCGGGCATAGGGGCGCATGTCTGTAGTCCCAGCTACTCTGGAGGCTGAGGCAGGAGGATCGCTTGAGCCCAGGAGTTTGGGGTTGCTGTGAGCTAGGCTGACGCCACGGCACTCACTCTAGCCCGGGCAAAAGAGTGAGACTCTGTCTCAAAAAAAAAAAAAAAACATTTTACCTCCATCCAAAGAAGACATACAAATGGCCAATAAGCACATAAAAAGATGCTCAACATCATTAGCCAGGAGGGAAATGCAAATGAAAACCGCAGTGAGATACCACTTTACCCCTGCTGGGGTGGCTAGAACCAAAGACACAACAGCAAGTGCTGACAGCGATGGGGAGTACTTGGCACTTCACGCATTGCAGGTGGGACTGTCACGCGGTGATGCTGCTGCAGGAAACTGTTTGCAGGTCCATGTGGCCATCATGTGACCCAGCAGTGCCACTCCTAAGTATTACCATAAACCTGTGAGAAAGGAAAACAGGCATCCACACAAAAACTTGTGCAGCAGTATTCATAGCAACATTATTCATAATAGCAAAAAAGTAGAAACAACACAAATGTCCATTAACTGATAAACGGATAAATAAAATATTGTCTATTCCCTACAATGAAATGTTATTCAGCATCAAAAAGGAATGAAATTCTGATACATGCTACAACATGGATCAACCTTGAAAACATTACGCTAAGTGGAAGGAGCCAGACACAAGGCCACATACATTTTATGATTACTTTTATATGAAATGCTCCAAATAGACAAATGTATAGAGATGAAAAGTAGATTAGTGGTTGCCTAGGGTTAGTGGGGACAGAGGTGGGGAAAGAGTTGGGCAGTGATGGCTAGTGGGTAGGAAGTTTCTTTTCGAGATGATGAAAATGTTCTGGAATTAGTGGTGAGGGTTGTACAACTCTGTGAATATACTAAAATCATTGAACTGTATACTTTAAATGGGTTAATTTTGTGGTATATGGATTATAAATGTTTAAAAAAAGTACGTCAAATAAGAGCTAAAAATCAGTGAATTCTACCAACTCAATACCTGGTTGGGGGATTGTGCTGTAGTTTTACAAGATGTAAACTGGGGGAAATTGGACGGAGTTTACGCAGGATCTCTCTCTATTGTTTATTACAACTGCATGTGAATTTCAGTGATCTCAAAACAAAAAGTTTAATTTAAAAACTACTCTAGCTCTTTCCTATTTTTCTCCCCCCAAAATAAGAATTTCTCAGGAGTAGCATTACTATTTTCTTCAAATGATGTTGCTATGTAATGGCATTTTTTACTTGTTAGGAACCACAGGCCTAGTTCATAGAATCTGGGAATTTTTCAAGAGCTGCCTAAAGTGTTGGATGCACCAAAAATTTTTATCAACTCCAGAAGGTGAAAATAAAATCATTAACAAATGTTTAACTGTCTACAAAATAGAATCTTATATCAAATAGCTGCAATTCAATTCATATATTTCTGTGTATACATTACACATATGTACTGTATATTTAATGTGGGATATCTTGAGGATTTGAAACTGGAAATGACCTGGTTTTGAATCCTGCCTTTGCCTCTTGAACCTCTGTGGCTTTGGCTAAGTTTCTTAACTTTTTGAGTCTCAATTTCATTATACATATAAAAAAATTGTAGTGTTTACTCCATAGATTTGTCGTGACAATTAAAATCACATGAATTATCAATTCACGTGAAAAGCTCAGTAGCGTACCTGTCCCATGGGAAGGGCTCAACCAGTGGTGGCTCTCATGAAGATGGTGACTTACACACTGTTGGTCCTGCTATATATTTGTAGGCGACTCGGGGTGGCAGGGGTGGGGTGGTGGTAAAAGCCTGGAGCCCAGTAGGTTCTTGGGTCCACTTGATAATGGGTTTGGACTTAAGCGAGCTGGAGAAAAGCTTATATTGTCAGCTCTGTGGGCAGAACAATAGGAGGAGAAGAACAAAGGCCTGGTTTCATTGGAGACTCAAGTGAATATTATTTTAAATGGAAGCTACAAAAACAGTGTGGAAAAACCACAGGAGGGGCGAAGCCTACGAAAGTTTGTGTCATGAGGTCAGTTGGCGGTTGACTGAGTCACAAAGCATTTTATACAAACAGTGATCTGACAACGGCTGTATTTTCCTTGCTGAAACTCAGGCTAACTGCTTTTTAAAAGGATTTTTTTAAAAAATTGTATGATTTGTGGTGTTTTATGTAAGAAAATATTTGTATGCAACTTACATCAAATTTGGTTATATGTTTACCCAGTTGTCTTTATTGAAAAGAGTAAAGTTATGCGACATCAGGACCTTGCCAGTAAACATGAGCCTTCGGGTTAGGTGACCTTAGCGATAGGGGTTTGGAAGCTCTGCAAACACGCATCGGGGCCCGGCTGCTCACTGGCAGTCCCTGTTCCCGGGCACACACAGCATTGCATCTGTGAAATAGAACAAAACAAAACGAAACACCAGAGAGACCTGCAATGAATAAGTCAGCGGTTCTGCGAATGTTTTATTATTCAAAAATAATATTGAAACAAAAATGACTATAAACGTCATCGTCATGTGTCTGGCACTTGAACAGTGGTGTGTTAGAAAAATGGCAGTGGCAATAGCATCAATGTACTGGGCAATAAAAAGGTTGGGAATGAAAAGACCTGGGTTTGGGGACAGGCTCTGCCCCTTATATGACGTTAGCCAAGTCCCTTGACCTCTCTGCTTCAGTTTCCTCATCTGTAAAAAATGAATAATAGTACCTACTTCGTTGGTTTGGTATGACATTAAGGGAGATGAGTTGAAAGTTACTCAAATATAATGTAACATTATGGGAAATTATAGTGAATTTTCTCAGAGGCTGTTTATAGATAACCCAGAATCACAAAATTGCAATATTTCTAGATGTGTTTATTTTTTACGTTTTAGGCCAAAATTAGAAATAAAAGTAAAAATTTCAGAACACCCCTTCAGACTACTGTGTGAACTTAATGTATCCATTTTTCCATAGTTTGTCTTTCAAGAGCTTTAGGACCTCCAATCGGTAAAAGAGAAATTTGTGTCTACACTGGGAAGACAAATGTTTATCAATCAAAAGCAATTGCTTGAAAGGTCATGCAGCAAGGTCAGGGGCCATGGGAGAGTTCTCTGGTCGACTGTGGTGTTGGCTATGGGCGTGGAAAGACCAGGATAAGCCAGAGGTGTTCACTGCCCTTGCGCTTCTAAAGAGAGGGATACTATGTTTGATTAAGGGGGACAGCAGCAAAGGAGGATTATGATAAATCTAGAAGACAGCAGGGAAAGTCTAAGGTTGTCACTCAACAAACATTAACTGAGCATTTATTTTGTGCCAGACCTTGTGCAAGGCCCTGGGGATGGAGAGATGTATGGGGCTGTATTCCTCATTGTTCTAGATAAGAGGACTTGGTATCAATAGACTGAGGTTCAAATTCTGGCTCTGCCACTTGTCCTGTGAATTTGGGTAAGTGGTGGTGTCAGCTGTGTAGACAGTTATAATACCATAGAAGAAGAGATCTAACAGAGGTATGTGCAAGAGGGTGTGGGTGGCTTCAGGTCAAGGTATGTCATAGGGTTATGCTTTGAGGCTTTCCCCTGCTCCAAATATATGAAATGGCAGATAAAGTATAAAAAGAGAGAGGAAAAAATATAGCCACACTAAAAACTGTAATAAATATCTCTGTGGAGTGGAAAGGAAACAGATACACACACGTGATAAATGTGCTCACAGGGCTCTGGGGGAGAAGCGGGCAGAGTGAGCAGGAATTGGGCCTTTTTGTTGTAACAAGCATGGCAAGGGCACCGCGCAAGGTGTGGGACCAGTCAGGCCCCTGCTTCAAATCAGGGCCTGGGGAAGGGTCTCTCCTTTATTCATAAACAGGTACATGCACATACATGTATGTGCACACGCATACCTTGCACCCGTGAAAGGAACCTAAGACACCTGCCATTGGCAGCTAGTTGACCTATGGCTTATAAAGTACGTTTCTTGGGAGTATGGGAAAACCAAGACCTGGGCCCATCTTTCCAGCCACTCGTGTCTGGGATTGCGTCTGCCCTCTGTGGGTGGAGAGCCCAGTGTTGGATGGGAGCCCACAGCAACCCATGAGGCTCAGTTCTGGACTAGGGGCTGGAGGGGCTGGATGGAGGCAACCAGAAATGTCTGGAAGGGGAAGAGGAAGTGCACAGAGAGATCAGGATGATCAGGAAGGGGAAGTGCCCTCAAGATGAATGTACAAACCCAGATCTCAAAGTCCACATGCAAAATCAATGTAAGATACAGAGCCAAGCAAAACCAACAATCAAGAAATGAATTCATTCCAGATAAAATGAAAATAACACAGCAACCTGAAAATGACTTCAAGATGACTATGCTTACAGTCCTCTAAGGGATAGAGGAAAGAAAAGCATTCTTTTTTTTAATAAGATGACAAGATATTAAAAAATTAAAATGGGAAGAAATAAAAAAAAGAAACAAATGCTGAAAATGAAAAATAAAATCATTGACCACAGGCCAGGTGCGGTGGCTCACGCCTGTAATCCTAGCACTCTGGGAGGCCGAGGCGGGCAAATTGTTTGAGTTCAGGAGTTCGAAACCAGCCTGAGCAAGAGCGAGACCCCGTCTCTACTAAAAATAGAAAGAAATTAATTGGACAACTAAAAATATATAGAAAAAATTAGCCGGGCATGGTGGCGCATGCCTATAGTCCCCCCAGCTACTCGGGAGGCTGAGGCAGAAGGATCGCGTGAGCCCAGGAGTGTGAGGTTGCTGTGAGCTAGGCTGACGCCACGGCACTCACTCTAGCCCGGGCAAAAAGAGTGAAACTCTGTCTCAAAAAAAAAAAAAAAAAAAGTCATTGACCACAAAGTGCTCATGAATTGAAAACAAAGCCACTCATTCAGCCTGGCAGCACAGCTCAGGAGGCAATGCTGGGCCAGCACGTTAAGGATTCCAGGAGCCACCAGGGAGGCAACTCCTTAGCAAGTCACTGGCTGTTGGGTTAGTGTCAGAAATGGCAGTAGACTGGCCTGTGGGCTTTGGGAAGAGTAGGCAATTGTTTGCGTTATAGGGAAGAAAACAAGCTCTCCTTGACAATTAAGCTAATACATTTCTTTAAGTAAAAAAGCTTCCTGAGAGGGCAACCACTTGCCCACCCAGAATGCCTACAATAGATGTGTCCTGGAAATATTAGGTCCATCAACTTCATGGGGGTTTTCTCTGCAGGAATATTTTCTTAAATCTAATTTATAGAATTTGGTTTTAGGCTGGATGCTTAAACCTGGAAGGTGGAGGAATTGGGTGGGGTGGGAAGAATTCGTATCTACTGAGCAATCACTTTCCATGTTTTCTCATTAATCCACACATCAGCCCTGGAAGTCAGGTATTCTTTATTCCTATGTTACGAATCAGGAAACTGAGCCTCCAAAAGGTGAAAGTATTGCAATCAAATTCTCCCAGGAGAATCTGAGCCCGTGTCTGCCTGTTCTAATGCTCCTTCCACGGTACCACTTCAAAATAGAGTCTGGGTCACGTTTCTGTTTGTGTCCCCGGAGCCTGGTTCAGGGCTGAGCGTGTGAACGATGTCACTACGTGTTTGCCGAAAGGGTGGCAGTGTCATGAATCAACCGCTCCGCTCCTAGGTGGGCGACCACGCCTCCCACTGGAGCGGTATGGAGGGGAGCTGAGTAACACCAGCTCGTGCAGGTGGATCCTGATAAATGTTTCTCATGAGAAAGATGAAAATAATTGCTTTGCCATGCTTGTATGCTTTAATCTTACCAAATCCTGTTAATTCTCACTCTTAATTAGCTCTCAAACCCGTTCACTTCTCTTCATTCCCACCCCCAGTCCTAGCCCAAGACACCTTTGTTCCTTGCCCCCACCACCAGGTGGCCCCGCCTGGCCTGCCCACTGCTCCTCTCGCCTCCCTTCCGTCCATGCCCCACGCGGCCCCGATGCTCTGGATACACCGATGTGATCACGTTGCGCCCCGCTTAGAATCCTGGAATGTTTCCAGTGCCTTTAAAAACAGAAAGCCCCGCCGGGCGCGGTGGCTCACGCCTGTAATCCTAGCACTCCGGGAGGCCGAGGCGGGCGGATTGTTTGAGCTCAGGAGTTCGAAACCAGCCTGAGCAAGAGCCGAGATCCTGTCTCTACTAAAAATAGAAAGAAATTAATCAGACAACTAAAAATATATAGAAATAAATTAGCCGGGCATGGTGGCTAATGGTCTCATACAGTGAGACTCTCAAAAAAAACCAGAAAGCCCCAAATCTTTAACAGCTTACCACAGCCTGCTGCACCCTGTCGGAGCCGCCCTGCCTCACCTGGGAGGCAATGCTTGCTCCCTAACCCCACACACCTGGCCTCGTCCCTGTCCCTCGTGCTGCTCCTTCCTTCTTTCATCCTACTGGCTCCTACCTAACCTCCTGGCTCAGCGTAAATAGCAGGTCCTCCGGAACGCATCCTCTGCCCTCCCAAGACCGTGCTGGAACCTCAGTCCTATGCTTCCACAGTTCCCTGTACCTCTCCTTTATAAAAACCCCTGATACAACTTTAATTGTTTCTTCAATGTCCCTCTTCCCCGCTGGACTCTGATCCTAAACAACTGGGACCGCATCATCCTTATTCACCAGCACAGCCTGAGCGACTGCTCAGGGACAGGCCTAGAAGAGACTCTCGGTGCCTACGTGTTGTCTGCATGAATGACTGTCACCCTGCACTTAAGCAGTGACATGGCCAGTGATCGAGGGGAAGTGACACAGAATTGCTTCTAAATTGCAGAATTAGAGCAAAGATTAAACCACCCTGTGATTTACGTCTGAGTGACGTTCAGATGGGGTGCTCCGGATGGTCTGGAGAGTAAGTCACAAAGCATTGTCATTTTGCTGTCTGTGGCTGGTGGTCAATCATGGCAGTGGGGCCTGGTTCCCACGCAGGGAATAAACAAGGTGACATCATGGCGACATGCTCCCAAGGGATTGCACCAGTGTGCCCGCTCTGTGTGCTGGTTGGAAGAGGCTATCCGTGGTCTCTCGGGCTGCTAATCATCTTCGAAAGGCTTGTGGATGCTGTGGTTCTCCAGGGATGGGTGACAACTTCAGTCTCTCGGTTCCTTTGACCTCCACGTCATCCTCAGAGTCTCGCCTGCCCTTCCGGGGTGAGGGCCTCCCCTGTGCACGCAGAGTGCCAGGAGGACAGTGCCCTTGCTCACTGGTTTTCCAACCCTGAGTCCACTCAGAATTACCCCTCGCTCGACTAACACAACAGCTGACGTCCTCCCAGCACATCACAGTTTGCAAGGTGTTTCCCCTTGTTCTGTCTTATTTGGTCTTGATCTTATGCTCAGTGAAAGAAAATAGAATGGAGATTATCCGTGCGACTGAGTATACACACAGATTCAGCCTGGTGACCTATGCAAGTTGTGTAACCTCTTTCTGCCTCAGTTCTCTGTAAAATGGGATAATAATGGTAACAATGTTGGGGATGGCTGCAAAGGTTAATTAAATTAATGCATGTCCTGAGCTATAATAGCCCCCAGCCCATATGTAACCACTAAGTGTTCACCATTTTTATTACCATTACTACTATATGGTATTCTTTAGGAAAGGAAGCGGGTCTACTTGAAGGAACACAGGCTTTGGAATCCAGCAGCTGGGGCTTCTCTCTTGGCTCTGTCCATACCGGCTGTGCAACTGCAGGAGAGTTATTTAACGTCTCAGAGCCTCAGTTCACACATATGTAGGGCAGTGATTAATGTGACCAACCGCAGAGTCATTGCGAACATTAACTGAGAGACTATCTGGAAAACACTGAGGGGAGGTCAGGCACAGAGCGGACACCCAGTAAACGACAGCTCCTGCCTGTTCCTCCACGTGCAAAACGTGGCACTTCCATTGCTCAGTAAAAGAGAGCTACAGCCAAGTACAGAGGCTAGGGAAGAAGGCAGGAGCCAGTGCCATCGGGTGCTGCTGGTAGCACCCAACAGACAGCAGCTGTCTACGACTCTGGAGTTGAGAACCAACATTTATTGAGTGCCTCAAGGACAGAGAAGGGGAGCTAACATTTATTGAGCACCTACTATGTGCCAGGCACTTTATATTTAATAGAAGTCATTGGAGCCTCAAAAGTACCCACAAAGAACTCCATTTTATTAATAATAATACAGACAAAATGATCACTAAATTCTCCCAGGGAGTAGACAGGAGAGCTGGGATTCTAACCCAGGCTGTCTGATGCCCAAACACGGCTTTCCTCCCTGTTACATAAACTCATCCGTGCTAATGTCATCCTAAGGATGGACAGGTGGTAGCTGGGGGGAAAGTCGGGGCGCGGGGCGGTGCTGGGGGGGTGAAATCACTGCGGGTGGGGAGAAGGCCATGGCATGAACAGGCCCGTACAGAGTGTGAGAGCTGGTCCCAGGAATGGGGGGCTGTAGAGGTGTGGGGGGACAGCAGAGTGCAGAGGGCTCTTGAGGCGGAGGGACACGTCGCCGAGCAGCCTTAGCGCTGGCCGCTGAGCACACACTGCTTCCTCCGTAGCTCACGGCGCTGCCTGAAACCTGCCGAACGGTGGCTGGTCTCTCTCCGCACCCCCCATTGCAACGTGAGCTTGCGAAGGACAATGGCCTTGTCTGCCTTGTTCGTCTCCGCACGCTCAGCACCTGCCGAGCGTCCGGCACACACCCAGGAAACACCTGCCTAATGGACGCACGGACCGGGAGACGGCGACGCCGCAGAGCCCGGGGCAGTGGCTGCAGTCACAGCTGCTGCATCGAGGTCGCCCACGTGGCTCCGTAAGCCTGCAGGTGCCCGCACCCTGCCCGGTCCCATACCCGTCAAGTCCGGATCCCCTGGGCACCGGTCAGTGTAAGACTGTCCACGGACCCCGGTGACGGGCGGGGTTGAGAACCATTACGGTAGAGAATTTCGGGAAGGATCGGCGGTGGCGCACGCAGCAGGGAGTTTCAGGACGGCGCAGTTCGGGTTCGGCTGGTCGGTTCGCGGTTTGGAGGATGCAGCCCTGGGGGAACGCGCCAGTTGCCTTCCAGGGTCCGGCCCATCTTCTCCACCGACAATGTCCTGGCTGTCCTTTGGTCTCGAGCTCCCAGCTCAAGTGATGCTCCCACCTTGACCTCCGGAAGTGCTGGGATTACCGGCGTGACCACCACGCCTGGGCTCTGGTTGTCTTTTGGGAGATTCGTTCTCTGCCGTTGCTGACCGTGAGCTTTGGTGGGACTGAGCCCCCAGGGCAGGCTCTGCCCCGCAGCACCCAGCGCGGTGCTGGCCGTGGGGCCGCGTCGGAGCCAAGGACGTCCAGGAAGACGCTTGCTCGGGCTCTTAAGTCAAAGTTTCTTCTGCGAACTGGCAGGACTCTGTCCCTTCCTGGGGTGTTGTGGTGTGAGAGTGTGCAACCTGCACGCGTGGGAGCCGTCTCGCTGCCGCACACGCAGAGCCTGGAGCTGCCCCCTCGGAAGGGAGAGCTGAGGGACAGAGTGACTGGGCCTTGGTGGCAGGTGGGGCCCACGGGAACAAGCCCTGTCTGGAGCCACGTCCCTCTGAACATAGCAGTTCCACGAATCTACAACTTGTTCTTAAGGAGGGAAAAGAGTCCCGACCGACCAAGAAAGCATCTCGTCAACCTGTGCGTGTAGTGAGCGGAGGGGAAGCGGGCTCCGCCGCGCCCATGCTCAGGCTCCTAAGCAGGTGTTACTGAACTGGGATGTGACGCTGAGCCACGGGACTTCAGTCCCAAGACCTGTTGGCAGAAGTCAGTACTCGTCAGAGGGTTAGAACCTGAGGGTTACTTTAGAGGGTTAGTCCTGGGCCTAAAGTGGGCTTGATCGTGGAAAGTAAATCTTCCTCAACGGCCCCAGTAGAGAGAAACCTTCTTAGAAATAGACACTCCACGAAGTCTTCTTTGGTTCAATGGGTACATGCGGGTGCCGAGATGGTCCAGTGTCCAAATGGTACAGTGGTCGTGACAGCCAAAGCCAGTTCTCGCCATCGTTGGAAGCCAACACAGAAACCAGCAGACCCAACAGATCCCAGGCTGCTGGGGTGCGAATGTCCTCCTTTTGCTCCGTACCAGAATGTTCTGCATCTGTTTTGGATTGTATGCTGCGTTTGTGTATTTATGCTTTGATTCATGGTAACTTCATGTTATGGAATTGATCTGTGTTGAACACAACTGAAAAAAGACAAATACGTGGATGAAAGAGAAAAAAAAATCTGTTGACAGACCCTGACCAACTCCAGCAACGATGGACTGCCTTCCTCGTGTCTTACTCACGCAGGCTGGAGTCGCACGGAATTCAGGGGCTCTCCTGGGGACCCTCGTGATTGTAGAGCAGAGGACTCAGGCTTTGGTGGCCAGGACCCAAGGTTATAAACATAAGGTTCCAGTTTCCGGCTGTGTAGTCAAACAAGTATGGACTCTGGAGACAGATTTAGGTTCAAGTCCCAGTTCCCCCACTTACTGGCTGTGTGACGAGTAAGTCATTGAACACATCGGCGCCTGAGGCTCGGCTGTGAACATGAGTGCCATCAAAATCTGCTTCCTGGGGTGTCGAGGGATAAGGATAACTCGTGTGAAAGTGCCGAGCGGGACCCCCGGGACTTCCAGGTTCTCATCTGGTGGTAACGGATGGTGGCCACAGACTCAAACCTCACATTCCCCACCACGCCCCTCGATGCCCCTCTGGTGGCTCCCACAGAAAGGAAAGCTCTCAAAAATGGCAGTTTCCCTTCCTTTTCTTTCTCTACTGTTATTTTACTGCTGCACATGAGAGTGCAAAAGATCTTAACATTAACACGAGACATCCTGGTTACTTTGAGGCTGCAGAACGAGTCTAGTGTTTGATCTGTAAATACTGTGTAGACTCTTCTCACCTGTGTCCCACTAACATTTTTTTCAACTTTATCGGAGTATAATTTAGATACCTTTTAAGTGTGGGTTCAAGGGCTTTTGGTAAATGCATACGCCTGTGTAACCGCCAATCATGACGTAAACTATTTCCACCGCTCCAGAAAGGTCCCTCATGCCTCTTTGCAGTCTATCCCTCGTAACCGTGTCCCAGGTGGCCACCAATTGATTAATAATTATCGATCACCACCACGGATTAGATTTGTTTCTTCTAGAATTTCTAGACATGAATGAAATCGTGCAGGATGTAATATTTATATCCGGTTTCTTTTTCTCAGCATGTTTTTCAGATTTATCCAAGTGGTCGAATGTAGCAGTAGTTCATTCCTTTCACTGCTCAGTGGTGCCACATTGCAGGAATATTCCGCAACTTGTTTATCTACTTACCTGTGGATGGACGTTTGACTCGTTTTCAGCTTCTGACTATTATGGATAAAGTTGCTCTGACATTTGTTTATAAGTCTTTCCATCACATTCATTTCTCTTGGGTGAATCCCTCACTGTAGAATTGTGGGATCGCATGGTGAGCATGTTTAAATTTTTAAATGTTTATAAAAAGTGCCAAACAGTGTACAAGAATTCCAATTACTTCACATCTTTGTCAATGCTTGGTATTGTCAGGCTTTTTTAATTTTAGCCATTCTAGTGGGTATGAAGTGGTAACTGCCACTAACAAAAAAATTGTGGTAAAATACACATAACTCCAAATTTACCAACTCGACTATTTTCTTTTCTTTTCTTTTTTTTTTTTTTGAGACAGAGTCTCACTCTGTTGCCCTGGCTAGAGTGAGTGCCATGGCGTCAGCCTAGCTCACAGCAACCTCAAACTCCTGGGCTCAAGCGATCCTCCTGCCTCAGCCTCCCGAGCAGCTGGGACTACAGGCATGCGCCACCATGTCCGGCTAATTTTTTTTTTTCTATATATATATATATTTTTAGCTGTCCAGATAATTTCTTTCTATTTTTAGTAGAGACGGGGTCTCGCTTTTGCTGGTCTCGAACTCCTGACCTTGAGCGATCCACCCACCTCGGCCTCCCAGAGTGCTAGGATTACAGGCGTGAGCCACCGCGCCCGGCCTCCAACTCGACTATTTTCAAGGTCAGTGGCATTAACTACATTCACGTGGTTGTGCAGTCATCCTCACCGTTGTCCACAGAATTCTCTTCACCTTGTGAATCTGAAACTCTGTCCCCATTAGACACCAGTCCCCATTCCTTCCTCCCCCAGCCCCTGGCAACCGCCATTCTGCTTTCTGTCTCTACAAATTTAACCACTCTAGGGACCTCATATAAGTGGAATCACAAGGTATTTGCTTTTTTGTGACTGGTTTATTTCACTCAGCACAATGTCCTCAAGGTTCATCCACGTTGTAGCATGTGCCAGAGTCTCCTTACTTTGTAAAGCTGAATAACATCATACATGTGTGACCAATATTGTTTATTCATTCATCCATCAGGGGACGCTTGCGTTGCTTCCGCCTTTTGGCTGTTGTGAATAATGCTGCTATGAACGTGAGTGTTCAAATATCTCTTTGAGTTCCTCCTTTTAATTATTTGGTGTATATACCCAGAAATGGAGTTGCTGAATTATATTTTTAATTTTTTGAGAAATCGCCATACTATTTTCATAGAGGTTGCCCCATTTTATATTCCCACCAACAGTGCACAAGGATTCCAATTTCTCTACATCCTTGCATCATTTGTTTATTTTCTGGATTTTTTTGTTTATAGTAGCCATCCTAATGAGTATAAGATGGTATCTCATCGTGGTTTTGATTTCATTTCCCTAAATGTTGGACATTTTTTCATGTTCTTAGTGGCCATTTGTGTATCTTCTTTGGAGAAATTCCTTCCTTCCTTCCTTCCTTTTTTTTTTTTGTTTTCTTTCTTTCCTTTATTTCTTTTCTTTTCCTTTCTTTCTCTTTCCTTCCTTCCTTCTTTTCTTTTCTCTTCTTTCTTTTTCTTTTCTTTTTCTTTTTCTTTTAACAGGATCTTGCCCTATTGCCCAGGCTAGAGTGCAGTGGCATCATCATAGCTCACTGCAGCCTCCAGCTCCTGGGCTCAAGTGGAGAAATTTCTATTCAAGTCCTGTACCCGTTTTTAAACCCAGTTGTTTGTTCTTTTGCTGTTGATGCCATTAACTTTTAAACTGTGCTTCTCTTAGTGGTGTTATTCCATTTTATAGTTGCAGAAAGTTTAGTGCAGTGGTAAAGTGACCATAATAGTTCTGGCCACGGGCGTTGTTCTTACCTCATCAAAGATGAAGTTAAGCAGTGGGTCCATCTGAATATTGTGTGAGCACACATCAGGGACAATGGAAGAGTGGCAGAGGCTGAGGACACCGGGCTTGCAGTTCCTTGAGGGAAACAGGTAAGTAAAGAGGCAACGATGCTGCCATGTGCCCAGGGCAGTAACAGGGCAAGTGCCTGCAGCTAGTAAGGTGTATTTGGAAAACCTAACGTGGTGTAGGACAGCTGGAACAGCAAGGGTTAGGAGTGGCTAGAAATGAGCCTATACAGGGAGACTGTTTAGAGTTCTTAGTTGTGAATGACAGAATCCAATCTAGCTCATTTAAGCAGAAAGTACATTTGTAAAAGATTGGTAGATAGTTTGCATCTCCAAGAAGGCTGGAGAATGGAGTTTGGAGAAGACGGGACCAGAAACAGTGCCCAAACCACCCCACAAGACTTTCAGCAAGGACCCCATTGCCACCTCCCTGCTTGTGTGGACACTGACGCTCACTCGCTTCAGTGACATGGACACCCACAGCTGAAAGCCACTGCTCCCGGAAAGCTGGGGGCCCCTGCTGTCATCCTTGCCTTCCAGTGCGTTCTCTGCGGTGCCTGCTTCCTTGCGTTGCTGGCTTCTGCACAAAACCGTTCACAGCTGTGTCCGATTGGGAGCACCTACGCACCCTTGATGCAAGGCAAGCTGGGAAGATGAATTTTTCTCGCTTTTGTCTTCAGTAGGCAGGACTTATGAGGGAGAGAGCTTCCCGATCTTAGGAAGGGGCTCAAAGAGCAGCGGGCATGTGCACACGAAAACGTGTGCACAGCTGTTCATGGCAGCTTAATTCGCAGTGGCCAACGACTGGAAATAGTGCAAATGTTAAATGGTTAAACAGACCGTGGTCCATCCATACCATGGAGTATCACCCCCAAATCAAAGGAGAGGCGCGCTGCACTGCTGCACACAGCTCGGGCGAGCCCTCCAGGAATGATGCTGAGTGAAAGAGGCTGACCCCCAAAGGCCACATACTGTGGGATTCCATTTACGTATCGCTTTCAACTGGCACGGTTCTAGAAATGGAGAACAGATTGGGGGGG
>NW_012150408.1:1187825-1225277 GCF_000956105.1 Propithecus coquereli
CCAGGGGTGGGGGATGGGGAGAAAGGGCACAACGGGAGGGGATGGGACTGTGGTTACAAAAGAGCAGCGCAGGAATCCTTGTGGAGCTGGATGTGTTCTGGGTCTCAACTGCGGAGGTGGATCCGGGGACCCACACACATGACATTAATAAAGTAACGCAGAACTAAACACACACACACACACACACACACACACACAAATACACGGTGGTCTGAACGTGTGTGTTCCTCGCAAGCTCACACGGTCACCCCCCCTTATCTGCTTCACTTCCTATAGTCAATGATATTAAGTGTAAAATTCCAGAAATAAACAATCTGTAAGTTTTAAATTTGGTGCCGTTCTGAGCAGCATGATGGCATCTCGCCCTGTCCCGCGCCATCCCGCCTGAGACGTGCATCCTCGCTGTGTCCAGCGCGTCCGGCTGTCCGTGCTCTGCCCGTGGGTCGCTGCTGTGGTTATCGGATTGGTGGCTGCGGGACCGAAATGCCTGTGTACCAGGAATCCTTATTTTATTTAATAGTGGCCCCAAAGCACCCGAGTCGTGTTGCTGGCGATTCAGATATGCCAAAGAGAAGACATTTAAGTGAAAAGGTAAAAGTTCTGACTTAATAAGGAAACGACGAAAAAATCTTAGGCTGAGGTCGCTAAGATCTACTACGGGAAGAACAATTCTTCTGTCCATGAAATTGTGAAGAAGGAAAAAGAATTTCATGCTAGTTTTGCTGTCACACCTCAAACTGCAAAAGTTATGGCCACAGTGTGTGACGACTGCTTAGTTAAGAAGGAAAAAGCATTACATTCGTGGGCAAAAGACACAAACTGAAACGTGTTTTCATCGACAGCAACCAAGTTTGGTATTATCCACGGTTTCAGGCATTCACTGGGTGTCTTAAGACATATCCTCTGAGGAGAATGGGGGACTACTATATATTGGAACTTAATGCCCACAGTGATGGCATTAAGAGGTGGGGACTTTAGAGGGTAATTAAGTCACAAGGGGTCCACTTTCAGGAATGGGATTCGGTGCTCTTGCATTATAAAAGGGCTTGAGGGAGTGAATCCAGCTCTTTTGTTCTGCCACCTTCCACCTTGTGAGGACACAGCAGAGAATAGCCCTCACCCGACGCCAGTGCTGGCGCCTTGATCCGGGACTTCCTGGCTTCCAGAACTATAAGAAATACATTTCTGTTCCTTATAAATTACTCAGTCTAAGGTATTTTGTTATGGCAGCACAGACTAAGACACACACACATGCACAAACGCACATAGAAACATACATGAATTCAAGGAAAACTGGGGAAAAGGAATAACTGGTGGATTGTGTCAGTGTCAATATTATGGTTGTGACATTGCACTGTGGTTTTGCATGTGGTGTTACCATGGGGGAACTGGGCAAAGGGTACGTGAGGCCTCTCTGTATTATTCATTACAACTGCCTGTGACTCTACAAGTATCTCCATTAAAAAAAAAAAGAAGAAAGAAAAGACAGTGGGAAACCAGAAAACACTAGAATTTGAGACTTTATTTTAAGAACTGTGGGCAACTATTGAGGGATTTTCGGCAAGGGTGACACATGTCTTCATTTAGCATCTATTTTCTTTCCAGTGGTCGGATGATACTATTCTAGTCTAAGTTACAATGAGACATTTTAATTTGAAATAAAATGTAAAAACTGTTTTTTTTTAGCCTCGTGTGGTTTCCCAGAGTTTACAAGAAAGTGATTTTAGGCCCAGTGCATGAGCTCTGATTCCTCTTGCACTAGAAATAATAAGGAAGGCTTGATTCATTTATTCCTTCCACAGACATTTATTAAGCATCTGCTAAGGGTCAGGCTCTGTGCCAGGCACTGTGGAGTCGGCAATGAATGAGACACAGTCCTGCCTGTGAGATGCAATCTTAGACCGCTGGAGAAGAAACAATGGCTCCTATTAGAAAGGGATTTATTTGAGTCTCATGTAACCTGTAGTCTGGGGACAAAGGTCCAGAGCTGGTACGGTGGCCACCAAATGTCCCAAATGTCCCAGGCTCCTGCTATTTTTTTGCTCCCCCATCCTTAGCACATCTTCCATCCTTAAGTTCACTGTGTGGTTGCAAGGTGGACGTCGCATCTCAGCTCATGATAAGGAGCAAGGAGGGAAGAGCACGGTGCTCCAGCCAGCTGAGTCAGCAAGCTCCCCCAAGCCCCAGGAGCTGGGCCCGTCAGCTTCTGCTCACATCTCTTTGGCCAGAACCTAGTCACATGACTGCTCTTGTCTGCAAAGGAGCAAGAATTCTCTTGTTAGGGCAAGGGGAGAAAGGACATGGATTGACCACTCGCAGCTACAAACACGAGGGCCTTGTCACCTAGGCGAGGAGGCAAGAATGTAGCTTGTTAGTGTCAACACAGCTTGGTAACTGCTGGGGTAACAGACTACGACAGAAAGGCTGCAGAGCCACAGACTCGGCCCAGAAGCAATCAGGGAAGGGCTAACAGAGGAAGAGACCTTTTGAAGAAATGCTCAGTAGCAGGACCCACACTGCACGTACTAAGGCATAGGGACATGAAAGGGCCTGTCCTGTTGGAGACAGAGAGTAAGGTCTGACGTCAGTGGAGCATCAGGTGCTTTCGGGAGTGTTGCGGGAAGAGGCTAGAAGGTAGGCTTGGGCAGAACAGGAAGAGCATCGGATGCTGTGCTAAGAACTTGGACTTGGTCCTACAATGCAATAGTCCTCAAACTTCAACCTGCTTCAGGATCCGCTGGGGGGCTTGTTAAAACAGGTGCAGGGCCCACCACTGATTGAGTGTGGGGGGCGGGGCCCAAGAATTTGCACTGGCATTTCCAACATGTCCCCTGCTGATCAGGGAACCCCATTCTGAGAACCACAGGTATAAGGAATAGGGGAAGGACCGAAGTTGCCAAGTAGGGGAATAATGTGATTCGTTTTTTAGGAGGATCCACGGAATTAATCCACGGAATTAACCCAGGAATAGAGTGATTTCCTACAGAGTGTACACTGCTCAGATACAGCAGCTCTCTCAGCACAGCCCTAAAAGGGAGGCAGTTGCCCCTAAGAACATCACTCTACTCAGCACAAATGGTATTAAAAGCAAAGGGTTAGGGGTGCAGAGAATTCCAGTTCTGTCTCTGGGACCAACTGGCTGTATGAACTGGGGCAAATACATTAACCAATCCAACAGTTGATTAGGCATCAGTAACAATAACTAGTACCATTTACTGAACAATTGCTCATGTCATCTCATTTAATACAACTTTCCTCAAAGATAGGTATTATCATTTTACAGGTAAGAAAATTCTTACTATTTTGCAGTTAATAAAATTAAGGCTCAGGGAGATTAAATAACTTGCTTAATATTCTAAGACTAGGGCTGGGAGCAGTGGCTGACGCCTATAATCCCAGCAGTTTGGGAGGCCAAGGTGGGAGGATCGCTTGAGGCCAGGAGTTCAAGAGCAGCCTGAGCAACATAGCAAGACCCTGTCTCTAAAAATAATAATAATAATCATAATTTAAATATTAGCCAGGTATGGTGGTACATGCCTATAGTCCTAGCTACTCAGGAGGCTGAGGCAGAAGGATCACTTGAACCAGGAATTTGAGGCTGCAGTGAGCTATGATCATGCCACTGCTCTCTAGCCTGGGTGACAGAGCGATACTATCTCTTAAAAAAAAAGATTCTAAGACTAGGAAGGGGTGGAGCTGGGATTCAAAACCAGGATTTTCTTCTTTTTTTTTTTTAACTCCAAAGCTTATGGTCCTAATTACTTTGTCACAGTTTCTGAAACTGGAATTTACAAATATATTGTTAGGAATCTATGGTTTTCTATGAGTTTTTTGAATTTGGGATATTTGATGTTCATCTTTTAAAAACTGACTAAGCAAATACTGGGTCATTTGGATGACCTTTCTAGCTGATTTCAGGCTCTACATTTGCATTTGTGTTTTACAATGCCATTGGGGCCACAGAGAATAGTTTTAATGGTCCGAGCTAAATGACAAAAGAACAGCAGCCGTCTTCCTTTGCGAGTAACCAACTTGCCCATGCGAAGCAAAGAGCAGATGATCTGAAGACAAACTGCTCCCAGTATTTCGGATGGAGACAGGAGGTGGAAGAGTTGTGCTGCCAAACGGCCCATGGTAATAAAAACTAAACCCACAGGAGCCAGTGGATCATTCAGTTCCACGTTCACATTGCAAACAGCTATTGGGTTTCACAGGATAGCATCGTCTGTCACATCAAGCTAATGTTGTTAATTTCAACATTGCTGATTTCGTGATACTGCTTGTCTTTAGCCTGCAAATAAACGTGCTTGTGTTTCATAGTTGCTTAATAGCTACAAGCCTCTAAGGAGTTCATACTCAATTTTATGGTGTACAGATTTGAGCTACATGAGAACAACAATAATGTAGGTCAACTCTGGGAATCCAGGGAAATTTTTGTTCTTTAACGGGGGCCTGCAGATTACTTGAGATTAAGCCAGGGCTCTGTGTTATAGACAACAGAAACGGTCTCTGGTTAATATAAGCAGGAATGGCGTCTCCTGGACAGGTCTCGGGTGGCTGCAGAACAGAGGGGGCGCTGGAGAAGCAGACTCGGAAGGTGGTGAGGGCTAGGGAAGGTGCCAGGGCTGCCCTGGGAGCGTCTGGTGTAGACGAGCCCCTGATTGTCCCAGCACTGGATTCACACTGCAGCCTGGTCACTGCCATTCCAGGACTCGTGACGTTGCCACCCTCAAGCCTTCAAATCATTCCCTCAAGAGTGATGACCGTGGGCAGCAACATCCCGTGGCTTACCCTGCGTCCTAGCCCCAGGGCGGGACTATCTGGCTCCTGTGGCTTCTGTAGACCCCGTCAATGGAGAATTTCCCCCAAATAGGAAGGGTGGCCAGAAACCGGGGAGCCAAAACTCCACCAGTGTCCACTATACACTCTCCTATAAAACGGGACATGGGCCCAGTCCAGGGATGTCAGCATTAAATAAGATAACCTCATGAGCACATGCTGGTGGCTGTTGCTGGAGCCATGGCCACCAGCCCCCCTGAGATCAAGAGCAGCCATCAAAGGCCTGGGCTCCATCCCAGGTGTTTTCGTTTCATGACCCTCACTCAGTGGGCAGATCAGGAGGAAACCACCCTAGGTAATTTCACAGGCCTGAGAACCGTGTCTTCCTTGAAAAAATAAAGTCTTTTTTCCCCCTTCCTCTCCCTCTCTTTTTTTCGTTTAAGCCAGGCTCTTCTGATGTTTATAAAAACAAGCTAATAAAAGGACCTCTGGCTTAGATTTTGGAGTTGAAATGCAGAAAGCAGAGTATTTGTCACAGTAGCACTGTTACACTCCCATTCTTCTGGGTAATCACACACATGGTTTTGCTCTTAGAATGAGGGGTGGGAAGCGTTCGTCCAGGTCTCTGACAGCGTCGCTAAGAATGCCTCCCGCAGTGCTCACATGTGGCTGCCATTAACCGAGCAGGAAACCGCTGCACGAGGGAGGATTGTGCGTTCTGTGCCCACGTTATGAAACGGCTACCCTTTCTCATTTTGGCCGCACATCCTCCACTTTGAAGGTGTTTCATTTTAGGAACTGCACAGGAAGTTCCTCCTCATGCATTGCTTTCTTTGCCAAGATTTCTGCACCTGGAAATAGGTTTGTTTTCATCCCTCCTTCTCCAGTTACATGAAGGTGTTGGGGAAAACACCTCCGCTGGGGCTATCACATGATCTACCCACCCCCTACCTCTCTGACCTCAGCCCTACCCCTACTTTCTTCCCCCAGTCCCACTCCACTGCAGCCACACTAGCCCCCTGCCTGGTTTGGGAACAAACCAGAGCCTTTGCCCTTGCTGTGCCCTCACCTGGCACATCACAGACTTGCCCCATTATGTACACACGATTTGCTCCCTCAACTTCTTTCAGGTTGCTGTTCAGATGTTGCCCTATTACAGAAGTCTTCCTGCTTCTAGTAATTCCATCTCGACTTCCCTGGTACTTTCTCATTCATCCTGCTCTATTGTTCTCCAGGGCACCTGGTTCGCTATACATTTACTTTTTAATTTGTTTATTGTCTGTCTTCTACTAGGATGCAATCTTCATGAGACAGAGCCTACGTCTTCTTCCCTGCTAATCACCAGCGCCCAGCACGTAGTAGGCACTCAATAAACTGTGTTGAATATAATAGCAACAGCTATCATTTAACAGGTAATAGAATTACATTATCGCAAATAGGAGTTACGCTGATGCAAGTAATGCATTGAGGGTCAAGGGTCATGAGGGGCTCACGCACCTGGCAGAGGAGGTGTCAGTAACAGAAGCCACCAGGTAAAGGCGAAAAATGCAGCAGTTAAGTTTTCAGTCTTGCTTCCTCTGTACTCCTGTCTCATACATCCCGCTGGCGTCCCAACATCTCCTGTTGGGTGTCTCGTGGGCAGCTCACACCATGGACAGGCGAAATGGAACTTCTGATTCTCCCTGTCCCCAGTGTGGTCTGCTCCTCCCTTAGTTTCCCACCTTCCGTCTTTGCTCAGGCCACAAGCCAGGCCATGATCTTGGTGCCTCACATTCCTCCACCCGCCACATGCAACCCACCAGAACATCTGCTGACTCTACCATGGCAGAGATGGCCAGCTGGCCACCAAAGATCGGTGCTCTCTTTTCATAGTGTAGAGCTGGTGGCGAGAAGTGGCTGCCCACACCGGGACTACATTTCCTAGCCCCCATCGTTCAGGCAAGCCACGTGACTGGTTCCCATGGACCGAGTTCGGTGACGTGTGCCGCAGCCTGGCCCGTGTGGGGCGGAAGCAAGGTGCGTCCTCCGCGCTCTTCTGCTCCGTGCGCTTGCTAATAAGAGGATCTCGGGAAGGACTCTGAGGCCCTCGGGGGTGGGCAGGGAGGGAGGAGAGGCACAAGATGGAAGCATCTTGGGTCCCTGAGTCGCCACTAGGAGGAGAGCCACTTGCTCTTCCAGAACACCTGTTTGGACTTTATGTGAAAACCCATCAAGATTTCAGGGTTCATCTGTTACAGTCCCTGGCATTACCTTAACTTCCTCCAAAATACATCCCAAATCTGCCCAGTTCTCTTCCTCGATCTCTCATCGTACTGTGAACCACTGTCCTCGCTCTCCCGAAAGGTTGTGAGCTTCGCCTAACTGACCTCCTTGCGTCTCTCTGCATCCGCCGCCCCATCGGTTCTCCACACAGAGATCTTTAAACAGCTCAGATCATGTCACCCCTTTCCCCGAACTCCTTCAGCTGGCTTCCCTTGGCATGTGGAGTAAGGGGTCTGCACTCCTCGCCGCAGCCCGACGCCTTCCCCGCTTTGTCTTGCACTTCTCTCCGCGTCGCTGCCTGTGCGGTGCAGCCGCAGTGGCCCTCGCGCAGTCCCGCGGCACCGCACTTGCTGTTCCTTCTGCCGCCAGTCTTTCCTCCCAGACTGCAGCGGGCTCCTTGTCATCATTCAGGTCTCCGCTCAAATGTCACCTCCTCAGAGAGGCCCTCCCTGATCACATCATCGGAGTGATGCTATTCCGCCGCCACGACCGGCTGTTCCTTGTTTCATTGTCCTGTTTTATTTTCTGCATAGCTCTTATCACTGTTTTAAATGACCTTGTTTCATTATTTTGAAATAGTGATCAAGTTCTCCTAACTTACATGACTTCAATTATATTTTCTGGTTAATGGCCTCTCTCTGCCTCTTTGCTGACACCTCCCCGTTAGAGGACAAAAACTCCAGGAGAGCGGGATCTCGTCTGTCTTACAGACAGTTGTATCTTCAACATCCAGAACAGTGAACGGCAAACAGGCGGTGCTCTAGACAGAAGGAAGGAAGGCAGGGAGGGAGGGAGGAAGAAAAGAGGGAGAAAGAATTACCCTAATTAGATCTCAGGGCTGCACACAAAGTCCCTGGGGAAGGGGAGAGACAAAGCTGGGCTGGGCAGCACTGTGGCTTTGTAGTGGCCTCAAAGATTTAGAAATGACATTACCTACCGCCCTGGGGCATCTGCTTACGTTCTTTGGAAAGCCTCTCTCCTACTCTGGGTGGGGGGGAATCATCCTTGCTCCTTTTGCTCCTCTGAACTGAAACCTCATCTACTTTGGACGCAAACCCACTTCCCCAGCTGCCCTAAGGGGGAGGGAGTTTCTTTTTGCTCTAAAGTAGCAGGTCAGAATTTGAGTCCTTAAAACCTCTAAGACCTGGAAAGATTATGATGCCTCCTTATGCATGTAATTCAGAAGAATATGAAACTGTCTAAAGAAGATCTGGTTTTACCTGAGATGACTAATCTGGTTATTTATTGATATATATCAAGTTCTTTAAAAAATGGTTTTGTACACTGTGGTGCCATAAATACAAACACAGCCTGCTTGCTGAGGAATCCAGCACTACATGCAGTGGGGCACATTCGACTTTGAGCTGGGACCCACTTTTGTTGGTTGTGTCACTATTGTAAGGCATACAAACCTTTCTAAGTAGACTCGTCCCCGTTGTGTAGGTGAGGAAATGGCAGCTTGGACAGGTAGGACCCAGGTTTTAACTCAGGTCTGTCTGATGCCAAAGTCTCAGCAACTTTCTTTCTTTTTTCTTTTTTTTTTTTCTAGAGATGGGGTCTTCTACTGTCACCTAGGCTGGAGTGCAGTGGCACCATCATAGCTCACTGCATCCTTGAATTCCTGGGCTCAAATGATCCTCCCACCTCACCCTCTCCAGGAGCTGGAACTACAGGCACATGTCACCACACCCAGCTAATTTTCTTTATTTTTTGTAGAGACAGGGTCTTGCTATGTGGCTCAGGCCTGACTCAAACTCCTGGCCTCCAGTGCTGGGATTACAGGCATCAGCCACCATGCCTGGCATGGTAACTTTCCTGTGCCAAGGACTTCTCTATCCTGTGGCAAACATGGCGATGGTGTTAGAACCCCAGCAAATTCTGACTCCACGTGGCGGCGCAGAGGGATGGGAAACCAAGAGGAGATATTTCCTTTCAGAATGGAAGTATTGTTCTAAGAGATTAGATTCAATGATTTATTTAGGGATCCTCAAAAGGGTCTTTTCTGGGTGAACTTAATGGTATTGTTGAAAGATTGTTGAACAGGGAGTCGGGCCAGCTGGTTTGCGTCCTGGTTGTGCGTTCCTCAAGTGGTTGTACTACCAAAGCACAGGGTTTACCCTCTTGAGCCTCTGTTTCCTCCTCTGTAGAATGGGGGCAACACTGTCTTTCCCATAGGATTGCACTGCCTTAAACAAAGATGCTCACCACTGCACGTAGCTGGCACTCAGTAATACTGATCTCCTCTCTCCCCCGCTCCCTCCTTGTTTACTTTCTTCTTGCCTATTAAGTAGCACATGCCTGTAACAGCTGAATGCAAAGGAAGAAACTGGAGCCAAGAGAGACAGGGCAATCCCAGTTTGAAGAATATCTCTCCGAGGTGTTGCTGTATTCCACACTCAGAAGAAAACCACATGCTCATTTTTGGTACATTCCTCAATTCAAACCACTATCTGTCTGAGAAGCCGCTAGTGAACTGTGGCCAAATTCTCCTTGGCCCCGAATCCAGCATCTGCAACATTCTTTTTTGTGGAAAATGACTCTTATCTCCTGCCCCAGCCCACTGAAGTTTGTCTCTAGGAAAGACAATAAGAATATTGTTGCCAAGCTGACTTGTTCTTATAGTATCCGAAGGAAAATTCCTTGTGTGAGGACTAATGCAATCTTTGGATCGGTGTTGGATCCCACTCAGAAATCTGAGGTCTGAGCAATCATTCTGTCTGTAAATCTGATCTTTGAGAACCATGATGTGAAAAGAACTGACATTCAGAACAATGCTCACCACTGACTCCCTGACAGCTTTCAAATGGTGCATCCCCAAATGTTGGGACGTCACCCTCAAGCACAGCTCTTCAGCTAATTCCGAAAGGTGCTTGTAGCTCAGGTCACCACTGCTCAAAATGGCCCCATCATGGACCCCATCAAGTTGGTGAAGGGTAAAATTAGTGTTGGGTCATGGTAGAGGCGAGGTTCCTCCTGGGCTCTCAGACAGTTGCAAGGAAGGAAGGAAGGGAATTAATTTTTAATGAGTGCTTACTGTGTACCTGGCACTGTTAGAGGCTTTCATATATATCTGCCTAGAAATTTTGCAAATGTCTTAACTTTGTGTCCTTGTATTATTTACCATGTTCTGATCGCATGACTGTATCTCCGAAATCTGAGCAGTAGAGGACTTGGCAGCCAGATGTGGGTTTGAATTCTGACTCTCCACACTAGAATGACAGCTCAGTGAGGGCAATATTTGTTCACTGCTGTATCCCCAGTGCCAGGAACAGCACCTTGCCTTGTATTGGTAGGGCATCAATACATATTTAAGTTGGATTATCAAGTGGGCTGCTTACTTAGCCTCTTTGAAGCTCTATTTTCCCAATAACAAAAGTAGGAAAAATAAAATCTACATCATAGGATTTTTAAAAATAATTAAAAAAAATTTGAAATAACTATAGATTCACATGCACCTATAAGGAATAATACAGAGAGATCCTGTGTACCCTTTCCCCCACATCATAGGATTTTTAAAAATAATTAAAAAAAATTTGAAATAACTATAGATTCACATGCACCTATAAGGAATAATACAGAGAGATCCTATGTATCCTTTCCCCCAGTGATGACATCTCATAAAACTACAGTACAATATCACAACCAGGGTATTGACATTAAGCAATCCATTGGTCTTGCAGGATTTCCTTTACAGGATTTTTACGTAAATTAAGTGCAATTATGCAGGCATAATGCTTAGCACAGTGCATGCATGTTGCAAACATTTAATAATGGTAGCTAATATCCTGTTAGGAGGCAGTACAGTGTAGCTTGGTGCTTCTCAAAG
Organism: Propithecus coquereli; assembly: GCF_000956105.1. Taxonomy (NCBI): domain Eukaryota; kingdom Metazoa; phylum Chordata; class Mammalia; order Primates; family Indriidae; genus Propithecus; species Propithecus coquereli. Next base: position 1,198,693 of record NW_012150408.1, read on the forward strand.
TGCAATGTGAATATGAGTCGCCTGGCTTGGAAGCTTGTCCAAATGCAGATTCTAATTCAGTCAGTCCGGGCAGGGCCTGGGAGCCTGCATTTCTGGGGATGCATTTTCTTTGATAATTTCCAGCTTTGTATTTTCTCTATTCTCTTTTTTTTTTCTTTTGGTTTTCCCTTATTCAAGTGTTTAGTCTCTTAAGTTGGTCTTTTATGTCTCATATTTTCCTCTAACATTTTCCATATTTTTATCTTTTTGCTTGTACCTTTTGGGAGACTTCCTTTCTTCCCATTTTTTAAATTTAACTTTACATTTTTAAAACTCATATTTTTACATTTAAGAGCACTTTCATATTCTGTTTTTTGTCCACACTCTCCTGTTATAGGGTTTACATAATATTATATTTTTCTTTTTTAGTTCAAATTATTCTATATCCTCTGGGATCAGCTTTTTATTTTCACACTCTAAGTTTTCCTCATATGTCTGGTGATTTTTTATTATCTATTCATATTTAAAATAGAAGGCCTACATAGCTGTTGTGAGTTTCTTCTGAGTAATTAGAATTATGTTTGAGCTGGTTCTTTCTCATCAGTAGGAATTCTTACTACTGCGTGGAATAGGACGGGGCTGGGTGGATTTACTGGTAGTCTTTACTTTATGGGGACAGATCCCTAAAATTTCAGAATAAGATAGAAGGCTTAGCTTCTACCTGAGGCAGTCAGTCTGCAGACACTGAGTAGTAGAGGCATGAGCAGCTGGACTTCAGAGTCAGACTGCCAGGGTTTAATTCTTGTTGTACCCTTATTGTCTTTAAGATCTTGGACAAGTTATTTAACATCTCCACGTTTCGGTTTCTTTGTGTGCATAATGGGACGACTTATAGTTCTTGCCTTCTAGGACTGCTGTGGGGCTGAAATTAGGTAATTGTCATAAAGCACTCAGAGTGGTACCTGGAGCACAGTGAGTGCTCATCACACATCAGTTATTATTGTTTTAGATGATTTCTTATCCTTTCCTCTCTCATTGAGATAAGATCATTTTGAGTTTTTCCACTGGTTACTTTGGTCCCCAGAAAAGTAGAAATCCACCTGTTCTCACAGTGTGAGAAGACAGAGAAGTTCCCGCTAGAAGGGATTTTTAGAGCTCTTCTAGGCCAAAAACGGCAAACATGTGCTTCACTAGTTTTTGTTCCCTGCCCAGAGCAGACATTACTAATCAATCTTGACACTTTTTTACTGAGCCTCAGCTGTGCTGCCAGAGCCCCTCTTAAGAGAGGGCACCAGGCAGAGAGGGTGCTCAAAATGAAAGCTGTTTGCCAAACCTGATCTGGTCTAAGCTCCTCACAGACAAGGAGACTTGGACCCAGAGGAGTGAAATGACTGCCCTGGGCTCACATGGTCGCCTGGAGACTGAGTCTGAACTAGAACCCACATTTTCTCACTCAGCGTTTTTCATGGAACAAGTTGGAGTAAAGAGAAGAACAGGAGAGGCTCATGCAAGCACAGCACAAGCAAAGGGACGTGGGGTAGAAAAATACATTCTTCACAGATAGGTTAGAGCACTGAGGAGAACAATGAAAGAGTATGTGTGCTACGAGCATTTCGGATTGGCAGCCATTGTTTCCCTTATTTTTCCCTTATGACGTGGGAGACAAATTGAAAAATAAAGTACCTATTGGCAATTGGTGTGGAAAAGAAAACTGTTCTTTATAAATGCTCACTAATTGAAGAGCCTTGAGAAATCACAAGGAGCCAATGGAAAGGCAAAGTCCTTATTCCTGGTTAACTGAACTCCTTGGAGCCATCAGCGTGTGGCATTGGTGGTGGCTGCCTTGGGGCCATCCCACCTCCACCTGCTGACGGTGGACCACAGCTCTCATCACCGGCCCCTGCCTGGCTTCACTGGCTCTCGTGGATGCGTGGCTTCCAGGTAGACCAGCTTGCAGCCACTTCTGTGGACTAGTTGAGAGAGAAGAACCAGATTCTCTCTGAGCAATTTGAACTCCGAAGGACCAAAGGAGTCAGTTATCAGTCGGGGCAGAAGCCAAAAGGGACACCAGGGACAGCAACGAGGGAGCCAAAGCCGTGAGGAAACTCCCTGGCAGAGAGATGAGGAAGAATTAGATGAGGGAGGAGGCACAAAGAGAGGAAGGGAACCTGACCCACAACTCTGTGGCCATGCGTGAGAGGCACAATAACGCCCACAAGCATCCGTCGGTTCTCTGCACTTTCTTTTTCCTTTTAATTTTGAAGATGTTTTAATACGAAAAGTTTTAAACATATGTCAGAGTAGGTGGAACAGTGTGACCTCCCCTCCCTCTCCCGCTGCCGCCTCACACCCCGACACCCCCTCATGCCCACCCGCACTGGTCACACTGCGCCAGTCTTGTGTCTCCTCTGCGTCCACTCACTCACCTCCTTTCTTAATTGTTTTTTTAAAATAAACTGGTACATTTACAAAATCCGTAGTTTGAAACATTTTCATTAGTGATCTATATACAGCCTATCTTTGTTTAGTTAGCTACTTAAGTAGTACAGTATTTGTTCTCTTATAGATTTGGCCTATTTTTTTTCTTTAGTCCCTTATACATTTTTTTTTTTTGAGACAGAGTCTCACTCTGTTGCCCATCACTTAATTGTTTTTATTTATTTTTTATCTTTATTTTTAGATTTTTTAAATTTATGTTTTGATTTCAGAATATTACGGGGGTACAAACACTTTGGTTAGATAAATTGCCTTTGCCCTGAGTCAGAGCTACAAGCATGCCCCTCCCCCAGACAGCATGCGCCGCACCCATTAGATGTGAATTTACCCATGCCGTCCTCCCTCCTCCCAAAGAATGTTACTTACATATGTGCACATTCGTGTTGATCAATTAGTACCAATTTAGTGGTGAGTACATGTGGTGCATGTTTTTCCATGCTTGTGACACTTCACTTACGAGAATGGGCTCCAGCTCCATCCAGGATAATACTAGATCACCATTGTTTTTCTGGCTGAGCAGTACTCCATGGTATACATATACCACATTTTATTAATCCGCTTATGTATTGATGGGCACTTGGGTTGTTTTCACATCTTTGCAATTGTGAATTGTGCTGCTATAAACATTCGAGTGCAGATGTCTTTTTTATAGAATGTCTTTTTTTCCTTTGGGTAAATACCCAGTAGTGGGATTGTTGGATCAAATGGTAGTTCTATTTTTAGTTCTTTGAGGTATCACCAGTAGTTGCTTTTTTTTTTTTTTTTTTTTTTTTTGAGACAGAGTCTCACTGTGTTGCCCAGGCTAGAGTGCCGTGGCATCATCCTAGCTCACAGCAACCTCAAACTCCTGGGCTCAAGCGATCCTCCTGCCTCAGCCTCCCGAGTAGCTGGGACTACAGGCATATGCCACCATGCCCGGCTAATTTTTTCTATATATTTTTTAGTTGTCCAATTAATTTCTTTCTAATTTTAGTAGAGACGGGGTCTCGCCCTTGCTCAGGCTGGTTTCGAACTCCTGAGCTCAAACAATCCGCCCGCCTCGGCCTCCCAGAGAGCTAGGATTACAGGCGTGAGCCACCGCGCCTGGCCACCAGTAGTTGTTTTTAACAGTGAACCTATGAACCTACCAAGGCAGGACCTTAGCAGTACAATCTGGCCAACGGTTCTCTCCCACTCAGTCTCCTGCCTGCCCACCCCCGAGCCCTGCCCAGGTAATTCTGGCATCGTCCTTCTCCGACCTCTTTTCTATATAGTTTTATTGCAGGTACTTCTAAAATTATTTTTCATTTTATTTTTAACATTACAAGTAGAGTATTTTGCTGTACATGATCTTTCAGGACTAAGTTTTTTCACTTTATTTTGTCAAGATCCGTCCACATTGCTGCAGGTCACTGTCAGTCATTCGATAGGCCGCCATGAACTCTTCTTCGTCTGCCGCGTCCCAGTCCCATGTGTCTGTCTTCTGCACAACTAAAACAGCCAGACTAAAACGTGCAGGCCTAGAGGTTGCCACAGCTAAGTCACACTAATGCTGATGTAAGGCAAAGAGTGAGATTAATCCTTGCAAAGGTTGAAGACTGGTCACGTCCACGAGAAAAGGTCCCCTGTCCCCATGATTTATTTGCAGAGTAAGCTTCACTCTAAGCAGTGATGGAAATTAAAGAGGCAGCTTTAGGACCTCCACACTGACCCGAAATGGAAATCATTTAGCAGCAAACAAATGGCGATGTTGTCATAAAGATCAAATGAGATAATGATATGTGGGAATGCTTGGTAAACCCTAGGCCATTTCTATAAATGTGTGGCTGTATTATTATTGCTATCGTTATTCATTTGCATTATCTGGCCAATCATGTTCCTCTCCCTCCATGATTAAGGTGGGTGTTTTTTATAAGGTGCCAGCAGGACTGGATTTAAGTCAGGAAGAGAGAAAGGAGGAGATATGAACATTCATTAAATATCTCTGTCTAGCCCTTAGTGCCTGCAACGGCTCTTCAAAATAAGTATTATCCCTGTTTTACAGATGAGAAAACTGAGGCTTCATAACTTGCCCAAAGTCCTATAACGCATGGAGGTGGAGTTTGGATTCACATCCAGGTCTGCCTGACTCCAAACCCTTTTTCTGTCTTTCCACTTTTCCAGAATCTGCCCAAGCAGTCCTCATTCTTTCCTCACTCCCTGTCTGAATTTGGCAGTATGAAAATCTCCCATTTAAGATCTTTCCCAGGATTTCTCTTTCCCTAGTCTGAGATTATTGATGAACTGAAACAGAGTCTAGGTGAGAATACCTTTGGGAGAACTGGGAGCTTTACCCAACTTTAATCTGTGACTTTTAATCCAGGAACCAAGAAAGCTGGCTATGCCTGGGCTCACTTGTCACTTGAGCTGTCCCATCTCCAGTGGCCCCGTGTGGACTGGAGGAGAGTGAATTTCACAAGGGGCCACAAGACCTGGGCAACACCGCCACCTGTTCTAGGTAAACCGTTTAATCTCATTGTAAAATGGAACTATTAATACCTGTCCTGCATATCCAACAGGGGCCAAGAGCAAACGAAATACTGTGCTGTGCCTTGATATGATCAGATGAGGCAACAGATGGGAAAACAGTTTGAACACTGCAAAGCAATTTTTTTCTTTGCAGCACTAATGTAAGCTGGTATTTGTTTTTATTGTTATCCTTCCCTTTCCGCAGAGCCCTCTCTCAGGGAAAGCCCTCACAGTAATGACTGAGGGTTGAGAACAGCCAGAAGGCAAGCAACATGAAGCCATTTAAAGCGAGCCAGAGGAAGTCCAGTCTCTGACTATTTATTTTATGAAGTTAGCGGCTGGATATGTTAAACAAATGTTTTCTTAATTGTGGCAGTATGCGAAAACAATGGGGCAAGGGTTGCCGGGGATCGGGGAGTAGCAGGCCTCCACCCCCCGTACCCCTTACCACCAAATCCCTGGAGAATGACAGGAAAAAATTAAAGACAGGCCTTTTCTTTTCGTGGTCACATGTCTGCGCGGCTGCTGTAACCAGAACCTGTGCCAATTAGGAACGTTTCACCTCCTCCTCCCGGCCCCGCCCCGGGCGCGTTTCGGAGCGGGCCGGGTCCTGGACTCCAGGAGTTCGCCCAGCTCCGCGCACGCTGCCGTGCGAGCGGCCGGAGGGGCTCTCTCCCCGCGCTCTCCCTCCCACGCTGTTTTGATTTACTGGGACTTCCTCCTCCGGGCCAGGGAGGGGAAGCCGCCGCCGCGCGCCCGCGCCCGGGCTGTGTGTGCGTGTGCGAGAAGTGAGTGGCGGCGTGCGAAATGCGGTAATGGGAGGAGACCGAGCCGCGGCCGAGTGCCCCGGACTGCAGCGGCCGTTGTGATCGCGGCGGCGCCGAGCACACCCTGCCGACGCAAGTGCGACCGTGCCTCCAGGTGCGTGCGGCCGCCCGCCCGCCTGGGCAGTGCGGCTTGGGCGAGCGGCGGTGCCGCGAGGGCGAGGCAGGAGCCAGGCCGGCGCCCCGCGGAGCGCGGGAGGCGGCGGTGCGCGGGCGTGGGCGCCCACCCGGGCCCCGGGGTGGTCCGCCCGCCCTCGGGCTGCCGGCTGCCTGCGAGCCGGTACGGCCCCGGCTCCGAAGCCGAGGGCAGCGTGGGTGCCGCAGGGCTGGGTCGAATTCCGCGCACTTGCGAGGCGGGGAAGGGGCAGCAGGGCCAGGGGCTACGGAGTACGGCTGGACCGTGGACGTCGGTGTCACGTGTGCCGTGTCCACTACGCGCCGGAACCTGCCGTGTGCGTGCGGGGAAGGTGCCTGGCCCGCGGCGGCGGGCACCTGGGCCCGCACGGAATGCTGAGGTGCGTTCCCACTGGCTGGGCCTCGGGGGAACGGGGGCGTGTGCGGTGCTGTGTCCACGCGCCCTGCCCGGCCCGAGCGCCTCGAAGGGCGGCGCGGCGAGCACCGGCCCCTGCGCACGTTGGCTGCCCGAGCGCCCGGGCACCGGCGGGGTAGGTACGAGCTGCAGCCGGCGCGCGGCGGCCGGGGGAGGGGAAACGGCCGCTCCGCGCCGCGCGAGGCCCCGCCCCGCTTCCCTCGGGCTCACCTGGGCTCGGCCCCCACCTGCCGGGTGGGAGGGGCGTGTCCGGGGGCGTGTCCCGGCCGGCCTGGCAGAGCCCGGGCGAGAGTGGGCGGCACCTCATTCCAGGGATTCCTCGCGCTCCCGCGCTCGCGCCCGTCGCCGAGCCGGCCGAGCGCGCGCGGCCCGCGTGTGCGTGTGTTTGGGGGACAGCCGGTGCGGGAGCGCGGGCGCGAGCGCGCCTGTGCGTTGGCGCGTCCCCGAGTGCGCCCCGGGCGCCGGGTCCTGCCTTGCCAGCCCCCCGCGGGGCCCGGCCGGCCAGTGGCGGGCGCGCCCACAGCCGCCCGGCGGTGAGTGCGGTGTGACCCGGCCGGCGGGGCTGTGCTGGGCTCAGCAGGGCTGGCCCGGAGCGGGACCGGGGACGCCCCGCGGAGGGAGGAGGTGGCTTGTCCTAGCGGGGCGGCTCGTGAGGCTCCCGGCGGGAACGGAGGCGTCTGAGTCCGGGAGGGACGGTCCGTGCCCTGGCGGGGTCCGAGTGGAGGGCGTCCTGGGCCGGGGAGGAGGCCCGGCGCTCTGCACCTCTCGGTCCCGGCCCCCGCAGGGGAGGGCCGGGGTGCGGGACTGCGGGGTGGACCGGCCCCTGGGACGGACGCTGTCCTCTGCGAATACTTCCTGCCCCCTCCCCAAAACAGAATCACACTCTTCCTGCACTGCGCGCAGGCCCAGCCGAAGAGCAAAGGGCTTTTTCTTTTTTGTTTTGCTTAAAGTCTCCTTTGATTCATCACATTAAGACATTTAAATGTTTTAGGTTATGATGACAGTACTTGCTGGGACTATTAGTATTTATGTGCTTTACTGGCATGTGTTCGTCTGTTTAAACTAGATGATTAAAAAAATCGGTTTCACTTTGATCGTTGGTGCTGTCTGTTTGCTGGCTGTGTTTCCTTCTCTGTGGTTAATAAGAACCAGCAGCCCGGCGCGGGGGCGGCTCTTCCCGGTTCTGTCAGCAGCTGCTTGCCCCCTCTATTTCCCAGTTTGTGGAGTTTTAATATCTTTTTCTAAATTCAAGCCTACCTTTACTAAAAAGCAGGCTGGCGTTTGTTTCCTAAACATTCAAAGACAAAACCCAGTTAATTTGCCTGTTAGGATTGGAAGGTCAGTTTTGCATACCATGTTAGCATACCAAACTTTAACTCTTTGCTCCGGTCTCTCAGTCCACGGCCTTGACGTTCATTGCCTCCTGCTTGTATCCTATGAGTGTGCACGTGACTGCGAGGGGAGTAGAGTGGGCCGTCCAGAGACCTTGGGGTCCGCGGCATTCGGGCTTTATGGTGTGGCCTCGGGACAAGCTATTTATCATCTCTAAATCTCAGTGCTCTAAATTTAAATAATGCGTTTATAAATACTTTTATCAGAAGTTTCTTGTCTTAACACTCAAAACAGTTTTGTGTTTTTTTGCGTGTTTCCTGTTACATCTGGCTGAAAAGTCATCTCCTCCACGGTGGAAATGATGTAAACCCCTCAATTTGTTGTTTAACTTTGGCAAAATTTTAATCCCAGGCTGATTTCCCCTGCCACCGTTTTTTCACACTTATGGGCAGCCTGCCTTTGCCTTCCATTCGGAAGGGAATGCAAACTAATTTTTATGTTGACCAAAACACAATACAATTAAGAAGATAATTCTGCTATAAATAGCCATGGACTACATTCCAAAACTGTGAATGTTGTAGTAAAAACAGCTCTGGAGTATTTTTTCTAGAAACTTGAGTTTGAGTTCTATCTGTGTCATCTACTAGGTTTGTGACCAGAGCAAGTTACTTATAGTTAACCTTTGTGTTTTATTTTCCTCTGTAAGAGGGTGATAATATTTGTTCCAATACATCACAGAGTTTTAAGGATTACAGCGAATAATGTGGTTTGAAAGTATTTTGTATCATTTTATTTATAAAAGTCTTTGAAGATTTGAAAGAGCTTCATAGACACAGCCCTTGCTGCTTCCCCCAACTGATTTAGAACTATGATTTTACTTGAAGATTTTTTTTTTTTTTTTGAGACAGAGTCTCACTCTTTTGCCCGGGCTAAAGTGAGTGCTGTGGCGCCAGCCTAGCTCACAGCAACCTCAAACTCCTGGGCTCAAGCGATCCTTCTGTCTCAGCCTCCTGAGTAGCTGGGACTACAGGCATGCACCACCATGCCCGGCTAATTTTTTTTATATATTTTTAGTTGTCCGATTAATTTCTTTCTATTTTTAGTAGAGACGGGGTCTCGCTCTTGCTCAGGCTGGTTTCGAACTCCTGAGCTCAAACAATCTGCCTGCCTCAGCCTCCCAGAGTGCATTTACAGGTGTGAGCCACTGCGCCTGGCCTTACCTGAAGATTTTAACATACAGGAGAATTATGAAACAAATTTAACTTTTAAATGTTTTGTAATGGGAAATTCCTTTTAAGTCCTTGTGGAGTCAGCCTTGTTACCAGCCTCTCTCTTGTGGTTCCCAAAACATCCAAAGGGCGATTTTACTTTGCGTCTCTTCTGGGTATCTCTCTTGGATATTTTTGCTGTGCAGCTTTTTGCCTTAATAAAATAATAAGTAGAGTAAAAATAATAAAAGTTGTTTTGTAACTTTGAACATGACTTAATAAAATACTAAAAGTTGTAAGTTCAGGAGGTAAAAGTCAAATACATGGATAATTTTAATGTTCCATTTTAGTCAAATACATGAAATTATGACACTGCAGGGTGATTTTTTGACATGTCGAGTTGTCTGTTTATTGCCTGTGTTAGATGAGCTGTTGCTGCTATGAGAACCTGGTAAAAGAGAAAGTTTTTCTTTGTATGAAAAAGTTTCTGCAAGGTATGTTAACTGAGGCTCATTTGTGATTCTTTCAGGGAGACTCTAAAGTTTATGAAGTCTGTATGTGGGAGTTTAGTAAAACAGTAAAGTGAATGCTGCTAATCGGTCTGTGGCTATTTAGGATCTGTCCCCATTTTAAAAAACAAACAAACAAAACCCCCAAAACAAGAAAAATAAAACTCCAAAACTCCAACAACTTAAGAACTGGATTGCCAAATCTTGATCATATAAACTGACAAGGTAGGAAAAGAAGGAGTGCAAGAGGTACCGAAACCAGAAAAATTCTTTCTACCTAGATTACAATGTAATAGCTCTTCTGCAAAGGAGGAAAACCTTGTAGAATGTACTTTCTGTGTCTCATGCCTCAGGTCCGATAACCAGATCCTCATTCTTGGATTCCATATTTATGAATTTGCCTACTCACTAAAATTTATTTGTAACCCCCAAATCAGTGCTGTGGTGCTTTCTTGTACATTTGTGGACATGTGCAGGGTGGGCAAAAATTTGAGTCTCTCAATGCACAGAGACCCTCCCCCCCAGTGGGAGTCAAAAAAAGCAATACTCCACCTTCTTGTTTCAGCTCTTAACACTGTAAAGAACTGTGTTTTTTGCAGTTTGTTTAGTACCACATTTTTTCACATTTTTGTGCTTTTTGTTGGCAGTTTGCTATTTAAAATGGCCTCCAAGTGGTGCTGAAGTGTTGTCTAGTGTTGTTCAGCCAAGAAGGCTGGGATATACTGTATGGAGAAAATACATGTATTAGATGAGCGTCATTCAGGCATGAGTTACAGTGCTGTTGGCCATAAGTTTAATGTTAGTGAATGCACAATAGGTATTAAGTGAGGTGTCTTTAAACAGAAACACACATAAAACAAGGTTATATATTGATAGTTGACAAAAATGTGACCAGAGGCTCAAAGGAACCTAACCCTGTGTTTCCCCTAGGAAAAGTGGTTTATTATTCACTAATTGAGTGTTCATGGAGATTTTATAGAACACAACTACTGTGAATAACAAGAATTGACCATATTTACTGGTGGAAATAACTAGAGTGCAACCTAATGGTACATTGTGTCATGAGTCAGATGAGTTTATCTAGGCTCTAATAGACTGAGAGTTGAGATTTTGGAACAATGGAGAGTTAGACCTGGGGTATTTATTATAGGAAGTTTGCTAACTTGAACTGTGATGCAATCTGTCTCTTATTCTTGGGAGTGATAGGTCCCTGGCCCCTCAGCAATTGTGAATAAGAAATCCTAAGTATCCAAATAAAATAAATGCAAGAACAAAACAAGAAGAGCTAAAGAGTTTCCCTTATTTCATGTGCAGTGCTGTATAAATCTGAAGTCTTGAAAATTAAGAGATAGATTCTTATTAGCCTAACTATGAGAAAGAAAAGCATAGTTCATTTTTGTTCAGGCTGACAACAGCACTGAAAAATAGTGGGAATTGGTCATTTGCTCAAAAAGTCCAGGCGAATTTTATTTTCCCCCTTAGATACAGCAGTGTCAGTGTGGGCCCACCATACAGTTACTTTCAGGGAGCACTTTAGGGAGATGGGTGAACTTCACCCAGCAGTAAGAATTTTACGCCAGCATCAGGCAGCCTTGCACAGGGTCATAGAATGTGCTATAAAGTTTGGTTTTGCAGCTCAGCCAGTATAGATGGCCCCCAACTGGAACATGGTCAACTTTAGTACAGTCTATGCATTCACATAGTTTTCACTGATACCAAACTGTATTGTAGTAACCGAGGGTTTTAGTCACTGTATGGTGGCACTACTGTGGTGGCCGGGGTAGTTGTTATGAGTAAATATCACATCCCAGCCCTCCCACAGGGTGAGGAGGGCCGTGGAGTCAGGCCTTGGGCCACTTTAGCATCAGAAAACCTCAAGTGGTTAGTTGAGCATTTGTTCAGGGTTTCTACCCAGAGTGGTATCCCTGTATTCAGTCCAGGCTAACTGAGGTCTCACTGTTGGGGTGATGAGAAGTGGAGACAAGCAGTAGGCAGAGCTGAGTTGATGGCAGGCACCTGAAGTTACCGGTGCCTGCTATCTAATGTGCCCTACTTTGGAGGATAAGAGATTGATGCTGCCCAACCTATAGACCTGCCTCCTGCAGAGGTTCGCGGGAGGGCCGTTAAACCCTTATGGAAAGGGTACAGACCTGTACCAACATACCAACTTCTAGGACAATGAGAGAACTGCCAATGGAACCGGCTCTTGTTCTGGGGATTATGCTTGAGGTTGGCAGGCACCTGAAAGAAGCCTAATTAGGGATTTTATGCATATATATATATACACACACACACACACACACACACACAGACACATACATATACTCTCTGGAAATAGACATAGAACATGCAGATATATTGTTCAAATTTCAGACATTTAACCTAATGAGTTTTCAGGAATGATTATGTGTAGAAGTGAGGAATTAGATGTATGAAGCTAACCAAGTCCTCCTGACATTGTATCTGATACGGTGCTTCAAATTATGGCATGATGGGCCAGTTATTCATGCTTGGAACCTGCCTAGATAAGGACAGCTAGAATAGCAAAGGATCCATCTATTTGTGCTTATTCTTTGATAGTATGACTACCGAAAGCGTATTTTGAGCAAGAGCTGGCTTCTGTTTAGAAAGGTAGCATACAATTTAAGGTGGTGAGAAGTACAAGCACCAAGCTGAAAAATTTAAAGTATCTGGACCTTAGCAGTTTGCCACTGGAACTTAACAGCAGGTTTTCTTGAGCATGACTAAGTAGATATTGTCCTGTTCTGATACTGAACTTGCTCTTGGAGCCGGAAGTCCTGACGGCTTTGGCTTGACTCCTCTGTAGCTGTGGCCCCAGGAATCCTATGGCTCTGTGGGCCGTTGCCAGTGTTGTCGTTCATCCCAGTCTCAGTGTCAACTCATCTGGTGTGACAGTTGTCTTACCTGCCTTGACTGCCATCAGTGTGACTACATGCCTACCTTAATTAAAAGAAAGTCAAATACAGCATGGTGTTCATGTTACTGAGAAGAGAGGGCTTGTTTCCCTTTGCCCACGGTGGAAACTGTAGCGTTACTGCCTGATGTGTGTGTCAAGGTATAGGGGAAAGAACAAAGGCTAGAAGCTTTGGATGCTGATGGAAGGTTTGTTTTGTTTTCTTGGGTAACTTAAGCTATTAATAAATAATCATGCTTTTCTCCACAAACTCTTTAAGATGATAAACTTAAGGATAGTAAAAATAGCACTGGATGGTGAATCAGGAGAGTTGGATATTCTAGTCTTAGCTTCTTTAGGAAGTTACTTATATTCTTGGTGCCTCAGTTTTTCATCTGTGGAATAGTAACAATAATCATATTTGGCCATGTAGCCTATCTCACAGTTTGGTTGTGAGAATCCTATGAGGTCATTTTTGTGAATATGTTTTGAAAAAGTATGGCTATACAGTTATAAGGTGATGGTAGTGGTAGAATGATAAAATCTATTTCTTTATAAGGCATTTTCAGTTATGTCATTTAATGCACATCACAAGCTTGTGATCATAGGAAATTAGGCAATGTTTTTACCATGTTCTTTTAAGTGAGGAAACTAGGGCCTGGAGAGGTTAAATGACTGACCCAGGCCACGCATGGTGGGTCACATCTGTAATCTTAGCACTTTGGGAGGCCCACAAGGTGGGAGGATTGCTTTAGGCCAGGAGTTTGAGACCAACGTGAGCAACATGGCGAGCCCCCGTCTCTACAAAAAAGAAAATAAAAAATTAGCCGAGCATGGTGGCATGCGCCTATAGTCCCAGCTACTCAGGAGGCTGAGGCAGAAGGATGGCTTGAGCCCAGGAGTTCAAGGTTGCAGTGAACTATGATGACGCCACTGCACTCCAGCCTGGGCAACAGAGTGAGACCCTGTCTCAAAATGAATGAATGAATGGCCTGTATAATTACTGTTAGACATCTGGAGCAAGGCCTAGAACAAAATAGGCTTTCAGGGATTAATTATTGATTGAATGAATGAAGGATTTAAAGTAGGGCTCAAACGTAGGTATTCTGTTGCTGAAGTCCTGGCTCTGTTGACTTAGCAGATGGTAAAGTGTGAAAAGAAAAAAAGCATTACACCAATGAGAGATATTCTTAGCAAGAAGAGCAGAGAGGGATGATTTGAATGTTGGCTGCTGACAGGAAGAATTGTGCTGCACGAAGTTGATGGTGCATCAGTTGGTGTACTGTGGGGAGGAAACAGCTAGGAGGATGTTAAAGCTATGAAACTGTGCTTGCATGTGACCACCAGAATCTGGTGACAGTTTGGTCTGATTTTTCATTTCAGTTTTCCTTCTTGCTGAGACTGCCAGCTAGCCAGATCAACCATAGTGTGATCTGCATTGGGTATGAGTTGCTCAAGGGCAGGGAGTTTACTTTTCCTTTTCTGGAATGTCCAAGTATAGTGTTTGGCAGAAATAGGAGATACCCAATGAATGGCTGTAAATTCTTGATGGCTAAAAAAGCTGTCCACTCCATGCCATGGTGCGGTAGCTCAGACTTGTAGGTTTGTCCTACCATTGTGCATTGTTGGCTGAGGCCTAGTTGGTTAGCCCAGGGAGTGGTCCTGGTGGGGGGATAGAATTTGCACTCCTGACGGAACAGGGCCAGCTGGAGTTAGGGATAGTGAATAGTGTGCATCTGAAACTTGGAGATGCCATCAGGTGTTTCAAGATAGTGATGTCTTCCTGTTTCTGACTTTTGGCCAGGTTACAATGTGTGTGGCAGGAACATCAGGCAGCTTGAATGTGATTCCTCCCACCCTGACCTCCACCTGTAACCAAGACAGTTGCTCCACGTTTTCATACTATTCCTTAAATTATGCTGCAGCTAGCCACTGTCACTGGAGAGCCTTGGAGTGAGCACTCCTGGTGCTCCTGCTTTCATCTTGGAAGTCTCCTTGGAAAACTTCCATACATCTTGGAATTCCATTCCCTTCCTTGAAAAGCAGTATAATCTAACATGCCCCATACTTCTGTTCCCAAGATAGGTGCCCTTCTCCCCTGTTGATCAAAAAGGGACAGTTTTTTGTGGAAGGTCAAAAGGTGGCTTCAAATTTATAGCCAAGCTTGTCATTAGCACTGAATGCTCCTGAATTTTAGTACCTTTAGAATTGATACCTATTCTTCCCAAATTCTCAACCTTAAGCTATTTGAAAGATCATATTATTTGGGGATAAGGGAGTCTGAGGAAAGGAATGTAGGATGACAGAGAAAACATATGACCATTGCCTGAAAAAAAAAAACCCACAACAAAATATACGTCTGTTCATGATGGGTTATGTTCGTATTTGACAACGATGGGAAAAGGTGAATGTGGATAGACCAGAAATGGGTTTGCAGTACGGTGGAACACCCTAAAAATGCACTTTATGTCTTTTTCTGGAGCCACAGTCTTCTCACTTTAATGATGTTGTTATGTTCCAGGTGTCAGCATTTCAAGTGATTATATTTTGGGTTATCACTATGTTCTTTTTTTTTTTTTTTTTTGAGACAAAGTGGGGGCTCTGTGGCCCCGGCTAGAGTGCAACAGCACGATTAGCTCACAGCAACCTCAAACTCCTGGGCTCAGGCAATCCTCCTGCCTCAGTCTCCCAAGTAGCTGAGACTGCAGGCATGCGCCACCATGCCCGGCTAATTTTATCTATATATTTTTAGTGGTCCAGCTAATTTCTTTCCATTTTTAGTAGAGACGGGGTCTTGCTCTTGCTCAGGCTGGTCTCCAACTCCTGGCCTCAAGCGATCTTCCCGCCTCTGCCTTTCAAAGTACCAGGATTACAGGTGTGAGCCACCATGTCGGGCCCACTATATTCTAATATAAAAACTACAGAAAAAAGGCGTTATTGGGACATACCTAGATTTACTTTCCAGATGCTGCATAATCTTTTGTGAAAGATGGTGGATAATGCATGATCATACAGAAAATAAACCAGACATGTCACCTTCCTGCTTAAAGTTTTCCAGACTGCTCACGGGTTTTCGCCACGTGGAACGAAGTCTCGGCGTGGGGTGCCCCGCGGCACGCACGAGCAGCCCCGCCAGCTTCAGCCGGCCACTTGGTCTCCTTCCGCGTCGCCTGTCCAGCTTCTGTCTCTGTGGGTCTGTCTGTTTCGCATGTGCTGTTCGTTGCCTGCTCTCTCCTGGCCCTCCTTACCGTTTCTCTGGCTAATTTCTCTCGTCCTTTAGGTCTCAGCCTTCCATTCGTCTCCCCAGACCACTCTATCCAAAGTCGTGGTCAATGCCCTGTCATCGTCAGTATGCTTAGTGTCATTTGCAATTTATTTGATATATTTGCATACATTTGACTAATACTTTTTTATTCTAATTTTTAAAATTTTAATAGATTTATGGGAGTACAGGTTGAATTCTGTTACATGTGTATATTTTATAGTGGTGAAGTCTGGGCTTTTGGTGGACCCATCCCCCTAGTAGTGTACAATGTGCCCCATAGGTAATTAATTTTTCATCCTTTTGCCCCTTGTGAGTCTCCAGTGTCCATTATACTACTCTGTGTGCCCTTGTGTACATAGGTTAGCTCCTGCTTATAAGTGAGAACATGTAGCATTTATTTTTCTATTTTGAGTTACTTAGGATAATGGCCTCCGGTTCCAGCTAGGTTGCTGCAAAAGCCATTATTTCATTCTTTCTTATCATTGAGTAGTACTCCATGGTATAAATATATACCACATTTTCTTTATCTGCTGGTCAGGTGATGGGCTCTTAGGTTGATTTCATATGTTTGTGATTGTGAATTGTGATGCAGTAAATATACAAGGGAAGATATCTTTTTTCCTTTTTTTTCTTTGAGACAGAGTCTTGGTCCCTTGCTCTGTGGCATCATCGTAGCTCACAGCAACCTCAAATTCCTGGGCTAAAGCAGCCCTGCCTCAGCCGCCCCAAGTAGCTGGGACTACAGGTGTGCACCTGTACACCATTTGTGGCTAATTTTTTCAATTTTTTGTAGAGATGGGGTCTCACTTTTGCTCAGGCTGGTCCCAAAGTGCTAGAATTACGGGCGTGAGCCACCACGCTTGGCTCAGATATTTTTTTGGTATAATGATTTCTTTTCCTCTGGGTAAATACCCAGTAGAGGGATTGCGGAATCAAATGGTAGATCTACTTTTAGTTCTTTGAGAAATTTTCATACTGATTTCCACATATGTGGTACACTTTTGATAAATAATTACCTTACACCTATAAAGCCCATGCATTCCTCAGAACACCTTCTGAGGGAGGCAATATTAATATCCCCATTTTCCACATGAGGAAACAGACACATGAGTAAAGTCACTTCCCAGGGTCACACAGTTCAGAAGTGGTTGAGCCAGATTCAAACTCAGACAGGTGGGTGTCCAAAGATCACCCTCTTATACAACCATAATACTGATTTACCTGTTTTTTTTTTTTCTTTTCTATGAGACAGAGTCTTGCTCTGTCACTCTGGATAGGGTTCAATGACATCATCATAGCTTTCTGCAACCTCAAACTCCTGGGCTCAAGTGATCCTCCTGCCTCAGCCTCCCAAGTAGCTGTGACTGTGATGCCCTGTTAATTTTTCTATTTTTAGTAGAGACAGAATATTGCTCTTGCTCAGGCTGGTCTTGAACTCCTGAGCTCAAGCAATTCTCCTGTCTCGGCCTCCCAGAGTGCTAGGGTTACAGGTGTGAGCCTCCATGCCTGGCCTGATGTGCCTGTTAATGTAGTGTGACCCTCCATCAAATACTGTAGCCATGGGGCCCCCTCGCCACATTTTCAATATGTTTTATTGGTTTTGTTGGACTGTGGGTGTTGTACAAGATGTAAAATTCAAAAGACTTTTTTTTTTTTTTATGACTGTTATCTTCAACCTTTATTTGCTTTGTTCTTTTGTGGCTACATAATGCCTGGTCCCTGACCCTCGTCTCCCACCTGTATTGTCCTTATCTAACACCTGTTTCCTACAGCTGCCTCTTAACTAATCCTCTCTTCCAGTAACTCCTCATGTCACCCGCTCCAGTCAAACCACCCTACACAGAACTTCTAAACTAAAGAAGCATTAAAATCATGTCATTGGCCAGCTCAGGGACTATGATGACAACTGTCTGTTGCCTGTGACATTAAGTGTAAACCTAAAGGCCAGCTGTCAGCTCTTTCCTAAGGCTACCACATCATGCTCACCTGAACTTAGCTTAACTCACCTGAATTGCTGCTTCCTAAGTGGATTCCCAATTCTAACCAGGCTGATCTCAGCCTATCTGTCCCAGGCTCTCATTCCTTCCTCTGTCCCTTTCTTGAGACTGTTGACCCAACACAACTGTACGGGATAAGACAGAATCCTTGCACCCAGGAAATACACAGACAAACAATGTGATCCAGGAAAGTAAGGGAGGTCAGAGAGGAGAGTGACTGCCTGGAGGGGGGAAACTGGGGAAGGAAACTTGCGAAGTGGCTTTTTGAAACTACCCACCCCCAACAAATGAAAAATAGATGTGCCAAGGTAAACACCTTAGCTGATGTTGATCTTTCTTTTATCACACAATGCACATTTTAGTTTTAAATAATATTTAGTCTTTTATTAACCTTTTTTTAATTTTGCCTATTGTTATCCTATCCCATATACCTTAATTTCATGAACAAGATCATAACTCCTTGAAAGCAGAGATCATATCTTCTATTTCTCTTCAACCTCTCTTGGGTGCTTTGCTAAACTGAGAATAATTGTGTAATAAAAATCGGTTGGTTTCATTAGTAAAGTTGCAGCAGATGGCAGATGCCTTGTAGATGAACTCCAAACACCCAGTCTCTTATCTACCTACTTTGAATGTAAGTTGCTTGGGGGTTTTAGATTTCATTGTATGAGAATAAACTTAAATATCTAATCTTCTACTATGCTAGAATTGTGGGTGTACTTCTTTGTGTTATTTGACGCTTTTATGCTTTGATATTTTGTTTTTATGTATAATTTGCATTACTTAAGGCATATGTTAACATATATGGATTTGGTTTAGAAGTTTGAAAGCATTGTCCTTTAACTTAATGAGGAAATTAATTTAAGGGATCGAGTCTAAATACCATATTGGGGAGTAAAATGCTTATCAGCAATTACTATTCAAAAATCACAAGACATTAAACCCAGATCTTGCCTGAATAGGAAACTGGCTGGGGTGAAGAGAATATCACTCAGTTCTTGGGAGTTGAACAACCCTTTTTCTGTCAGTCCCAAACCTTTCTTTGTTTTCTCCACTTTTGAACAAGTCCACAAATCCTTTCTCTCAGGAAATGATCTTTCCTGTCTTACAAAGAAGATTTAGGAATGTGAATGCCATTAATTTTTCTCCCTTATGCCTCTGATTTTACTCATCCTCTCTTCTCTGTGGAAAGGAAGAAATTTACTCCATTTGGTTTATGAGGTCATTGTCCTCTGTGTCACTCAGAGTCTTCTTTGACTCTCCCGTCGCCTCTTGGGACCTGCCAGGCCTTGCCAGTTCTGTCTCTGCCCCCAAGCTAATGCCCCTCACCGCCTTCCGCCTGCCTCCCTGGAGCTCTGGCTTCCCCTCATCCACCTGCTGCCTTTAGCTTCCCAGGCCGTCGTTGGCGCTACCCAAATAACACAGATGACCAAGTTATCTCCGTTCAGATGGAGATTTCAGCAGTGCCTTAATGTGTATGAAATCAAGCCCAAATCCCACCAAAGCCCTCAGTTCTTCCACAGTGTGACCCCAATCTAGATTTCCGTCTTTGTCTCTTACATCCTATCCCTCGATAGTTGCTCTTTGATTTGGGCAGTGTGGTGGTGAATAGATTGTGCTTACGTTCTTCCCTTCTGGAGTGCTTTTATATTCGTTCTTTAAAGGCTCCGCTCAAGCTCTGTTTTCGTCACGAAGCCTTTCAGAATTCATCTGTGTTTCTATAGGACTTTGTTTATAGCACTGTTTTGATACTTTGCACATTGTGCCTTAATCCAATATTTCCCAAGATAAGTTCAGGTTAAAAGAACAGCCAGTGAAGTCTGAGGGACTTCACATAGATCTACCATCCCTAATGTCTTCGCCCCTGCACGGAAAACACACTGCTTACGTTGGCTTACTCCAGTCTTCCCTGAACTTATTTACCATAGAAAACATTTTTTTCTTTTCCAAAATATGGTCATCCAGTGCAAAATGCTTTGGAAATACGCTGCTTTAAACTAGATTTCTTGTGGACGTGTCTACTGTACGGATTGAAAGCTCCCTGAGGCAACTCCTGGGCTTTGTTCATTTTTCCTGCCTTTAGCACCTAGTAGATATATAATGTTTACTGAATGAAGTCGTATTTCAAGATCAAGGATGATGTTTCTTTGGAGTTCTGAAGTGTATTATAAAGAAAAGCTAGTCTATCACGTGTTGTGACTGGCACATACATAGCAGGTGCTCAATAAATGTTGAAGATGCTGAATAAATGTCAAATGTCTTTAAAGTGGTACAGTTAAGGTGTTTTTCTCAGCTGTTGAGCTAATAGGTTATGTATGTTTTCCCAGTAATTGTTTGTGTGTGTTAAATAATCCAGAAAAGGGGAGATGGGCAAAAGCAGCCTGACTTTCTAGGGTTTTCCTCCAACTTTAAATTTTTTTGCAGTTTTTACTTTTATAGGTATGCTGTAATTTAATGAAACAGTTAAAAATAAAAATCTAATCTTATTAAAAAACATGGCCCTGATATGTTATGGTAGGTGGTGGTGACAGAATAGTACACTACAAAATGCAACGTTTTCAAATAAAGATACTTACTTGACTTGAAACACCATTTAGCTTACCAGTGGAGTTAGCATACGGCTTTTCATGAGCATACTGCATACATTAAGCTCCACCTGCATGGCCACGCTGAGTCCCTCTCTTGCCGATGAGACTGTAACTTCTTAGTTAAGGCAAAAGGGCAAAATGGTTCAATCTTAGTAATTTCTGCTAAAACTAGTAAACCAAGGACAACCACAACCACCACCACAACAAGTCTCAGACTGGTAGTAATGCTGTGTTCATAGAGCAGCCTTTGTTCTGAAAACATTTTTTATTGGGTCTGTCTGTGCAGGCGTGTTATGCCCACACATAAACGTTTTTAAGCGCCAAATAACATGGGCATGAATATTCACAATATCCTTCCTTTTAGTTCTGACACGATGCTTCCTGGGGTTGGCAAAGTGCAGCGTAGTAGACAGAATGGAATTTAACCCTTTGCTCTATTCCTGAAGCAAGTCCGTTCTGTTTCTTCAGACGGGAAGAATTTCATCCTTAGGAGAATGCATTTGGTTAGGGAATCATTCATCCTGTTAGCTACTAGAATTCCAAAAGAGTCTTTTGAACTCTCTTTAAATTCTTTTTTCTCCCCTCTATATTTTCCTTTTAGGCTCCAACTAGGAATGGAGACGCCATTGGATGTTTTGTCCAGGGCAGCATCTCTGGTGCATGCTGATGACGAAAAACGTAAGTCAGGAATCTGTTCTCAGTGCTTTCCATCGATGCCTCTTGTCTCTGGCCCCATAATAAAATCATGTGCTTCTCTTCATGGTGCTGTGGCTATTTGCTGTTAATTTTGGTTGTTTTCATTGGAGATGACACTGTGGCGTGCTCATTTTTATTTTCAAGTACCAGAACATGGAAGTATTTTAACTGGCATTAAACTTTGGATACTTGGTTTTTTTCTTTTTTGAGATGGGGGTCTCCCTGTGTTGCCCAGGCTGGCCTTGAACTCCTGGGCTCAAGTGTGGATGGTGGTGTTGAACTGGTGTTTTAACTTTGGATGCTAGAGCTTAAACGATTACTTGTAGGTCATCCTTTCCCTCACAGCTTACTCTCAGTGATCTGGAGTGAAGAGGCTCCTATGTGTCCGTAGAAGTTGACATAAGTATGTGTTGGTTGATAGACTAATTGACAAATAGAGAATTAGAGATGGAAAAAATCATCCGAGGCCATTCATACTGTTGGAAATGTGCTGTATGTGTCATAATGAAAAACAGTCGTGAAAATTCTGTTTGCATAGCTGAGAGATAGCAAATCTTGAGGAGAAAAGTTCATTACTGTGGTAGGGGGACAGGCAAAAGGAGAGAGAACATCAGCATTGGAAGATTAGTCCAGTATGTTAAAGTGGAACATCCTAAAGTATATTTGCTTTTAAATGTTCTTGTTCAAAGTTAAAATTCCTTGCTAAACAATATTGTAAGAATTACTGTTTTACATGGGAACAGGGTCGAGTGTTCTTTTTCTAAGCATTAAAATGTTAATAACAAAAGTATAATTTAAGGTCACGCTTTTATGCATTATAAATTCTCAAAGACGTGCTACTGTCCAGTTTAGTTCTTAATGGGTTGGTAGGCTGGAACATGCATGTCCTAAAAATCTAAGGTCTGCCTTGTTGCTAGGTGTTAGACTTTTATTTTTGCAAGCCTCAGTTTTCTCATTAGTAAGGTGAAATCACGATACCTACTTCCAAAGTGTTTGTGAGGATTAAATGGGCTGTCGCATATACAGTGCTTACCTTGGCTTTCTACTCCTGGTTGGGACTGCCCTGCCCTCTCTCCTGCTGGCCTCCAACAGGACTTCTCCCAGTCTTCCATCCTGTCTGTGTGCCTGTGTCACCCTCCTGCCCACGACCGCCACAGGCTTATTATTCCGCTGGTGACTGGACGAGATGGCCAGGAAGGGTTTTTCCAACCTCTTACATGATTCACATTTCCTTAGCTTTCGATTGTTGGGAAGATACGACTACCTGATGGTGAGGTGTGATTGTCCCTTACTCAGGAAGTGGGAGTTCAGAGATGTTGAGTGTCACTCGCACAGACACGGAGCCAGGGAGAGGCGGCTCGGGCCGAAGGGTTTTATCTAAATAACAAAAAAACCCCTTTATGCCTCTAAGATCTCAGTCAGTGTAACTGACTTGAATAGCTGTTTACAGATTGTGTTGAACATTAATATGGTTTATTTAGAAGTTTTTATATAAGGTAGTATTTTGAATTTCTCTGTTTTTACACTGCTCAAGTTTAGTTAGGATCAGTAAAACAAAATGCTGCTTATGTAAATGAAAAATAGAAGTAGTGACCTCAGGGTGGCCCTTTGTGTCCTGGAGTGTGGAGAATAAAAGACTTTCTTCTCCCTCTCTCTTTTTTTCCTTTTTCTTGCTGCCTTCTCAGGTTCACTCCTGAAGTCCAGCTTCAGGATCGCTGTTCAGGTTGGAGGCGTGCCTAGGTTCCGATTCAGTGAGGGACGATCGGGCCTTCTGCGCAGGGGGCGTGTACAGATGAGGATACAATCCCTGCCTTCATGGAGCTCATGAACGTATCTGTGCACAGACCCTCGCGGGTGTGAAGCGTGTGGGAGAGGAGATGGTACACTTGGGGGCGCGGGTGCGAGGCCTCCTTCCGAGTCCACAGTTTGAGGGAGCGGTTTTCAGAGAAACAGAACCATACCAACAAGGGGAAGAGGAATTCTTACTTTCCTCCTGTGTTGAACACAGCCCGTTGGTGTTTTGGCAAAATGATAATAAGTACACATGTAACACCGGGACAATCACAGAGTAGACATTATTCTGGAATATTCTTCTTTTGACTCCGATGACTCCAGTTGGTTTAGGAATTGGGTGACATGATTCTGGAATCCCTCTGTCATGATTTCAGCTTCTCGGGATCATTTTTTACATTTGACAAAGGTGGAGGGAAAAAAGCCCAAAATGTCTGTAATCGCTATTAACATGTAGACAACATTTTTGAGAGACTTTTCTTAATGCCGTGTTCTGTGTACCACTCTCAAGTATGCAGAGCTCAAAAACTAGGTATTGTATGTTTTATTACCTAATCTAATAGTAATCTATTATTATGAAAGCATATGAAAAGTCATACAATTTATAGACAAAGTCGAACATTAAATTCATTGTCTTTCAGTTGATTTCTTAGACTTATTTGGTCTGGTTCAGCCTGACTCAGCTTTCTCTGCCCTAGATTAATTCTGTTTTAGCTTTTGTTATAAATTGCTCTTACACTTTGGGGAAGGTTAACATTCTCAACACTTTAAAAAAGTCTTGTGTATGTAATCTGATTTGGGTGTCTTATTACAAATAGAAATATGTTCTACTACTTGAGATCAGTTTCCCAACTCACCTAGGTGACCTAAATGATTCTCTTAACTTTTCTTTTGCTCCTGGAGAACTGGGCATTTTTGAGGATGTTATTGTTTTAGCATTTTGAACAGAACAGTACCTATTATGACTTGAGTCTATAATACCTGATAGCCTTAAGACTTCATTATGTCTACTAGCAGAGAATAAAAGAAATATCTCAATAGTACACTGTAGAGCTAAAATAAATAGTAAAATGGTGGTTTTGTAGTAACACAATGGTTACTTATCTGGATGGCCTAGAAGGAATAAATTTACTTAAAATAATCACTCCACTGCTCATGAGACATTGATTTAATCAGTGTCCAGGGTAATCCTGGAAGGTACTTAATGAAAATACAATTTGAGATCACCATTCTTCCTTGTGCTTAAGGAATCTCTCCTTTCAGTGATCAGTAATACTGGTGCTTGGAAGTCTCCAGCGTTTTTCTAACTCTGTAGTTTTAGTAGTAAAAATGGATCAAAATGAGAAGACAGGGCACTTTATGCTAGTGTCTAAAACAATACCTTGGCCTGTCTTTAATGTGATACATCATGTTATTGCAGTGTTTACAAAATGTTTTGGTTTTGGTCATTTTGTTCTTGTATCTTTTGAGGTCTTTATGTATCTGCTGACTTCCTCACTTAGATTAAAATAATTTTAAATTAAAACTTTTTGATTTTGAGGGTTTTGGTGGAGGTGATAGTACTTTCAATCTAATCGAATTAATATGCAGATAAGCTGCGTAAGGCTGGTGTGAATGACGTAGCGACAGCAGTAGGGAAGATGGCAGCTTTTGCAGGTGTTGCATTTGCATCTGCTCCTAGAAATTCACTAACTCCTTGTTTAGTGATGATCATTGAAAGTTGACTGATTGATGAAGCATGAATTACCATAATCCTTCCAAGTAAAGAATTCCTAAGAGTGCAAGCTTTTATTATTATGGGGACTGACACCCCGGCTGTGGAGTATGTTTGTGTATCTAGGTTGTGATCTATTTTGCCTTAAAAGGAGGGGGGAAAACGGGATCAGATTAATTATAATGTAATGATCAGTTGTACTCACATATTGTCTTCTCAGACTGATTTCTTTCCTCAAAGATCATGATGACTTTTAGTCACCCTCTGCCTCCAAAAAGTAAATCTGTCACAAGATCCACTCAGCTGCTCTCGATATTATTCTTCTTTTCTCTTTTTTTTTCCTCTCAGCATCTACTACAGTGGCTCTGAAGCATTTTTGACCATGGCACATAGTAAAAAATCATTTTATGTTGTGATCTTTGTACTCATATACTGACACAACGATCCAAAAGTTTTAAGAGATAATACTTAGCCTTGTCTTATATAGTACAGTTTGATATGCCTCTTCTAGTCTTTGTATTCTATTTTATTTAAAGAAAAGTTGGGTCATGACTCACTAAATTGATTTTTAGGATCCACTAATGAATTGGGACCTGCAGTTTGAAAAACATGGTTTGGTTTAAATCTCCTTTGTGGGATACACTTACTCCTGACTTCTCCACTTTATGTACGGGGATGATCTGACTACTGCATGAAAATAAAATGAGCCAGGGTGTTCAGACATGCCAGCATAGATGGTGACTTCTCAGTCAGTGTCTGCTAGGCAGACTGGATTGGGGCCTGGTGCAGTAAAGGGGCAGGCTTTAGAGAACAAGAGGGAGCTAAATAAGTAGCACCAAAGGGAAGTGACCATTTTCTTGAGCACTCACTCTAAAACTCAGAAACAATATAGGCTTAGAATAGAGAGGAACTGTAATGGAGTAGTCATGTTTGCTTACCATCAGGGTGCCAAGTCTTCTAGTGCTCCTGAAAGGGAACAATATCATGACGTCATTCCTGTCTAGTCCCCTTGGAGTCTTGGTGTTGATCTGGTGGTTTGCCCGCAGTGAGGGAAAGAGCACTGCACTCTTGCCTTCTAGGAGCTGTGTGTGCCCGGCTGGAAGTTGGCTTGGTGAACTATGGGAGAATTTCATCAGAAAAGCCCAGAAGCAAAGTGCAGTTGTTTTGTCTGTATTTGTCTCTTTCTCTCTTGTGTCTCAGGGACTCCTGGTTTTGTAAAGATGCACTTCAGAAAAGCTAGGTTTAAAAATAGTGCTCTATATAACATAGCCTTCGGATTCTTTTCCTTGCAACGCTTCTTTAGTGTTTATTAAGTATTTCATTCTATGATCATTTCTGATAATTGGTAGCCTTATTTGATCACTGCATGGGTGATTTTTACCCTCCTCTCCTGCAACACCGGAGGGGCATACCGTGCACTTGCATCCATGAAAGTGGCTGATTGCGGCAGTGTTGCCCAGACAGCAGAAAGGATACTTGCGAACATTCTGACAAAGCCCTGCGCGGGATTCTATTTCAGGCCCCTTCCCCCATGAGTCACTGGTTTAATGATACTCCTGGGGGAGTTCTGGATCTGTATCTTTAAGAGGGAGGAACAGAGCCTTCTAGTTATGAGATGTTGTAATGCTTTGGCTACCACATACCCTTTACCCAGATTCACCAGTTGTTTATTTATTTCCCTATTTCCTTTATCACACACATATTCTGTCTCTGCACATATGTGTATACATGGGTATGTATGTATATGCATGTTACTTTTCCTGAAGCATATGGGAGTAAGGAGGTGGTAACGTGTCTCCTTACTCCTAAATACTTCAGTGTGCATTTCCTAGGAATGAGAACACTCTCTTACATAATCACAATATGGTTATCTTTATGATAATATTACTTGAATATACATAAGCATAAAAGTGATGACTTGAGTCTATAATACCTGATAGCCTTAAGACTTCATTATGTCTACTAGCAGAGAATAAAAGAAATATCTCAATAGTACACTGTAGAGCTAAAATAAATAGTAAAATGGTGGTTTTGTAGTAACACAATGGTTACTTATCTGGATGGCCTAGAAGGAATAAATTTACTTAAAATAATCACTCCACTGCTCATGAGACATTGATTTAATCAGTGTCCAGGGTAATCCTGGAAGGTACTTAATGAAAATACAATTTGAGATCACCATTCTTCCTTGTGCTTAAGGAATCTCTCCTTTCAGTGATCAGTAATACTGGTGCT
>NW_012150408.1:1225327-1271248 GCF_000956105.1 Propithecus coquereli
AGTTTCAAGTGCATCCGTCCCTCGGATGGTGTGCATCGCACTCTTTGTGTATGCATATAGCCGTCCCCTCCTCCCCCCCCCGCCCGACATTTAATAGATGTTATTCTTATATGTGCACTTATGTGTTGATCAGTTAATACCAATTTGATGGTGAGTACATGTGGTGCTCGTTTTTCCGTTCTTGTGATACTTCACGTAGTAGAATGGGCTCCAGCTTTATCCAGGATAATACAAGAGGTGTTAGATCACCATTGTTTTTTGTGGCCAAGTAGTAAGTACTCCATGGTACATATATACTACATTTTATTAATCCACTCATGTATTGATGGGCACTTGGGTTGTTTCCACATCTTTGCAGTTGTGAATTGTGCTGCTATAAACATTCGGGTGCAGGTGTCTTTTGGGTAGATGCCCAGTAATGGGATTGCTGGATCAAATGGTACTTCTACTTGTATCTCTTTAAGGTATCTCCATATTGCTTTCCACAGAGGTTGCACTAGTTTGCAGTCCCACCAGCAGTATATGAGTGTTCCTATCTCTCCACATCCATGCCACAGGTTGGATTCTTTAATGTTAGTGTGCCTATAGCGCTTTGCAAATTTTGATGCAATTTCCCCACCATTTTGTCTTTCAAAGTCTTGTAAAATATTTCATTGTATAGATTGTGGTGACATAATTTGACTTTTTCTTAGTGTAAATGCCTCAATTTCATATTAGATTTTTTCTCATTAGACCAAAAAAAAAAAAATGCAAGCACAGCCACTAAAATCATACAGCAATACTTGGTTATGTAGTAGGCATCTGATGCTTATGTCAAAATTTGTAAAAGATTCTCACTGAAATAACAAAAGCAAAAATTTTTCACAGACTCCTAAACATTTGCTGTGGACCTCAGTTTACATATTACCGTGTTACCTCATTTAGTTCCCACAGCACCCCTATTAGGTAGGTACTATAATTAGTCCCTTTTAGGAAACCGAGGTTAACAGAGTTTACATAATTCGCCCAAGGACACTTAGCTGATAGTCAACAGTGCTGAGATTTGAAGCAGCCTGACTCTGAAGCCTAATCCCTTAATTTCCCTGCCATATGCCTTCCCAGAGAGAGGACATAAAAGACTTTTCTGCTCATTAAAAAAAAAAAACAACAAAACCAAACCCCTGATATACTACTTCCACTAACAGATCAACACAGACGTTTTCATTTGGGAAAGGTTTCCTGACTAGTCAAATAGCATTTCCGAAATATTAATTGGCCGTAAGCAGCGTTTGGGATGGGTGGTAGCACGTGCCCAGGGACTGTCCTGAATTCCCTGGTGGCAACTCTGACCTCCCGCACGTGTCAGTGGCTGAGGTGCACACCGCCACAGAACTTCTCTTTATATCCAGTTTCCTTTTCCAGTAAGTACTCAGTTAACTCAAGAAAAGGAACGCTGTTCAGATGATATGCTTCACAAAGTAACAAGATCCCACGTTGCCAGAGTGTTTAAGCAGAGGCAAGATGAGCATTCCGAGGCAGTGGAGAAGGGGCTGGCATCGGGAGGCGGCTAGACTTGATGGACGACCTGAGGTTCTCTGGGTCTGTGTTAGATCCTAGACCTACTGAGGGCGAGGATCCCGCTCCACTCTGCTTTGTACTCCAGCCACATCCCATTTGGTGCACCTGGTAGGCATTTAATGCACATTTA
This sequence comes from Propithecus coquereli, assembly GCF_000956105.1. NCBI lineage: Eukaryota > Metazoa > Chordata > Mammalia > Primates > Indriidae > Propithecus > Propithecus coquereli. The sequence goes on from NW_012150408.1 coordinate 1,227,015, forward strand.
TGGGTAATAAGCAGCCGCTGGAGTGCAAGGCTCACCTCTGAGGAATTAATTATTGAACACTAGCAAAAATGACTCATTATAATGATGGCTATTACTACTAATGTACAAATTCAAAGGAATACTGTTCCATTTGATAATACTTTATAGTTTGCAAAATATTTTCATTTCTTACAATAAGAGCCTTTGCAGTAGGCTAGGTGGGAAGTATCAGAAAAAAATTAAGGTTGGAGAAGTTGGATGCCTAATTCAAGACTAAAGTAAAAAAAAAAAAAAAAAAAAAAAAGCTCTAAGTGTTCTTTCCTCAGTCGTCTGCCCTGAGGTACAGCCAGCCACGTGCTGTGGTCATCAGAACAGCAGTTCACAGATGAGCGCCAGCCATTGGGTAGCGCAGAGTGCGACAGGGCAGGAAATCACAGGGGAGCTGTCTTCCTCCCGGACTGGACTGTGTTCCCCAGCTTCCTTTGATTTTTAAAATAAGGACTGAATTTACTGCCCTTTCTAATTGTTGGAGCAACCAATAATTTGTATTTTGTGCTTTCATTTACTTCCCTTTTGTGAACAATAGCATCAAAAATATCATCTCCCAGTAGTCTGTTTTACTTTAAAAAGCTTTGTAAAAAATGAGGTGGGTTAGCATTTCGTGCCTATTTAAGCTGTTCTGTAGGTGTGGGCAATTGTCCTCATCAAAGTTCCCATCCCAGCGTAGACATCTGGCATTTAATCACAAGGGCCACCCTCCAGAGACACCTACTACAAGTGTCTTTGCTATTTTTGTCGTTTTAGATCAGATTAGCATAATAAATGTTGGAAATGGATATCTACTGACAAAAACAAGATGGCTTGTTAATTAGCATAATGGATGTTGGAAATAGATTCTTCTACCAAGTAGTTTTTTAGACATTTGAGCATGGTTACTGTGTTTCCTTTAAACAAATGTTTCACGGTCTTTAGAAATCCATGTTTTCCTTTAATGCACATAAAAGTGTTATGAGCTATTTTAATGTCATTTGCAATTCAGTTTAAAATATCAGAGGCAAGAATACTTGGATGAAGTACTTCTTTTTTTCATTTGATACACATCTCCCTTCCTGTCCTCTCCCTCTCTGCATCTTGAAAATTACTGCCCTAATCAGATCTCGTTTGAACATATCCAGGACGGTCAGCCATTGGATCTGTCTTCTAAGCTCATCACTGCTGTCTTCCCCTCTAACCCAGGCCTGTCAGTGTCCCTCCTACAATATGGTACCTAAATTATGATTTTTTCCATGTGATCTGATTAGGATTAAGACAGTGCCGCCACCAACTTTGATCTAGCCCAGGAGTTCTTGCGGGTGAAGGGACAGGGTGGGGTGGGGCAGGCTAGGGACAGTGCCTGAAGCAGCCAACTGTAAGGCTGTGGGGAGCAGCAGGGACCCCGGGGAACAGAAGGCTCTTACTCTATTTCAAGGGGCAGCCACTACTCAGCTGCAGCCACTGTGATGCTAGAGCTGGTTTATAGGAGCTGATGGTGCCTGACCCTTCCCAATTCTGGGTATCATGTTGGGAGGTTGAAATCAGCCATGGCGGGAGTATTTATACCTTGGGAGATGCTACAGGTCAGGGCTTTTTTGTTTTTCCTCTGTAGAGAGCCAGTTGTTAACATCTACCAGCACAGCACTGGCTCCAGCTGACTGCCTTTCCATGGGAATGTGGGGCTGGATTTATCAACTTTTTTGAGCGTTCAAGACAAACTGGAAACCTAGATCTTTATGTAAAACTTGTAGATTTTTAAAATTTCATTTGCATTAAACAATAGCTCTCTTGTCAAGATTGGGCTTGTAAGTATCTTTATGTGCTTTTGGTCTAGTCTTGATCCCTCTATTAATAAAACCTAAAATAACAGGACATTTTTTTTTAAAGAAACATCCATCAGCTTCTCTCCCTCCCCCACCATAGTTGTGAATTACGGCAGCAATTCTTTAAGAGCTGAGAAGGTGATATGTAACATTACACTATCTTCTAGATCTGCCATTATCTCAATGCAGAAATTAATTTGGATGCATGTGTATTTTTGCTACCCATTCAGATGTTTGGTAAAATCTGAATGGGAAGTTAAAAGATTAAAGGCCACATCTTCTCTTCGTTTTCTTTTGCATTCTTAAAGATTTATGTTATACATTTGTGAAATACTTGTTGATTTGGCATTTGATGTGGATATAATTTGTAGAAGCAATACATTTGGGGTTTACACTTCTAGAGAAATCTAGTCAAGTTTGAAAAATAAAACTGACATCCATAGCGGCTTTAGATTTACTGTAACTGCCTTTTTGTTGGATCAAACTTGATTCCTTGTAAATGAAATGAATAAATCTTCTTTCCAATTGAAATCTGTTGAAGTTACCATTTCTTCTTTTAGGACTGCCTTTGTCATCAAACCTTACAGACATGTGTTTTTTCTTTCTTTGGAAAATGTTGCTTAAAATATCATTTCTTTCATGGAACTCACCTTGTTTAACTAGACTGTAGACACTTTTTTAATGAACTCAACAGGGCAAAAGTCTATTTTGTTCACTAGTAAGCAGGGGTTGGAAAGAATATTTTTTCAGTTCCCTAGCAAAGGTACTAGTTTAGGGTGATTTGAATCCAACAGTTTGAAGAAATATTTCATTTAGGAATTCAGGAGCACAAACTGGATTTTTAGAGTAAAATGGCAGACTGAACACATGTATCCAGCTGCTTTCTTGCCAAAAATCTTTTAAAATAACAAGAGATAAATATTTTTAAAAATCTGTAACAGTACTGGAAAATTTGAAAGGGTGCCTACCTTCAGTAAACCAAAAGTTATGAAGAATTCCTGGAAGACTGAAAACAGATGGGATTAGACTGACAAAAGGAAAACAAAAACAAAATCATGACTCAAAACACAGGTGCAGAAGAAAACAGAATTGAAAGCAGAGCTTATAGGGACCACCAACAGGAAGAGACCCTGGAGTGATATTTAGGAAATTAAAGTATTATATTTGTAACAATAGTCCCTGGCTACAAACTGACAACTGTGCTCTAAAGAAAGTGAATGTCCTGTTTTGAGAGGGTTCCTTGAGTGGGTTTAGGGGCCTGAGAGAGGCAGAGCTTCAGATTACTGTGGGCACCCCCAATAAAAGGGGTCCTGGGAAGGAAGTGTAAGCTCTCCAACAGTCAGTATCTACACTCACGACTGGAGGAAAGGCTATTTTGGCCGGTTTGTGTATTTGTCTCTCAACCTGCCTCCCTGCTTGTTCCCCACTCCTATACCCTAAAGCAAAGCCCGTAATTGGGCACCTTCTGTCCTATTACACAGAGCCTACAGGTGGCCGTCCCCCCAGCCCCCAGTCCTAATACTAGCGAGGAAGCCTGCGTTAGTTACCCTCGTTGACCGACCCAGTCTTTAGTTCTAAAGTACAAAGGCATGTCAAAGGCTCACCAGACGTTTGAGGAAAATAAACAGTATGAAAGAAAAGGCCCAGAGTAAGCAGGCTTTGGGAAACAGGAGAAGCTAAAAACAAGCTAGTCGGTATCTCAAGGAGATTTGAGATAGTGAATATATTGAATCAAAGTAACCTGCTGTGAAAAAAGATCATTTAGAACAACAAAATTCATGGACATTAAAAATGTGATTATTGAACTTAAAAGGTTAAATAGATCAACTTGAGAATCAAATGGAAATAATTAAAGAGAAAATTAGCGATCTGGAAGATAGGCATCAAAGTCTTGCAAAATGGGGAGCAAAAAGGCAAGGAGATGGGAAATTGGGACAAGGAAAAGTGTAAGTGTGAGACCAATCTCAGGATCTTCAGCATTCATCAGGTGCACGTTCTGGTAGGAGGAGGCCAAAGAAGTATCGAGAAGAAGCTGCATTTATTAGAAAAATGGGAGAAAATGAGCCAAATGAACAATAAAATCCAAAGTAGAAATAAAAAATCTTTTTTATTTTTAGTTAAAAATTTTTTAAAATTTTACTGAAATTTTGTATCATTTTGACCAATATCTCCCTAATCCCCCCCTGAAAAAATGGATCTCTGGTTTTATTTTTATAAATGAAAATGGAAATAAATGAGTAAACCTAAAACATGAAACCAAAACTTGGTTTTTTAAATAGACCAATAAATTAAACAAACCTTTGATGAATTTGATTAATGGAAAAAAAAACTATGCAATTATAGAACATTAGAAATGAGAAAAGGGACCTTATAATGAGTACAGATGAGAATAATATACACATATATGCGCACATAACAAAAAATCAAAAATGTAGATGAAGTAGATGATTCTATTTGAATCATGAAGAGGTAGAAAACCTGAATTGGTCAATAATCATGGTAAAAACTGAAAAAGCAGTCAGAGATATAAGGCCCAGATGGTTTTATAAGTGAATTTTACCAAATCTTCAAAAACCAGATTTCCCCATGTTATAAGACTATTTTAGAGTATAGAGCATTTTCTAAATCCCTCTATAAGGGTAACACAACCATGACACCAAAACTGACCAAGGAAAGCATGAAGTGTATATATTCTAAATCAGTTTTATGTATAACAGACAAACTAAGGCTTAGAAAAACAAAAAAAAAAGATGTGAAAATACAAAATTAAATATATTAAATATTTCAGGCTAGCAATGTATTAAAAGAGTAATATGTGTCCAAGTAAGTAATTTACATCACAGGAATGCAAGGATGGCTCAATAATAATAACTTTTATAATGTATATTATTTATAGTACTTTAATAGATTTAAAAAAGTTAAATCCATATAATATTCAAAACAGAAGTCCAAAAAAATACTTGATGAAATTCAGCATCTATGATAAAAAGCGCTTAGTAAGATATATATGAAAGAAACTTTCTTAAATTGATAAAAGATACCTGCCTGAAACTTATGATGAATATGTTTAATGAAACAGTTTAAGTTAGGAGCAAGACAACTTGAGTAGTGTTGAGCCTGAGGTTCTAGCTAGTGATTTTTTAAAAAAAGATACATACAAACTGAAAAGGAATAGGCAAAACTATAATTTTCAGATTTTATTATAATCTACTAGAAAATCATAATAATAAATGGGGAAAAAACTACTAGGACTAAAAAGGGACATAATAAGAGACTTAAGGTGGCTGGTTATAAGAATTAAGACTGATATTATCCCTGTTCACTTGCAATAACCAGTTAGAAATTACCTCTCTAAAAAATCTCATTCATATATCAACCATAGGTATAAGATATTTAGGAAAATATCTAATAAGAAACATATTAAGAACTGTATGAGGCCAGGCATGGTGGCTCACACCTATAATGGCAGCACTTTGGGAGGCTGAGGTGGGAAGACTGCTTGAGGCCAAGAGTTTGAGACCAGTCTGGGCAACATAGAGGGACCTCGTCTCTGCAAAAAATAAAAAAGAACCCAAGTGGTCACCAATACATGAGCGGATTAATAAAATGTGATATATGTATACCATGGAGTTCTACTCAGCCACAAAAAACAATGGTGAACTAGCACCTCTTGTATTATCCTGGATAGAACTGGAGCCCATTCTTCAAAGTGAAGTATCACAAGAATGGAAAAACAAGCACCACATGTACTCACCATGAACTTGGTACTAACTGATCACTTACGTGCACACATGGAAGTAATATTCATTGGGTGCTGGGCAGGTGGGAGGAGGTGGAGGGGAGGGATAAATCTACAACTAATGGGTATGGAGCGCATTGTCTGGGGGATGGGCACGCTTGTAGCTCTGGCTTGGGCAGTACAAAGGCACTATATGTAACCAAAATGTTTGTACCCCCATAATATTCTGAAATTTAAATAAATAAATAAATAAGAAATTAGCTGGGTTTGGTGGCACATGCCTGTAGCCCTAGCTACTTGGGAGGCTGAGGCAGGAGGATCACTTGAGCCTAGGAGTTTCAGTTACAGTGAACTGTCACCCCACCACTGCACTCCAGCAGGTGTGGCAGAGTGAGACCTTGTCTCTAAGAAAAAGAAAAAACATCTGAATAAAAGGAAATACATGCCTTATTTCTGAATAGGAAGATTCAGTCAAATAAAGATGTCAGTTACGTTCAAATTAATCTATAAATCCAATGTAATCCTAATTAGAATATCGAAAGTAATGTTTTTAATTGATGAGCTGATTCTAAAGTTTTCTGAAAATTTTTTGAAAGAAAAGGGGTAGGGAGGGAAGGGACTTGCTGTATCAGACATTAAAACACTATAAGTTTTATTACTATGAAGTAATTGAAATGGGGTAATACTAACATAGGGATAATTAGAGCAGTATTTCTTAAATGTTTTTGGCTATAAATCCATAGTAACAAATGCATTTTACAACACATATACAAAACAAATTCCATGGGATAATACTTTACTGTGTCAGAAGTTTCTTGCCTGTTCTACTTCATTAAAAGACAACAGCAGTAATGGTGGCTGTCATTCATTCTACTGATTTTTAGAAACCACCAATGGGTTGTGCCTTATTATTTGAAAAACCCTGAGATAGAGAAATTGAAACAGAATAATGCCCAGAAACACACATACACATGCATGCATATAGGAATTTAATATGTCATAGAGGGAAAATTTAAAATCCATGAAGGAAGAATGAAATGTTTTCAATTTTTGTTTGTGGTGAAATACACATAATATAAAATTTACTAAACCATTTTTAAGTGTACAGTTCAGTGGTATTAAATACATTCATAATAGTGTACAGCAATCACCATCAGTCATCTCCGTAACTCTTTTCGTTTTGTGCAACTGAAACTCTATAAACCTTTAAAAATAACTTCATTCCCCTTCCTTTAGCCCCTGGCAACCACCATTCTACTCTCTGTCTCTATGAATTTGACTACTCTGGGTACCTCATATAAATGGAATCACTTGGTATTTGTTTTTGTGACTGATTTATTTCACTCAGCATGATGTCCTCAGGGTTCATCCATGTTGTAGCATGTGTCAGAATTTCCTTCTTTTTTAAGATGACATCATATCCCATTGTATGTATGGACCACGTTTTGTTTATTCACCTGTTGGTGGACACTGGGTTGCTTCCACCTTTTGGCTATCATGAATAATGCTCCTATGAACATGAGTGTATAAATAACCTTTTTCAGACTCTGCTTTCATTTCTTTTGGGTATATAGCCAGAAGCCAAGTTGCTGGATCATATGGTAATTCTTTTTTTAAAATTTTTTGAGGAACTGCCATACTGCTTTCAAGTATGGAGACTGGACCATTTTACATTCCCACCAACAGTGGGAATACTCCTTACCAACACTTCCTATTTTCTGAGTTTTTGATAGCAGCCATCCTAATGAGTGTGAGGTGGTATCTCGTCGTTTTGATCTGTATTTCCCTAACTGTTAGTGATGTTTGAGCATCTTTTCATGTGCCTATTGGCCATTTGTCTATCATCTTTGGAGAAACATCCATTGAAGTCCTTTGCCCATTTTAGAATTGAATTGTTGTTTTTCTGTTGTGGAGTTGTAGCAGTTCTTTATATATTGAGTTGTAGCAGTTCTTTATATATTCTGGATACTGGACTTTCATCAGATTTGCAAATATTTTCTCCTATTTTGTAGATTCTTTTCACTTTCTTAAAAAAAAAAGTCAAGAGAGTTGGCTAATCATTTGGAAAATAGTTAAGTTAGAAAGGTTTCTTAACTCATGCTTTACACAAAAATAAATTTCAGATGGGTTAAAGAACTTACATATATTTAAAGGCTTACGTTCTTCATATATATTTACAATATAGAAGAACAATCTTGTGGTAGGGAAGTCATTCTTAAGCAATACCCAGAAGTTAAAAAGTAAAGCTTTAGACTATGTAAAAATTAAACATTTTGTATGGCAGGATACCATAATCAAAAGTTATGAGTCATTTTTACACGGTTGACATTGTTAATAGGATACTGATTTTGTAGCGATTAAGAAGATAAAATTGTGCATTTAACTTACCAGATCTGATGATATAAAAATATTAAGTTAGTAGGAATTGAATACTTTTAATTAGGGATTCTTGAATATATTTGTTATGAGAAAACTAGTCATCATTTAAAAAATAACCTTGTAGAGTTTTATGTATTTCAGGGACATTTAGAGAAGCCAAATTAAGATCAGTGAAAAATAACATAAGAAAAAGTGTAGCTCATGGGCTGTGTGATAAAAAGCCCTACTAAGGGAATGTGATCTGCACTGGTCCTCAGGTGGGTCATTCTTCTTCCTGTGAAAGCAGGAAGGGCATTTACAAGATTTCATTCGTTCAGAAATCCCTGTCGAGGGCCAGATTTGCACAGAGAACCATGCTAAGCTTTGAACAGAACACATTAAAATGTGTAAGGCACAACTCTTAGTTAAAATCTAGGAAGGGAGAGATCTTAACAAGCAACTGTCCTAGTTTTCAGTTGCTGCTGTAACAATTACCACAGACTTAACGGCTCAGACAACACCCGTTTATTTTATTGTTCCATTGATCTTAATTTGGCTTCTCTAAAATGTTCCTGAACTCTGCAATTTTTGCTTTGAATGTGGCACTTTAGGTCCACTTTTCCTCATTATTTTCTTTCTGTCAGAGCTTTCAGAAGAATTTTGGAGAGAAGTTACAAGAAGCTGTTTTATGTTTGCCGATGTTTAAGTAAAACCATCTTTTCTTAAAATTTCTATCTTAAATTTTAAACTGTCATTTTTTTTTCTAAAAATGGGTCAGTCTGGTCACCAAAGAGGTAACCCTTGAGATAATTCAGTTTGATGACAGGCCCTGCTTGCCGATGTCCATAATACCTCACTTTTTTCTCTGTGGTGTAAATGTAAACTTTATAAGCAAAGGGAAAGTCTTACTGATATTTGTGTTGTAACTAAGTATGTTCCATCAGCAGCATTTTAACCAAACACAGTAAATTATTCTTGAGACTATAGAAAATCCAGCTGTTCTGATTGTAGAAGACTATGTTATTTACTTATTTTTCAAGAGTACTGAATTAAAATATAAAGTGATTGATAGTTCTTGAAATGTGTGCGTAACAGCTTATTTAGAGAGTATGTTATATTTTGTTTTCTGCTCTGAATTTGGTTATTTTTTCATGGTATTAAACTTGAATTTCAGTTGAGATTTATGGAAGTCTCATTATTTGATATTCCCATTTCATAGATGTGTGCCTTGGATAATTTTTATAAATCAATTAATGTCCTAATAGTAATAGCGTGAGGAAATAGCCTGACTAAAGTTTATCACTGAGAAGATAATCAGTTAAGGTTGAATACACGTGCACTTTAGCCTATATTTTCTATGGGTGAGAAAATTAATTATTTACATGGTGGAGGGGAGGGAAGTTTTTAAAAAATTTAGTTTTACGTCTCATTTGAGTATTAACCGGTTAACCTTGACCATGGCTGAACTTGAAAATTTACACAACCGTAGTGTCCTGGTTGAGCGTTCTCAAGCCCCTGAACTTTGCCTGTGGAGATGAGACGGGATCTCTCTATCCTAAGAGTGAATGTAGGTTTTTCTGTTTATTAGATTTGTTTGTAAATGTAATAATATCTGTGTGCTGTGGTGTTTTCTTGTGAGGCCAATGAGCTACTGAATATTTTACAGCAGAATTTTGTGAGGCGCCAAAGGCTGGTTTTGCCATTTGATGTGTGTTATCCTGTTGAAATAATTAGTACACAAATATTTTATGGAAGTCCTTGTAGCCGACCCGGTGCTGCACCACCCGGATGCCTCCCGCTGCTGGGCGGCCCTGGGCGCGGGAGCCCCGCTCTCGAGGCCACGCCCCTTTCCGGCGGCCTGCGCTCAGCGACTGGGCCCCGAAGGCGTGTGGAGGCCCAGCCAGCCCGCCTGTCCTGACGCTGCAGCGTCACCCGCTCTCCGGAGCCAGATCTTGAGCTCGAGCTCGCTGTGAGGTAGGCCGAGCCCTCGCGGCTGCACGTAGCCCAGCTTCCCCCTCCGCTTCCCTTCCCCCCAAGCGTTAACTCTGAGAGCACACCCCAAACCTTCCGTCACACTAATCTCTGCCTCCATCTCCTTTGCGGACTTCTGTACAGACACACGCTAATTTAGGTTTACAGGAATGAACAGGACCTTGATTATCCCCTGTTCAGTTTCCCTCTAATGCAGGGGTGCCCTCTGCAGTACTCCTGATATTTGGCTTCTGCCCCCTGCTTGAGTGTCAGAGATGGAGAATTGATTACTTCACTACACTGTCTGTTGTTGAACAGTTTTAAGAGTTGGAAATGTTTAATTATTGAGTGCATATCTGCATCCCTGTAACTACTCCCACGACTCAGAACGTCTTTTCTAATTTCCATCCTTGGCATATTGGAAGAAAGTTACATTCTCTGATCCTCTTGAAATGCCTCTTTTTCTCACGTATTTCTTACACGACATGCTTTCTAAATCCCTTATCATTTCTAATTGTGGGTCCCTTTTTGCCTTTATCCCCTGTAAATGTGGCTCAGACCAGGCCTTTGTCATAGTACTACATTTCCTGCACGCACTGTTGTAGCTGCTACCGTTTTAAGACCTTTGCGCCAGCTGCTCTCTCTGCCTGAAATACTCTTCTCCCTGATCTGAATTGGTCGCTGTCCTCAGTGCGAGTCCTCCAGGACTGGTGTGAAATTCACGAGCCTGAGGCACTTTTGCCTTTTGGTTGGTCCCTTCCTTCATTAAAAAAAAAAAAGTTAAATAAAGATGATGAATAGGTGAATATTATATATTAAAACATTTTCTTTAGCTTAAGCATTTCTTTTTATTCTGAGATTTTGAAAACAATTCCACCATTTTCATGGGCCCCCAAAGTACGGTGGGCGCGAGGCACTGTGCCCGGGCCGTGACAGGTGAGATCCTGGTACCTGGCCTGTTGACTGTTGTGTTCTTGGTGTCTCAGAGCAGAGCCAGGCTCAGGAATGAATGAAGAGGGAAAGATACCCTGGGCTCTGAGTGAAGGCTCTCCTCTGACCACAGCATGTGAGAACTGTATGTTCTTAAAATGTTTAAAACTTTTATTAAATTTTTATTATAAAAATAACACCCACTCATTGAGGAAAGTCTGATCAATTCAGAAAAGTAAGAAGAAAATGAGTCATGATTCCACCACCCAGAATATCACTATTACCGTGTTGCCTTGTTTCTTCCCGTCAGCTCCCCCCGCGTATGTTTCCTGCCTCATGTGATCACTGCGAGGTGCTGGATACACCTTTTTTTTTTTTTTTTGAGACATAATCTCACTGTGTTGCCCGGGCTAGAGTGCTGTGGCGTCATCCTAGCTCATGGCAACCTCCAACTCCTGGGCTCAAGCGATCCTCCTGCCTCAGCCTCCCAAGTAGCTGGGACTACAGGCATGTGCCACCATGCCCGGCTAATTTTTTCTATATATTTTTAGTTGTCGGATTAATTTCTTTCTATTTTTAGTAGAGATGGGGTCTCGCTCTTGCTCAGGCTGGTCTCCAACTCCTGAGCTCAAACAATCCGCCCGCCTCGGCCTCCCAGAGTGCTGGGATTACAGGCGTGAGCACCGCGCCTGGCCTGGATACGCTTTTTAATGTCTTTTTCCACTTAACAAAATCTAAGCATTTTGTAATGTTAGGAAACCTTCCTAAATCCTCTAGTGGTTGTCTGATGTACCATCCAGTGCATGGGCCAAAACAGGTGCTCTTTCAGTATTGGATTTTAAAGTTCTCCTTTCCCCCTTTTACACATAGTACTGCAGGGAACGTCTCTTACTCAAAAGCGGCTACATCCCCAACCCCCTTTTTGCGTTATTTCCTTATGGTGGGTTTTCAGAAGTGAATTACTAGATATAAGAATATGTGTCTGTTTTTATTGCTACTTCATCCTGGCTATCCTGAGCCTTTTTTTTTTTTTTTTTTTAAAAAGACTTCTCTCATTCTTATCTTTTTCACAGATAATTGAATTTTCAGTTAAATAATCTTTTGATATGTGGAATTCACAGCTTACTATTTTCTATGTGTTGTTTCACATGCTGTTAGTTTGTTATTTCCGAGTAAGTGTAAAATTCTTGAGGGCGGGATCATGCAGTCTCAATTTTTCACAGCGCCTAGCACGGTATAGAGCTCACAGTAGGTGTTTAGTTTTGGTTGGTTGGTTGAGAAAAAGAGAAGGTAAATTCGGGGGAAAAGATGATAAACCTTTATTGCTATCAGATCAGGTTGTCATTTCTAGAAATATGAATGTGGAATTTATTTAGAAAGAACAATTACGGACACCGTGGGAAGGGCTTATCCTTGAGGGAGGGAAAGCCAGAGCCGGTGAGGGAGAGGCAGGGGCTGAGCGGTGGGAAGCGGGTGGCGCTGCCATTTACTGAGCACCACGTTCGGCGTGCGGCGCGTACCGCGGGCATGTGACACGCCACGTGCCACGCTGAGTAAGGAGGCAGAGAGTGTATTTGTCGGCATGTCAGTCTCCCGCATGGCATTAGGGCCGTTGTGATCTCCCCAAGCCAGGGATGCGGAGGGTTTTTTCCTCTTTTGACCTTCCAGAGCGTCTTCGTGTAGTACTGTTAAAATTTTAAATTGAGTATAATTATTTGTCTTAAATTTGGTAGCATTTTGGGATCTCTGATGACCATACTGCTGTGGGAAATAGCCCATGGTTGTAATAACAGCCACGCATTGCAAAACAACGGAGGTATGTTCTGAGAAACGCGTTGTTAGGGGAGCCTGTCGTGCGAATGTCAGAGTGCGCTTACGCAATCCTAGATGACATAGCTCACGACACACCTGGGCTTTATGGTGTAGCCTGTCGCTCCCGGGCCGCAGCCTTGTTCAGAATGTTACTGTACTGAGTACTGTAGGCAGTTTTAACACAATGGTAAATATTTGTGTATCTAAACGTAGAAAAGGTACAGTAAAAATACCGTGTAAATAGCTAAAAAATAGTACACCTGTATGGGGCACTTACCGCGCATGGAGCTTGCGGGACTGGAACGGTCCTGGGTGAGTCAGTGAGTGAGCGGTGAGGGAGTGTGAAGGCCCAGGACGTCGCCGTACGCAGCTGTAGACTTCGGAAACACTGTACAAGTGGATGACACAAAATTTATAAAAAATTTTTTCTTTCTCCAATAATAATTAACCTTAGCTTACTGTAACTTTTTTACTTTATAAACTTTAAAATTTTTCATTAAATTCTTTGACTCTTTTTGTAATAACACGTAGCTTAAAACACAAACACATTGTGCAGCTGTACAAAAGTATTTTCTTTCTTTATATCCTTATTCTAAAGGATTTTTTCTCTTTTTAAAAATTTATTTTTTATTTTTACTTTTGAAACTTTTTTGTTAAAAACTAAGGCACAAACAGAGGGCCTAGGCCGACACAGGGTCAGGGTCATCAATATCATGGTCTTCTACCTCCACATCTTGTCCCACTGGAAGGTGTCCAGGGGCAATAACACATGCAGAGCTGTCACCTTTTGTGGTAACAATGCCTTCTTCTGCATACCTCCTGAAGGACCTGCCTGAGGCTGCTTTTCTTTTTTGTAAGTGGAAGGAGTACACTCTAAAATAATGATAAAAAGTATAGTAAATACACAACCCAGTAACAGAGTTGTTTATTATCACTATCCAGTATTCTGTACAGTTGCTGTTCCCAAGCTGCAGGCCTCAGGCTGGTACCGGTCTGTGGCCTGTTAAGAACTGTGCTAGACAGCAGGGGGTGAGTAGCTGGTGAGCAAGTGAAGCTTCCTCCCCGTATTTACAGCTGCTCCCCATGGCTGGCATCACTGCATAAGCTCCGCCTCCTGTCAGATCAGTGGTGGCATTAGATTCTTGAAGGAGTGTGAACCCTACTGTAAACTGCGCATGTGAGGGATCTAGGTTATGCTCCTTATGAGAATCTAATGCCTGATGATCTGCGTGGAGCTGAGTGGTGATGCTAGCACCGGGGAGCGGCTGCAAATACAGATTATCATTAGCAGAGAGGGTTGACTGTACAGTAAATGTAATGTGCTTGAATCATCCTGAAAGCATCCCCTACCCCCATCCATGGAAAAATTGTCTTCCATGAAACCAGTTCCTGGTACCAGAAAGGTTGGGGATGGCTGATACACAGTACATAATTGTATGTGCTAGACTTTTACATAACTGGCAGAGCCGTAGGTTTGTTTGTACCAGCATCACTGCAAACACGTGAGTGATGTGCTACATTACGATGTTATGTTGGCTATGATGTCAGTAGGTGGTAGGAATTTTTAAGCTCTATTATAATCTTATGGGACCACCATTGTATATACTGTCCATCGTTAACCGAAATGTCGCTATACAGCGCATGACTGTACTTAAAAACGAGATGGCATTTCTTAAGAACATTCCTTTGCTATGATTTTTAAAAAAATTAATATACTTAAAATTTTTCTATTATGACAATTTTCCAACATGAACAAATGGAGGGAACATTATAATGAACTATTTTATACCCTTCAACTGGATTAGGATGACGTGTTGAGGGTCACAGCTAAACAAAAGCCACTTTAAAAGGAGAGGAGCATTGTGACCGTGGTTGGCATTCCTGCTAAAAGGTAATTAGATCAGAATTAATACTGTGTATTCTGGAGTGAAAAATACCACAATACTAAGAATTTGGCTGTGGGTCAGAGGTGTTTTATTGGGTGTGAATCAAACTAAGGAGCCTCCATTCTTTTTTCTTTTTTTTCCCCTGTGGCTTGTCTCTGATTTTTTTTTTTTATTTCAGAATATTATGGGGGTACAAATGTTTAGGTTACATATATTGCCTTTGCCCCGCCCAACTCAGAGCTATAAGCATGTCCCTCCCCCAGATGGCGTGCACTGCACCCATTAATTCTGAATATACTCATCCCCTACTACCCCCTCCTACCTGGCCGACATCCGATGAATGTTACTGCTATATGTGCACATAAGTGTTGATCAATTAGTACCAATTTGATGGTGAGTATATGTGGTGCTTGTTTTTCCATTCTTGTGATATTTCACTTAGTAGAATGGGCTCCAGCTCTATCCAGGACAATACAACAGGTGCTGTATCACCATTGTTTCTTGTGACTGAGTAGAACTCCATGGTATACATATACCAAATTTTATTAATCTGGCCATGTATTAATGGGCAGTTGGGTTGTTTCCACATCTTTACAATTGTGGATTGTGCTGCTATAAACATTCTAGTGCAGATGTCTTTTTTTCAAGCCTCCATTCCTGGGGACTAAAATCTGAGAACGATGAGCTAGTGCATAGAATTACTAATTTAGATTGTAAAATAAGATGGCTACAACATTAATTGACATTTTAAAACATGATTACTTATATGTTCTCACTTTTGTTCATATATTGCTATAGCACTTTTAAAAATTTGTAGTCTACTTTTTTCCATACTCATACTCACTGATGGGAGTACCAATTAGCACACTGTTCATGCTTATAAATGCAGTAGTTCTACTTTTAGGAGTGTATCCTAAGAAAATGATCTGAGATTTGCACAGTGATATTTATTATGGTATTGTAAAATATTGAAAACCTAAATATTTAATAATAAAACTACACGTATGGTATGATACTAATTCTGCCATAAATGTACGTGTGTTGTATAGTATAAAACGTATATCAATTTTGGCTGTAGTTAATACTTAGTGGTAGAATTGTGGGTGATTTTTTCTTTTTTACTTTTTTCTATATTTTCAAGAAATTCAGTAAACAGATCAAATATAAAATTGTCAAATTCTTTAACCTATTTCACAGTGCTCCTCTGGCTGCATAATATTCCATGGAGTTGATGTAACATAATTATTAATCCATTCCCCTTTTATTAAATGGGTGGCTTATAAATAATTATTGTAGAGTGACTATTTTTTTTCTTAAAGTATTTTTCTTCTCTTTAATTATTTCCTAATTCTAGGAAGAAGATTACTGGGTAAAAGAATATAATTTCTTAAGGTTCTGAAAGGTTTGTACCAATTTACTGTGCCACAAAATAGTTACATTTATATTAATTTTACCTACATTGGAGATTGGCCACTTCTTTTTCAAGATTTGTGATTCAGTACATAAAATATACTTCAGTGCCATATTCTTTTGTACTTTAATCATTAAGTCAGATGAATAGCTCATAGGTGGTTTTTTTTTTTTTTTTTTTGAGACAAAGTCTCACTGTGTTGCCCGGGCTAGAGTGCCGTGGCGTCAGCCTAGCTCATAGCAACCTCAAACTCCTGGGCTCAAGCGATCCTCCTGCCTCAGCCTCCCAAGTAGCTGGGACTACAGGCATGCGCCACCATGCCCGGCTAATTTTTTCTATGTATTTTTAATTGTCTGATTAATTTATTTCTGTTTTTAGTAGAGACGGGGCCTCGTTCTTGCTCAGGCTGGTTTTGATCTCCTGAGCTCAAACAATCTGCCCACCTCGGCCTCCCAGAGAGCTAGGATTACAGGCATGAGCCACCTGTGCCTGGCCAGGTGTTTTAAAATTATTTTAAAATTACACAAATCTGTAGGATGTTTGAACTGCTCATAGTCCTTGGCGCTGTGTGGTTTTTGGAGGTCATGTAAGGTGTGTAACTAAGAGAAAGTGAGAGTAAAGAATAAAGTGTGATAAAACAAATTAGATTCTCTTGAAGGCAACGTATATTTTTATGTAAGGTAAGCATATATTATTATGTGAGAATAAAATGTAAGGAAAACACCCAAATTGAGTCAGAACACCTCTTATGAGCCCAATGTTAATCTAGTTAACAGAACAATTAGTTTCATTGAGTAGGATTTTTCAGCTCTATTGGATATAGCTTATATAATGTATTAATATTTGCTTTAATTGAAAATTACTAACCAAATGATATATATTACCTAATCTCTTAAGAAAGGAATCTAAAAATAATTAAGTTTGTCTGTTATTTCTGAGCAAGTTTGCAGACTTTGGGCAAATTAGTTTTCCATCTCTAAGTAACAAGATTGTTAAGGGGAGCTTCTATAAAGGTTTGCAGAGCAGATAACTTATATATTATACATTATAGCTTTTCTTTCTCCCCAGGGTTTTACATTTGTGTAAAACATTTTAGTTTTTAAAAAGTATCTGGGCCGGGTGCGGTGGATCATGCCTGTAATCCTAGCACTGTGGGTGGCCGAGGTAGGAGGATTGCTTGAGGTCAGGAGTTTGAGACCAGCCTAAGCAAGAGCAAGACCCTGTCTCCACAAAAAATACAAAAATTAGTCGGGCATGGGGTCTCATGCCTGCGGTCCCAGCTACTCAGGAGGCTGAGGCAGGAAGATCACTTGAGCCTGGGAATTCGAGGCTGCAGTGAGCTATGATGATGCCACAGCACTCTAGCCCGGGGAACAGAGCAAGACTCTGTCTCAAAAAAATAAAAGTGTCTGAACAAATACATCTGAGTTGGTTTATGGGCAGATGAGCCCGTGAAGTTAGGTAAGTCCCACATTCCCCTGGGACCCCAGAACATAGTAAGCACACCTCGCATCTCCTAGCTGTAGGCTAGTCTGGGCCTATTCTGGTATGTTGCATTTGGCTTAACACTGACGAGATGCTTTGAAGGAATTTGGAAGTCTGTTGGATTTAATTATTTAGCAGTGGAAGAGACATGTCACTGATGTCATTGAGGAAGGATATGCTATTTAAGACTACACTTTCTAAACTCCTAAGAATGTCATTCTAGTTGTATTCTTTCGTCCCTTGTCTTTTTCTCAGTTCTTCTCATTTTCCCCATGTATTTATTACTTCTTTTCTTCCTTTTTTAATTTGGAAAAAATCTTTAAAATGGAAAATACATACAGAACAGCATAACACTCAGCGTTCCCCCCTTTCTGTGTGTCCTGTTTCATGTGTCTGTCCCCTTTGCCGCGTTTCCATGTTCCCTTTTTCTGTTTCTTCAAATTCCCAAGCTTCTGTTGCATCTTACAGTGTGCCACGTTGGGTGGGATAGGCTGACAGGCCTGGGTGTGAACTTTCATCTCTGCCACGTACAGCTGTGTGACTTTGGGGAGATTAACCTGTCAGAGCCTCAGTTTCCTCATCTGTAAAATTGCCATAATGAAACAGCTAATAACCCCCAGCTCACCTCAAGGGTGATTGTAAGATTTATATGAGGTGAGGCATGTGAACTGGGTGGAGTACGCCCCCAGGGACTGCGTCTGGCCTGTCCAGCTGCTGTCCTGTGTCTGGGACGCACACAGGCGTCATCCTGGGATCCCTCTTCCCTTTCATTCTGGGATTCCTTCAACTTTCCCCTTGTCCTGTGTCTCGTGTCTTCCTCTTTACAGGCTTACGCCCTCACTTTGGAAGAGCGTATCCTGAGAAGGAGTGTGTGAAAGATAAACGTTTCGAGATATTCCAGAAAACATCTGTATTCCACATTCTCATTTGAGCGATAGTTTGTAGAATTCTCAGTTGTAAATTTTCCTTCAGAATTTTGGAGGTAAGCTCCATCGCCTCCTGGCTTTGTGTTGCTGTTGGGAAACGTTGATCCATTCTGATTTCTTATCCACTAGTATGTGACCAGTTTCCTCTCTCTGGAAACTGTTGGGATCATCTTTTTGTCCCCTGTGTTCTGAAATTTAACAATGCTGTGACTTATTTTTTTTTATTAAATCTATTATATTGGGGACTCAATAAACCCCTTCAATCTGGAAACTCATTCCTGGGGAAATTCCTTAAATAATGTCATTGATAAATTTTCTTATCTCTGCTTGCTTTTATTTTTCCTCCTGGCAGTTGTATTTTTCAGTTTATGGACCTCCTGGACTGGTCTTCTACTTTTTCTCGCTTTCCCCGTTTGTCCCTTCTGAACTTAGATTTCTCAGCTTTATTTCCCAGTCCTTCTATTATTTTTTAAAACTTCTACCAATGTGTTTTTTATTTTCTAGAGCTCTTTTTAAAAATCACACCCAGTTTTATGGGTGCTTTAATTCTCTGGGATATTTGATATATTTTTTAAAAATTTTCTTCTTGTGTAGTCTCTGTGTCCTTTGGTTTGCTTTTTTGATTTGCTTTGGTCTCTATCTTCCACATTAGTAGCTTTCCTAAAATATCTGGTTATCTGCTCTTGATTAAGGGCAGGGAAGAAATTACTGAGTTCAAAAGGTAGGGGTCGGGGTTAGTGCAAAACTTACATTCCAAGCCCCACTGTAGGATGATCTCTGAGGGCCATCTGTTACCAGAACCCCCCATCTCTGTGTCTGGGTCCTTCATCATGGGCTGGTCAGGTTTCTCAGAACCTTCCAGAATCTGGAAGCTCAGTGCCGGCATTCTGGGAGTTAGGTGGGGATGTGTAATCCATCTGCCATCTTATCTTGGTGCTTAAAGTAGCACACAATTGTGAAGTGTAAAACCCAGCCTTGTTCACAGTTGATCACTAGTCTCTTACCCTGCATTTTTAAAAACCAGCTTTATAGAGATACTAAAACTGACATACCATACAATTGACTCTTTTAAAGTGTCCACTTCAATGGTGGTTAGTGTAGTCTCAGAGTAGTGTATTTGCAGAGCTGTGTGAACTGCATTTCTTTTCACAGCACTTGATCACAGCTCCTTCTCACTGGCACGGTAGCTCTGAGAGGGGTGGGAATTTGTTTTCTTCACTGCTGTGGCCACAGCATCTAGAACAGCGCCTGGTCTATACTAGGCTTCCGAGTATTTGTTTAGCAAATGGAGTTTCACTTGGAATGCTCATTTGAGCCTTCCCCCTTACCATAGCCCTCTTTTACTCTCACCTTTTGTGAATAACTGAGAGGCTGCTGGTTGAAGTATTACAGAAAAAATTAAACTAATGATAGAGTTTTGGACTGAATATATGTTTTCAGAGACCCGTGTTTCAGCCCTAGCTCTGGCGGTAACCGTGTTATGTAATCTTTGTGTACTCGAATTTTCTTAGTGTCACTAGTACCTGCTCTGCCTGCTTCAAACAAGACTCAAATGAGATGATCTTATGAAAGTGCTTTAAAAGGTATATAATGCTGTTATAATATAGGGTATTTAAAAATCAAGAATGGATTTAACTTATTCTCAAGCACTTAACTTTTGAAAGTTGGTGTTATTAATGGTAATGTAACTAGCCTTGAAGGCAATTAGAATAAATAACACATACACAGAGTGCGTGAACGACATCGGAGTCTCCTCCGCGGTGCTATCTTTGGGGATCAGGGCTGGTGAAAGAGTGAATATTGTGGTTTAGGCACGTGATAATACAATATTCGTAGAAAATACTATGTTTATGTTCTGGGTGTTAAAAAAAAACTCCCCAGTGGCCAAATTCGTCTAGTTAGCTAGTAACAGCTGGCTAAGGAAACAGCACTGTGTTGTTTTTTGATCCTCAGCTGCAATATTATTTGTTTCAGCCTAGGTGAGTTTAAATGAACTCAAAAATGCACACTTAAAGAAAAAAACAGGATATAGGTAAATGGGATTCCAAGATTTCTTCTTTCCAAACTAGTATTTATTATTTGGAATCTAACTTCCCGTTTATTTAATATGTACCCATACGGGTAAATGCTTGTCAGTAAGTGGGGAACCCAAGACCCTGAAGGTAGGAGTTGGTCCTATGCTTGGTTTTTCCCAATCTCTGATGATGGAAGAGTCAGTTGTTAATGGCTAAAACTTACTCTTCTTCATCCCAACCTTTTCCCATCTTCCTCAGTTTTTTTTTTTTTTCTTCATGGTTGAACCTCAGGTCGTGGCATATTGTCTGTCATCGGTCCATGCAAAGCTCTGCTCTGATTTATTTATTTATTAATTATACTTTATTTTGTTTCCCATCCTATTCCTCACAAGCAGCCGTCCCACTGTGTTTAACGTGTTTATCTGTGTGCTGCAACTTTCTTCTCTTTTTCCCCTTTTCCCTTTTGAATCATTCATTCAACAAGTATGTGTTGACCACTGTTTTATACTTGGCACTCTTCTAGCTGCTGAGACACAGCAACAAAGAATCCAAAAACCCTGCCCTCGCGGAGTTACATGGGACTTTCAACTCTCTCTTCAACTTGGGATGCCTCTTTTAATCGCTTCCAATATAAAATAAAAATATATAACTAAATAATCCACGAATATCTTGACTAAAGTTTACTGTTCTTTGTTCACAATGTAAAAAGTTTTTTGCATACTCTAAATTTTCCCGAGCAATGAAACCTTAATTGTTTTCACTTAGGAATGACCCTAAGTCGATTTTCTTCCGCCCTGCTTAGGTCAGTGGTACTCAGTAAAAAGTTTCCTCCCTCGAGTGAGATTTGCTGTGAAACCTGGCCTGGTCGAATAGACAAGGGAGAATTTGCTTTCTTAACTTCAGTACTGTGAGTAGCTGGTCTAAGAATTCATTGTGATGTCTGCCCTTTCTTTTTCAATTAAGATAAAGAGTTTGGGATTCTCCTTTTCCTTTTATAGAATTTTTTTTTTTTTTTTTTGTCAGTAGCTTCTTAGATAAGTGTTTATAGATGGAGAGCTTTTATTTCTTATAATTGGCTGCCTCTGCTTTCTGTAGATTTTTAGAAAACACACAAGTAAAGAAGCCAGGAGAGTTGTTTCCCTAGCATTATAGATTTACACTGTAGCATTTTTATGGAAGTAAAGTAAGTTACTGGTTTACAGGTTCTGGTTCTTTATATCCTCACCTGTAAAATGAAGGGACTAGAGACAGTTATTTGAAAGTCCCTCGCTGTGCTAGAATCTTAGCAAAGTCTCAGCAAGGAGAGGATGACAGCTCAAGATGAGTATGTTGTTACCTTGCAGAAGTTTGACAAAGTGACATTTGCACACGTTTTGACTTGGAAACCTGCATCTGTGCCGGAAAACTCACGGGGAATTGTGAAGAATTTGCCAGTGATATTGCCTCAGGGATATTCAATGAGAATGAAGATATTTTTAAACATAAGAAAATAATTGGATAGTAGAATTTATAACAGGAAGGAAAAAAAACACTAGATAGAAGCATATGTTTTCTTCTTGAGCTGTTTTAACTCTGAGAGTACAGTCTTTGAAAATCAAGTTACTTCCTGGGTGTCTGAAAGATTTTCGCATCCTAAATTTATTTGAAGTTGACCTTCTGTACTTAAATTCTAGTTTTGTAGTCAAATAGCATGTTGGCTTTGCAAAGAGGACTCGCAATTGAACTCTCTATAGGATGTTGATTTAAAATAACCACAAAATTTCAGAAAGTCCAAAATTTCTTGTTGGTTTCCTAGTTTCGTAACTCTTTAGCATGATACTGTGTGCCATTGGGAATCTTAAAGAATCTAGAAAAATTGCCAGGAAAAAAGAATCTTCCTGTGCTGTGTAGGAGATAAATGGAGAAAGGGATTTCATCTGCTTGGCAAGCAAGCGGCAGTAGGGATTTGACAGTTTCATGACACAGTTTAATGACAGGGTAGAGCAGGAAGTGAAAACTGAAACAGGGATGAAGTTAATAAAAATAATAATAATCAGAGTGGTGAGTAACAAGAATTTTGGCTAGAATTTCAGGCAAATATCCTATTCTTTTTTTAAAAAATGCTAAGCATTTTGAAAACCTATTTTTAAGAGGCGTGTGGCTGGGATCCTGGGCTTTGAGCCAGGGCTATGGCTTCATGGAATTTTCCCAGTTGAAGTTAAAAAAAAAAAAAAAGTGAAATTTTAGATTATATAGACTCAGAATGAATCTCTTTAGGAAGCATGTTGCTGCCTATCATATACAGTTGACCCTTGAACTACACAGATGTGAACTGCGCTGGTCCACTTATCTGGGTTTTTTTCTTTTTTCAGCGTGGATTGAGAATACAGTATTTGTGGGATGCAAAACTCGAACATAGGGAGGGCCGACTTTTTGTATATGTAGGTTCTGCAGGGCAGACTGCAGGACTTCAGTATGCGCAGATTTGGTATATGCAGGGGTCCTAGAACCAATCCCCCGAGTATGACAAGGGACGACTGAATTCTCCACCTCTTTGCTGCTCACATGTGGCCCATGGCATCACCTGGGAACTCGTGGGAAATGCAGACTCATGGCCCTCCCTGCAGAACTGCTGATTGAGAACACGCATTTTGACAAAATCCCCGAGTGAGTCATGTGCACTCTAAATTTGAGAAACCCAGGTCTTCACCATACTAAAAATGTTCTTTTGATTTTCACATTTTCTTAATTGACCTGGCCAAATAGTATTGAATGTTTTTCATGCAAAGAAAAGTTTGGTATGTTTATGTAAATGCCTTATTACTTCATAAAAACACCGTTTACGCTTGAGGCCAGACCGCAGTCTTCTTGAGGACAGGGACTGCTGCCGCTTACTGCCTTTGATCCACTGTTCTTGCCTTCACGTGGCAGGTGCTCACCAATACCGAGGCAGGATACCGCCCTCCTCTCAATCAGGGGGTTCCAAAGACAGTATGGAAAGTCAACATAGAAGTTTTACTTATATTTATTTTTGTCTAAAAAAAGAAAAGCTTTACTAATCTTTAATATAGATACTGATTATGTTACTTACAGATAATTTAAAAATGAAGACATTTCTGGAATATGAATGTTGGAAATTTCTAATAATGGGTACTTGATTAAATCAAATCTTAAGCAGTAACTGCATGCACACATCCCAAAGGGGCCAGTGGGATTCAGGTTGAGTTGGCATGTTCTCTTTAGAGTTGAAGATATTTGAAAGTGATAGCATTTTAAACTGGAAGGAATCTAAGCTTTCCTTATGTTATATATAAAGAAACTGAAGTTCAGACAATAGAAGTATTTTCCTGAGGTCATAATATTTGGGATGAGGGCAAAGGTCTTTCAACTTTCATACTTCAGTTTTCTTTCCATTATTTCTTTGGCTTTTGCATGTCTTCCAAGGAACACTGGAGGTGCCTCAGGGACCAACGGGTGTGGGTAGTGCGTGGGGAGAGGAGGGATGGTAGGAAGTGTTTCTGGTGGCCTGTCCCCAGTCTGAATATTCCTGCTTTTATCTGTTTTAGAAACAAAGAGGCTCCTGCCCTCGAACATAATGCATTCCTGAAAACACGTATGATCATCTTAACAGAAGATTAACTTGCCAGAAGAGGGATTTTGTTTGGTTTTAAAGAAGCATGGCAGAATTGCTACATTCACAGGAATGTTGCTCTATAACCCTACCCTAGAATAAAAATATTAACAACGATGCTGTCACCGTGCAAGATGTTTATGGAGTTGCCTTCAGGAAGAGTTTATGACATGTACCAAATAATCAGTTTTATGATTATTTAAGCTGTGTTTGGGAATAGCAATTGTGTTACCCATCTTCATCACCCTCTGTTCACACCATTTATATCCAAATGATTAGGCTTTCACTAAAATTCTAATTATACCCTCAAAGGATATTTTACATTATTTAAACACATGCCATTTAAAAAGAAGAAGAGGACTCTAGAGGAAAATTTAAAGATTTACAAGGAAGCATTTTTGAACAGAGACAATATCATGTTTCTGAGTTGCATTTTTAAAAATAATTAATTAAATGCTTATTTATTCAAAGCCAAGTGGTAGATGCCAAGGATACAAAGATGAATGATACACAGTCCTGCCTCTGAGGCTCACACTGCCCAGTGGAGGGGAAATAGACATTTAAATGTGAATTACAACTTAGGGATGCAACTCTTGGTATATTAGAGGACAAGTGGACGCCCCGAGTAAGGAGGATTATTTCAGCCTGGTTGGTAATGAGTTGGAAACAGAGGTTGGAGCGGGTGGGAGTGGCTTCATTGATGATATTTGAGTTCAAAGGTTTTTTTAACAGTTGGGGAGAAATTCTTGGAAAAGGAAACAGCATGAACCTTGGCATGAAGTCAGTAAAATGCATGGAGGTATTTGGAGAAGGGTGAATAAGGCAGTGTGACTAGAACATAGTTAATGGGGTAATTGGTGGCAGATGAGTTCTGAGGTCAGTGTCCCCCTTAAACAGTAAACTATGAGAGCAGGGCTGTCAGCCATCAAGTTCACTGCTACATTCTCCATACCTGCAAAAGAGCCTGGCATATAATAGGTGGTCAACGCATGTTTATTGATTTAATGGGAATATTGTGGCAATTAAGTTATGAAGATTCTTCACTTTTCTTTTAAGGTGTTTGGACATTATCCTGTGGCCATTGAAGGTTTTTGATAAGAGGTCACATGTTGAGATGTGTTTCCAAAATGTAACTCTGGCTGTGGTATAGACCTGTCCTTCTCAAATGTTCACTTGGAGACTGTGTTAAATTAAGATTCCTGGGCCCCAGAGAGTCTGGTTCATGAAGTCTGGGATGGGGCTCACTAACTTGCATTGCTGACGAGCTCCCCGCTGCTGATGTCACTGGTAGGTGGCCATGTTTTTAGTAGCAAGGAGAAGAATGGATTGTATCATTTCAATCAGGAGATTTCTAGGAACAATAGTAAGATGATTTATTTAGAAATAATGATTACTCTAAAAGGAAGCATTTGGGATTTAGAAGATGAGAGCAAAGCTGTTTTTGTGTTTGAAATTCCATCTCCCTTCAAAATACTATTCTTGGGGTTTGTTTGTTGGGTTTGTTTGTTTGTTTTTTGTCTAGATCTTGAATAAATGAGTTGCTTCCTGTGGCTTAAAGATGGTAATTCAAGACTCCCATGAAATATGTCAGAAAGGTTCCCTATTTGTGAGGAATCTTTGTTAATTGTAGAATAAAGAAGGTACAGCCCAAGTGGTAATGATATTTAGGGAGTTTTAAGAGAAGCACTTTTTGAAGAAATATTTCATGATCGGGCTTTGATGTTTGGCCACTTTCCGTGGTCTTCTACTCATTTGTTCGTGATACAACATATTTATTGTGGCCCTTCTAGGGGCAATGTCTACACACTGGCACTGCATGGAAGTTATATACAGGTGAATCAAAGAGATCCTAAATGACCGTTTATAGCCCAATAAGAAAGATAAACAGATAAATGGTATATAATATGTTATCATAGCATATATTATGTGCTACATAAATATATACATAGTATATACTACTTTTTAACTTTATAGTAGATAGAAAGTGATATATACCATAAAGACAAAACAGATGACATATTACGAAAGTTCAGAGGGAAAGACAAGGAAAGATTAGGAAACTCAGCATCTCATTTTGCTCCATGTTACCTGTTACCGAATGAAGCCCAGGCTGTGTAACCTGTCACTCAAAGTCAAACTCCCCTGGCTTTAGCCGAAGAGAATAGGAAAATCAGAATCTCAGACTTAGTGAATTTGAGATGCTGCAGGATATTAAGTAGAAGTGTCAAGGATGCAGTTTGAATCAGCAAACTATGGTCTCAGGCTAAAGATGTAAATTGATGTGATCTTTTCTTTGAAGGGCCTGTGGCTGGAAGTGATTAAAATTGCTGAAGGAAAGACTGTAGAGACAGAAGAAAAGGTAGATGGGGATAGGCCTTTGGGAAAGATCTGCATGGAGGCGTTGGATGAGAAAGTGGAACCGGGGAGGGAGTGAGGAGGCGGGAGTGGCCCTGAGAGCAAGCGTGGAGGCCGAGGGAGGACCGCCCCGGAGGGAGGAGTGGACTGTTTGTGTGCTACCTGGAGGTTTAGGGGAGTGAGAATTGAAAACGTGTGTCATTGGGGATTTAGAAGAATAAGTTTCTCACAAATATATAAGAATCTCATACACACAAAGAATAGGGTAGCATTAATATTTTGTAAGTGATTAGTCAGTTTCTCTGTAAGGTTGGTGTTTTATGGAGGCTTAGAAACCCATACGTTTGTAGGTCCTTAGAGATGACCTTTTATTACTTACAGAGTATATTTAGCTCTGGGTTTCCAAGCCTGTTTTGAGTGTAATAGTTATGCCTAAATATACTTTTTAAAAATTTTCTATGGAGGCCAAAAAGCCTAGAGTCATTCTTGACCCTATTTCTCTCATATCTCAAAAACTGTTCCCTAGCAAATTTGGTTGGATCTGTCTTGAAATATATCCGAAATCCGACCATTTTTGCCATCACTGTGGCTACCACTTTAGCTGATAGGCAGTCATCTCTTGCCTGGACTATTGCAGAAGCTTTCCAGCTGCTCTCATTACTTCTAACTCTGTCTCCTTTCAGTCTGTCCTCAACATTGTGCTACAGTGATCCTTTAGAAATGTAAATCAGATTCTGTCACTCTTCTGTTCAAAACCTTCCAGTGGCCTTCCATCTTATATAGAGGTCAGAACTGAAGTTCTTATGTGACCTCTAAGCTAAACTGGACTCCTCACTGTTCCTGGAAAGCACATCCCCCTCCTGCCTCAGGGCCTTTGCATTTGCTGTTCCTGCAGCACAGAATGATCTTTCTTCAATTATCCTCATGGATTGCTCCCTCCTTTCCTTCACATCTTCACTCAGAGGCCTGAGAGCAGCCTTCCTTGTCGCCTGCCCACCCTCCCCATCTGTGACTTGATTGCTTTAATAATAATAAATAAAGCAATTTATCTCATTTGTCTCTCACATACACTAGAATATACGATCCACAAGAGCAGGGATTTTTGCCTTGCTTTGATTACTATAGGATCTGTAGTGCCTAGGACAGTGCCTGGCACATGGCAGGTGATCAGTAAATATATGCTGAATGAACTAATGTGTCGCATCCTTCCCCTGACCAGCGGCATGCCAGCGTAGACTTTGCCAGACGCCTGCATGTGTGGACAGGACTTGCCTTCCTTTGCAGGGGAGTGACCCTTGGTTCCTTCTTCCTCCGCAGCTGCTCAGCCGGCTCTTTCTGCCGCTAAACAGTTACTCAGCCTCTGGGCTGTGCGCCCGCAGCACGGTGTAAATTGGCTTCTGCAAAGCTGTAGGTGTATGAAGGCATGTTGGGATTTGAATATGATGGAATTTTTAGGGTGAGGGAAGACATTAAAATCTCTTTCATTTTGGTTAAGCAGCATTGGAACTTCATTTTGGATGTAATCAAATTTATTAAAAAATTAATGAGGCATTAAAGAAAATCTCTACTCGTTGCCACAGAGAACATCTGTCCTGAAAGAAATGTGAGAAGATGCTGCCCTGCTTTGAGGAAAAAGGGCATGGAAACACACTTTGGTTAATTGCATGGTGTAACTATTTTGTTATATTTGAGGTTGGTTCTGTTTTCTAAGAAAGAGAATTCTGTGGATTGTAGAGTCCTGGGGTTGGTAGAGTTTCGGCAGAGAACCAATCTCAAGGATTGATGTCTGTTCTTCTTCACTTATTTCTGGTGAGATGGTCAGCTCCATAACTGTGTTCTTTTTCAGGAAATTAATTCCGATAATAACCCTTGATAAGTGTGTCTCTATCTCCATAGTCTAGACTAGTGTCTTTTTAGGTGGAAAGCATGTCGTCTCCTGGGCGTATCAGAAACCCTTGGAGGAGTTTTTACAATGACATTGTGAGAGTGTGTGTGTGTATCTTCAGTGATTTTAAGATAATAAACTTCTGTCATTCCTAGATTTACAAACATCCTTTATTTTTCAATTTACCTTATGGTGAGTTAAAGACAAGTGACAGAAAATAAACCAATACTAGGGCTTTAAAAAATAATACAAGTTTATTTTCTTGTCATTTGTTTCTTGCTCACTGGTTAAAAATTAGAAAATATATAAACAACAATAGCAAAAATCATCTGAAGTCCTCTCTCCTCCCTATAAGATAACTTATTATTAATTTTGGTGTATAGGCTTCTAACATTTACAAATATATAACACATCACAAAAATAGAGTAATATCTAGTATTATACATAGCTCTTATATGCACACCATGAGTATAATATTTGTACTATATATACACACTATGTATATGAAACAAAAATGAAATCACATATATAAACAAAATTAGAATCATACCCATGTAGGGTCCTTGCTGTTTTTACTTAAAATTGTTGTGAACATTTTTCCATATCACTAAATATAGATCTACGTCATCCTTTTAAATAACTACATTGTGTACATATGCTGTAATTTACTTTATTGGTTTTGTTAGTTCAGGTCATTTTTGGGTTTTTTTCCTATTATAAATAATGCTGTCATGAATTTTGTCTTATATATGTCTTTCTGTGTTTGTTAGGGGGTTTTATTTTAAGGCAGTTTGTTAAATATGTGATAGGTATAATGATCGTTTTTCTTCAAATGAAACACTAAGACCTGTGGCCACACAAATTTTTTTTTCCTAATTTGTGAATATGTTACATGGATTTTATTACTAAGGTAGAGAAATCTAGTTCTATTTAGCTGTACTTTAAAATGAGTGAAGGGGGAATTGTCTTAGAAAATTGGGATAGAGAGTTACTAGTTATTAGTATATACTGGCTGAAGCCCATTACCTGTTTTATATTTAATACACAGCCCTGGGCTGAGGTCATTGCTTCTTCCCAGCCGTGACCTTGCTAGAAAGCACTGCGGGGCCATTGGAGGAAAGGCCGAGTTTCTCTTGTATAGTTAGGTTTCTCCGTGTGCTTTGCTGTGGCTGTTTATTAAAATATTTGTGCTGTGATTGTCTTCCAAGTAACTGAAAATTATTTATATACGGAAACTTTCAGTTAATCAGAGCATTTAATGAATCCTCTGTTTCTCTCAAACTTCGAATAAATAGGAGTTTACGGCAGTTACTTCCCACGTTTTCAAAGTACCCCGCATGGTCACTCCTGTGTCCACGCCTGTGTCCTTGAGTTCAGATGTTTGGGTAATTCATACCGACAAGACGTTAAAATGTTTATCTTGATGAGATAATACTAATTTTTACGGAGTCTGCTTCTGAACATGATTCTGCCATAGTTGCACTTGGCAAAATTCCACAGCAAATAGAATTTCACTCATCAGGTAATTGACTCTCTGGATGCTGATGTGTGCGAGCCCTCTGTTCAGACAGGTCCTGCCAGTTCTAAATGCGTTCTTCTCAAATAGATTTTGAAACTTACCTAATAAACAGTATCCGGTGCAATGCGATTGTTTTGTTTTTGCTTTGTTTTGGTTTATTTCAGGTGCTCCTGGAAGCAGGAACAGGGATCTAAAGGAGAGAATTAGTGGGACATAAGGTAAGCAGGAAGAAGCAGGAGAGAGAAGAGTTAATGGTGTAGCAGCAGGGGGTGGCAGGAAGCAGTAATCCCAGGCCACCAGGCAGTTCTCTTCTGAAAGGTCATGTACAGTTGGGCACCATTTTTAAAACAGAATCAGCAACAAACTTGATTATGCACAAGGAAGGTGGTTGAACAGAGTGGAGGGTTGAAACCATGAGGTACAGCTGAAGGAACTGGGTGGTTAATCCAGAGAAGAGAAGTCTAAAGTTGAGACGGAAGAACTGGTTTCTAAATGACAAATGTCTCATTTTAGGTGAAGGATTAGGCTAATTCAGTGTTGTTCCCGTGGACCTAACTAGGATCTGAGGGCAGAAATGATGGGAGTTGATGTCAGGCACTGGAAATGAGAACTTTCTAACATTAAGAGTTGCCCAGCAGTGGGAGCTCAGGCTCCTGGGTCTTCTGTATGGGAATTTCTTGAACTGGTGAGGAGGTCAGATTGAGACAGCCCCAACTCTGAAATGTTATGATTTTGTACGTTGGTCAGTGAAATACTGGAACCAAATGCTTAGCCATTAAAGTTGATTTTCTGCCGTTTAAATATTTTTCGAATGCTTTTCCACTGAAATTTCCAGTGTCTGTGTCCCTGCAGCCCAGCTGTGTCCTGCACATTACTTACTGAGCATGGGCCGCATGCCGGTGGTATGGACATCCTTCTCCAACCCAGAAATTTCTGTATGAAGAAATCGAAGGGAACTACTGGGATGGAAAATGAAAGCAGGCCTGCCGGATTGGTGGCTCACACCTGTAATCCCAGTGCTTTGGGAGGCGGAGGTGGGAGGATCGCTTGAGGCCAGGAGTTCTGGGTTACAGTGAGCTGTGATCATGCCATTGCACTCCATCCTGGGCAACAGAGCGAGAGACCCTGTCTATTAAAAAAAAAAAAAAAAAAAGGAAAAAGGAGAGTAGTTTATGCATTGATACTGGTGTTCTGTGTGAATTTTTACTCTTTGTCATATGTATTATATCAAGGTACTAATTAAAAATTTTAAAAAGCCTTGTATAAAATATATTTTATAGTTACAATAGCTATTAGGTACCCCTATTCAGGGCAAATATGAAATTTGGTAGTACAGGTTTCTAAGTGTAGGACTTCTGAAATATTCAAGGATTTTTGATGGCATTATTAGATTGCTGTGAACTCTGGGTTTTACAGGTGACCCCCTACTGCATGGTCACACATTGTTCAGCCCCAGTTCTCCAGCCCTGGTGCCCAGATCCTTCCCTCAGCCGCCATTCCTGCCAGCTCTGAGGTTGAAGAGAAATATTCACAAAGTCTTAGAATTGAAAAGGACCGCAGCGAACTTGTGGTCCTGTCCCTGTGGTATGGATGGGAATGCTGGGCTGTAGGAGAGGAGGTGACTGCCTGGGGCCACTCAGGGAGCTGGCAGTGGACTGGAAACCGGAGCCCAGGTCTCCAGGCTGCTACCGAGCACTCATCTCACTGTGAAAAGTAGTGCATTGGACTGTGGTAGCCGGCCTTCTAGGGATTGCTCTGTGTCCAGCTTCTGTCCTGTGTGGAGCTGTTTGGATAGAATTTATACTTAGGATGAAATGTAAAAAGAAATGACAAATGTGTTTCCTTACGTTAGCTTTCAGCATAGAGAAATTAAATCCTATCGTTTTGCTCATCTGAGAAGTAAGAATATGTAAAGACACAGTGTGTAATAGCAGAACTGTCCAAATTCTTCAACACAGGCAACAGGAGAATTTATCAAGTATTACTAATTTAATTTTGAAATCTGAGAACTGAATTGGATAAATTAGTTCTGATTTTCACTTCCTTTTTCTTTTGCTTCTTTCCCAACTTACTCTTTATCCTGGAGTGATCTGCAGAGTTTGCGATTGTTTTGTCACTCCCCTCCTCCCGACCCTGCATAAAAAGGAGGCTCCCAGGACTCTTCACGACCTTGCGGTCAAGTCTGGTTTCTGCCTGGCTTATTCCTAGTCCTCCTCCTGCCCCTGCGTCTTTTCACTTATATATTCCACTACTTTCCACCTCCAAAACTTCTTAGCTTTAGTAAACTCATGGCTCCTGTTATTTTGATAGCTGGAACACCTTTTCTTCTGCTACTTAGCTTACCCAGGTTTTACTTATCCCTTCTCTAAACCTCCTAACTCCTCTGCATAACCCTAGTAATCTTTCCTTTTGTGTTTCCAAAATAATTATCTTTCATTATTTCCTAGTTTTTATTATCAAATGTATTCATAAAAAGTAATTCAGTTTTTGAAGATAATCCCTCCCATCTCAAGTTCCTAGTTTTTCCGAGGTAATCACTGTTCAGTTTCTTTTGTAGCCTTCTCATGTTTTCCTTGTCATGGCTGCAAAACAGCTGCCTTATCTCCAGCCAGCACATCTGCATTCCAGGCAGTAAGACAGGGAAGAGAGAGAAAAGGGTGTCGTGAGCCATATCTGGCCTTTTTTATGAAGTAAAGCAAAAGCTTTCCCAGAAGCCCAGAGCACATTCCTGCTCATGTCTCATGGCCTGATCCGTATAATGGGGCACTCTCAGTTATAAGAAGCTCTGGAATAGAAAGCATTTAGCTTTCTCAGTCCTTCCAGGGAAGGCGATAAGGGAGAGGGAGTTGGGAGCATATTTGTAGTTAGCCATCAAATTATGTCTACCACACATAAAATACTGTTTTCATACTGGATTTTGACAAATTAATTTTATAACAAGCCACGGTACTATATTCTCCGATTGTTTTGAATAATTTTTAAGTTGTTTCTCTTGTGTCTTCCTGGTGTGTTGTAACTTTTGCTTTTTCCATTTCAGTTGTTCTTAAATATATCAAGAAGCTTTCGATTGCAAGCAATGGAAAACCCATTCTGATAAATGTTTTAAAAATTAAAAGGAGTTGATTAATTCACACAGCTGAAAAGTCTGAAGGTAGGATGGCTTTCAGGTGGAGTTTGATGAAAAGGATCCTGGTGTTGTCAGGTTCTGGCTTATTTCTCTGCGATTTTCTTGGTATGTGGCTTTGTCTTTGGGCAGACTTCCATCCTGGTAGCAAACGGCAACATCCTGTTAGCCAGAGGAGAATGCCTCTTCTGATAGCTCTTAGGCTTCGTTCCAGAAAGTCTGCAGCGAACATCTGAGTCATGTGCTCACTCTTGAGCCAATCACTGTGACTCTCCAAAGCCTGTCCTCCGTGTACTTAACTGTGTTTTCATCAACGTCTCTATTGCTTTCATTGCTATTAACGTGCCATTTGTTTCTGTAATAGCTTAACGTTCGTATTTCTTCCCTGAACTTTGCTGTCTTTTCACCTCCCCTTGTGGTCTTAGTGTTTCTTATTTAAGCTCTTATTTCAGAGAGGTTACGCCTATTTTTTAAAAATCTCATGGAGATTTTTTGATGTGTTGGTTCATAACTTTCAAGTTCTTTCCAGCATAACGTCTCCGGTGTATTTTCATTAACTTGTTATTTCCAATGTGCCTTTTCTTCCTTTATCTTGTACTTTGTTTGCACCATTCTGTGATGGATCCATTCGCATTACTACTCAGTTTTAAATGGGGATGGTTCTCTCCGGGTCAGCAAATTTGCAGACTGATTGCAATTGGGAGGTGTTGGGGCCAAGTGCTGGGGCCACAGGCAGCTTGAATTTCAGTGGCGGCCTCAGAATAGGTTCTTCCAGCACTCCATCCCAAGGGTGCTTCTCCTCTTTAGGACAGCAGGAGTTTGACCTCTGATGAAGCCAGCATGCCCCAGGCCGTTCACACATAGTGTTTGAATATCTGTGTTTGTTTTTGCAGAGATTTTGGGGTATGATAATTCTGTTCAATCCCATGCCTACTCTGATGGAGCTAAAATGTATAATGGTATAATGGACTATTTTTTGTTGCTGTTTGGTATTCTGTGTTTTTCTGGATATGTTAGAAACAAAGCTGAAATTAAAGTTAGGTTAACATAAATTTGAGAGTCGTTTCCTAGGATCCCAAAGTTATGTAATTTTTAATTTTTAGAACTAAATTTAAATGAGTTTTCCCCTGGTGTTCCATATACCCAGGTTTCCAAAGAGATAGTTTCAAAAAATCTATGATACTAATAATACAAAAAAAAAAAAAAATCATACCGACATAGAGATATGCTAAAACTTGCAAAGTAAAACTTAAATTTTGAAATTGAATTACTTCACAAGTTGAAGAACTATGTACTTTATAGTACAAAGGAAAGTATTTTCATAGTGAATAGAAATTTAATAGAAAGGAAGAGAAGCTGGCATTTATTAAGTGTCTGCTAGTAATAGCACTATGCTAATGTTTCAGAGTAAACAAGCCAAGGCCTTTGCCCTCAGGGAGCTCTTGGTTTGGTCTGCAGGGGAGATAAAGCCATGCGTGATTACAACCAGCTGTATTAAATGCTGGTATAAAAGTGGTAGCATCAAAGGAGAGTTATCGGACTGTATCATTAGCCCTGTTTTTCAAAGATGAGAAATAGATCAGAGGGATTAAGTAATACGCCTAAACGCACATAGCTATTCCATGGCAGAACCAAGATTAGAGCCTGCTGTTGGCTAACTCACTCCTGGCCTGCAGGACTTACATTTTAAATAAAGTATAAATATTTTAAGTAACTTTTATCCTGAATAATCAGTTAAAATTCACTTAATATGCTCATGGAATGATCAATGAGTTATAGCAAATATTTTATTAATGTCTAATGAAGTATGCTGTTTCTTTTTTTGTTTGTTTGTTTTTTGGAGACAAGGTCTTGCTTTGTTGCCCAGGCTGGGCGTGGAGTGCTGCAGTCAGAGGTCACTGTAACCTCGAAGTCCTAGGCTCAAGCAGTCCTCCCACCTCAGCTTCCCAAAGCGATGGGGGTAAAGGCATGACCACCATGCCCTGCTAATTTTGCTTATTTTTTGTAGGCACAGTGTCTTGCTATGTTGCCCAGGCTGGTATCGAACTCCTGGGCTCAAGCAATCCTCCTGTCTCAGCCTCCCAAAGTGCTGGGATTACAGGCCTGAGCCACCACACCTGGCTGAAGTACTCTGTTTGGAATGCCTGTTCCTCAACCCTGCTTTGAAATTCTGTTCTTTTAAGGGCCCGGAGCAATACCACTTCCTTTATGAAATCCACACCTAAGTCCCTTCAGAAAATAGGATTTCTTCCTCCTCTGCCTTCTTTTGTTTCTTTGTAGTTCTTCTGCTCTGTCCTCAATTATAAGCGCTTCAAGGACAGGGACCATGTCTTATCCATCGTGGGATCCCAGTCACTTCTAGGCCAGTGACGTGCTATCTTTGCTGATACGGCACTCTGTTCAGATGTCTTTTGCATGTCTTGCTTGCCAAATGTCTAGGGTTCCAAAGACGGAATTTGGAAGCATGAAAATTGTATATGTGTCGGGTTTAACTTCTAGATTTTTACTTATATCAGGACCCTGGCCAGGATAAATTTGTACCCGAGGCTTAGAGGTTGGGGTCAAATGTGATATGTTAGATGTCCCTGCTTCTGGGACTCAGCAACATTCTTCTCTCAGTTAAAAAAATTCTGGGTGCTACACTTTGTATGGTATCTTCTATCAACAGCTCAATGGCACTTTTTGGCTGTTAAAAATATTTTTGCATTCATTGACTAAGTGCATTTTAAAATGCCTATTGGACAAGTTATTTGGACTCATTTCCTTCCTGCTTAACCTTAACTAAATGTGCATTTATGGGTGAGAATTTAGGGCATGAATTCTTTCTTTCATGAATAGTGGGCCACACACCAGGTGAATAAAAGGAAGATCTAGGAAGAAGTTATGTATTCTTTTTTGCTGTGGCCTTCTCAGTTTATAAAATTGGCAGCTGGTTCTTTAATTAATCATATTAAAACAGCAAACATATTGCCATGATCGGTCAGAGGACTGGAAGATGTCGGGCCCTGTGTTTGGTTAGGTAATTGGAAAAAAGCTTCTGTTTTTCGTGTCAGCCTTCCAAAGGACAATATATTGGTCTACTTTTCCTTAGTGCTTCCAGACCAAGCTACAAATGTTTTAGCCTGTCCTTTGGAAGCAGTTGTACCTCTGGAGCAGCTATAAATAAGATATGGTGATTCGGTTATTCCTGTGAGGAGTAGACAGACCTCAGTGTGCAGGCCCAATGCTGTATTTTCTCATGTTTTTCTCCCCCTTTTAAAAACTTGTCTTACTGAAAAAATGGGGAAGAGTGAGCAGGAAGAATCATTTATTTAGATGCAGTGTAAATTGGCGTCACTGCACCTAGGATTGTCATTTTCTTCTTGGCAGCCTGTACCACGGCCTCATTCTGTAACCCTAATCCTTGAATAATCAGGATTTCAAAGAGTACCGGTAGTCATTCAAAAGTAATAGGATCATACCTGAAGCTTTTATGGGCGAAGTGATCAGGCTCCTTAACCCTGTAGTAACTAGCGTCATCTAGAACTAGTGACAGCCAGGACTTTCACATCTTCTCATTTTTATTGAAGGGAAAAGCCAGAGTCCTTCTTGGTAACAGATGCCTTGCCTCAGTGTTCCTTCTAAAGAAACAGGCAACTTTGGGTTAAGTCCTCTAACTATTGTTAGTTGTAACTGCTGTTGTTAATTCAGACCATCAGGAAAATGAGCTAGAGGCTAGACAATGCTCCTCATGTCTATTGTTGTGATGAAAATTGTCTCTCTCTCCTTTTTTTTGCTGTGGGATGTGAAGCTCTAACTCACCCTCCACATCACTCAAGTAAGAAAACCAGCTGTAAACCCTGCTGAAACAACTCTCTGTAGATTATAACCATTACCATTGTGTAGTATATAAAGAATGACATTCTGCTTGAGATTGCAAATGAAAGTGGCTGCCTATGGTTGGGCGAGAATGAGGGGCGAAAGGGAAAAGAATTTTCAGGAACCCTAGAATTTTAGGACTGGTGCAGATCCATCAGAGGTTGAAGAAATAGTGTTGTTTTCCTTATTAAAGTGGGCTTCTGGTGGGTTAGGGAGAAGAGATCAGGCTTGGGAAAACATGTAAATGAATGTGGTACATTTTGTGAGACGTCACGAGGGGAGCAGAGGAAGCATCCTCCGGCAATAGACCGTTTTTAACAGAGTCTTCAGGATGGGTGTTCATGTCATTTAAATAATGGATAGGTAGTCAATGTGATTTTTGAATATTTGACAGCTTTCAGGACAAGGATCCTAGATTTTAGATTTAACTGAGCATGCATTATGATCATATTTTTAAAGCTAAAAAACAAGTGTGTATTGATTTTTTTTTTCATAGGTTCACAGCCATCTTAAATTACTTGTCCCTCCTCAGCATGGACAGATGAGTTTTGGCAGACGCCCACGTGCAGTCTAATTAAGCACAAGGAAACTGCTAACAGGCAGCAAGATGCCCTTTGCTCCCGCGTCTTTTTTATAGATGTTCTTTCTGTTTGAAGTTCTTTGGGGCTGCGGGGTGGGCAGTCTTATCATCTGAACAGACCTCGCTTGTCCTCATAGAACATGGAGAAGCCCCATCATCTGTTGGAAGAACGACTAATAATTCCCTACATTTGCACTGTGTAGTTCATGCAACACTGTATTACAGGGTGTCCCAAAAGTCACCATACATAGGGAAAATGGGAAATTGTAGTTAAATGTACCTTTATTTACAGAATATTCATTACCAAATTTTACAAAATCTTTCCTTTGTTTGGAAACTTTTGGGACACCCTGTAGTTGTTGTCTCCTTTATTCCTTGACGGCCCTGCGTGATGGACAAGTGAGGTTTTTATTATGCCCCTTTTGCAGATAAGGAAATCAAGGCTCAGAGAGGCAGAATCACTTGATCAAGATCACATGGCTGGCTAAGCACATGGTTCATGGACTGACTCTCTGTCTAGTGCTCTTCTTACCGGAAAGCCCGTGTGCCATTGCAGAGGCTTGCAGAGCAGGTTCCTGTCCCTGCGGTCAGCCTCCAGCCCTGCCTGCCTTCTCTTCCTCTGCCGCCCTCCTTCTGGCTCACCTCTAGGCGGTTCTGCAACAGTCCTTTCCTCCTCTGGTCGGTCCTTCATTCCTACACCCTCTTTTCTCCTTCCCCAGGGTCTGATTCCCTGACCAGGGCTGTGGTTCATTGTTACTGGGGACACAGTAGTCTGGGATGTCACTAGTCGTCTGAGCCTGGTTAGAAACCTAGTTCTTTTTCAAAGCCGTCCCTCATTCTCACATGTTACGGGGCTTCGAAATGATTCCACATACTTATGTGGTTTGCTATGTGAGTGACCTGTCTTAGCTGTGATAAGAACTTGGGGTGTGCTCCCTCTCCCCTTGAGAACGTGACACCACACCTCATCAGACCCTTGTGGGAGTTAC
The DNA here is from genome assembly GCF_000956105.1 of Propithecus coquereli. NCBI lineage: Eukaryota > Metazoa > Chordata > Mammalia > Primates > Indriidae > Propithecus > Propithecus coquereli. The sequence goes on from NW_012150408.1 coordinate 1,265,303, forward strand.
TGACCTCAACTACTGGGCTTCAGAATCCTTCTAAACTCGAGTTTGACAGACACTTTGAAAGCTTTTCTCTGGAGATCTCCAGCTTGGGCTGCGGCAGGCGCTGAGCTGTTTGCCTGTCTGCCTTAGAGCCGCCCTCCGAAGCCTCGCTGCCAAAGCAGCACCCCGGCACCCTCCTCCAGCAGCTGGGACCTCCCGTGTCTTCATGGGTCCCCTGCTGTGTTGGATGTCACCTCTCCTGAGAAACGCTCATGTAAAAGGTGCATCTCAAACTTTAATTAGACTTCACTTTCCACAAAGGCTTGTGCTTCCATCCTAATTGAGCCCTAGACTTTAATAATTTTGGAAGTCACTGTGTGGTCAGTGGACTGTCAGGTGCATTCCCTGTGAGGTTGGTTCCCATCATTCTCCCCCTCTTTAGGCATTGTGAACCCAAGTAAAAAAATTTTTTTCCCTTTGTATGACAATAAACTGTGTGATTGGTGAAATCATACTTTGATCATCTCCTTATCGTAAGTATACGAAACAGCACAAAACTGTAAATACGCTCTCCCTCCCAACTTCCTTGGACTTGATCTGAAACTTCCATCCACTCATTCTCTTAGGGCATCTGTCCCCTCCTGGCTTTTCCCTGTTCCCAGCTTTGATTCTAGAGTTCTCCCTTCCCATTTGTTCTTTCAGTAAATGTTTATTGATCACCTACCTGTGCCAGGCATTGTGTTAGGTGCTGGAGAAACAATGGTAAGGAAAAGCAGGGAGGTCGAGGATGTGAGTGGGAGGGAGATGGCCATTAATCAGAGGGGCGCACAAACATGACATTACAACTGCCTGAGTTGTAATGCAGAGAGGTTCCTGGCGCGGTGACGGAACGGCACTAAAAATCCACCCTCCCCAGCTGGAATGACACACACACTGTGGAAATCCTACTCTGCTCCTCCAGTAAACACTCTGTGTCTTATGTGGGACCCCTTAGCCACCATACTCCCCTCCTGTGTGGGGGAGACAGGAAATCCTGATTTGTACATTTCTGGAGTATTGGTAGTTTATCAATTTAGAGTTCTATTCTAGCTACTGAGCATCGGTTGTTTAAGAAAACAGGCTGAAAAGGGGGTGGGAGTTCATTGGCCTCTTCCATGTAAAGGAAGACGGGAACTGTTTAAATATAAATGACCAGGCTCTGCCATCCCAGTGGGAAGGAAGCCGAGCTGTTTGCCGGGCTGGCTCACGTCGCCCCCTAGTCCTGCCCAGGAGTAACTAACGCGTGGGCATGCTGCCGAGCTCTGTCTGGAAGGCAGGAAAGGCAGCCAGGCGCTCTGCTGAATTCACTTCACAATCTCTGCTGCAGCAGGCATGACCCCCAAGGGGAGGGGCATTCTTGAAAATTAGGTGGGGAGCTATTTTCAAACTATGCTGCTGAATGTAGTTATTTCCTGGGTGTAAGTTAAAAATTTATTTTACTGGGATCCACTATAGATTTACTAAACCATCCTCCTGGATGTCTGTGACTTTCAAAACCTGGGTGATTCTGTTGCCTGGCTAGGGTTCAGAACTGCCCTTCTAGTGGGCGGATTTTTGGTGGCGCTATTACTGTTAATGTCCTCACAAATAGAAGCATCAATAAAAGCATCTATAGCATGATTGATAAGGTGATGTTGGCAAATCCACCGTTGGGAGAATTGAATTGTTTGCACTGTAAAAATAATTTTATGATATTGGCCATTATTTGGTTTCATTGAATATTTTCAACAAAACAATTATTTTATATTACTAAATATAGTTGACTTGGTGATAAAATCTGAACCACCCGCCTGTTTTATGAAGACTCTGTCTCCCCTCGCTGGGGTTTCAGGTCAGTAGTTAATTCAGGACATGTTAGATGCTTACTCCTATAGGCACTGGGGCATACATTATACAAAGAAAAATATGGCATGGGTTTAACTTCAAAGAGATCACAGTATGATGAAGAAGATTGATTTGTTTAAAATTTTTAAGATACAGTTCTTACAGGTGCATGTTAATCTGAATATTGCAAATAATTTTTTATACCTAGTTTTATTTGGCTACCTTTTGCAAAGCTAGTAAGGTGAAATTCACCCCTTGCAAGTTAATAGTCACATAGACTCTAAAAATTCCTTTTATTTTTAGTTAAAAGTAAGACCCTGGGTATAGCGGCAAATCACAGCCTCTCGTCCCAGCTCTACCGCTCTGTGTGTGAATTTGGACAAGCAACTGAGCCTATCCGATATCTGTTTCCTCATCTACAAAAATTGGGATGATACTCATTGCATTGTTGTGAACATTAAAAAAGAAATAAGATCTGTGAAAGAACCTAGCACGGTGCCATGTACCATGCCCAACACTTAGTAAAGTGTCTTTTGTCTTTCTGTCCTTTCAACTTAAAGGAAAATAACATTTTAAGACAATAAGACATTGACCTCTTGAGCTGTATCAGACAATAATTATTTGGCAAAGGGGAAAAATTACAGTAACGATTTGCTTAGATCAGGGTTTCCTGACAGTGGCATTATTGCCATTTTAGTCCAGATAATTCTTTGTCACGGGGGGCTGTCTTGTGAGTTGTGTGGCAGCATCCCTGACCTCTATCCACTAGATGCTAATAGCACCCCCAATTTGAAACAACCAGATATTGCTAAATGTCCCCTGGGAGGCAGAATCTTCCTGGTTGAGAGCCACTGGCTGAGACCTTTCCCCCTCTGTTCTGTATGGTGAATCCCATCCCTCAGCCTGTTACAAGCATTGAAAAGTTTTTATTATTGGTCAGAGAAATGCAAAGTAAAACTATAGTGTAGCTGCTCCATACCTACCAGAATAGCAGGAATGAAAAAGTTGGAAAAGTGTTGGTGAGAATGTGGAGCAACTTGAAATCCCATACTCTGCTGTTGGGAGTATACATCATACAACCACTTCAGAAGACTAGCCGAACATACTCCATGTCCAGACATATCTACTTCTAAGTATGTATGCAACAGAAATGCATTCATAGGCTCACGGGAGACATATACTAGAATATTCATGGTAGCACTATTTATGATAGCTCCCAAAGAGAAACTACCTAAATCCTCATCAACAGTAGAATGAAGGAAGTGCGATATATTGGAGCAGCGGAGTTTTATACAGCAATGAAATGAACAATAGGCAACTACATTTAAAAATAATGATAACATCCATAAACATAGAGTGAAAGAATCCAGTCACAAGTGTACCTACTATATGATTCTGTTATATAAAGTGGCCAAACTAATTTATGTTCTTAAAGGTTAGGATAGCAAGTTACTTTATGGGGTAATTATTAGAAGGGAGCCCAGTGGTGGGGGGCAGCAGTACAGGGTGGGCATTAAAATTCTCTCTGTTAAAATAACAGGTATGATTCTCTGTTCTAGACTGGACCCTCACTAGTTGGAAGGATGACTCCGGAGGTAGAAAAGTGCTGCACCATGAATGAAGTACTAGTGTTTGTTAAGTGAAGTTGGGTCACACATTGGGACTAGCAGTGATCTTAGCCTTGAAAATGTTAAATATCTGGGACAGTTCCTCTAGTGGATTTCTTCCCCTACCTTCCCCATGGAAGTCAGTTCTAGTCCATCTTACAGGAATACATCTATGGATAATTATAGTTTGCTAGAATGGGATTATCAAAATATTTTACTAGTGAATTTTCTTTGAGTGAGATTTACCAAACATAAATTCGTGGTAATGAAAATCACTGCCTTGATCATTTTTGTTTGCAAGAAAACATTTGTATTATCAAGCATATAAAGCAGTAGTTGTAAAACTAATAAGTTACAGTGTTTTGCAAGAGATTTTTCTAGGGGATGCCAATATGATTAAATTCCCTTTCCTGACACCGATTTATTCTGATTTATTTAAAACATAATTCCTAGTCTGCACTTTTTAGTATCACTTATATCTTAAATTCACGTTAAAGCACATTTCCTATTCAATCATTTGATATCAATTGAATTAGTTTTGTTAGTATTTTGTTTTAATTCTTGCAAAGTTTAATAAGGATTAAACTATTTGCTAGAGGATATTTTCCATGACTTTTTAAATTAAATAAGATTTTTTTGTATTTGAAATACAATGCACATCAGACAAGAAAGGCCCAAATTCTGCAGTTGGCTTTATCAAAGTTGTCTTTGCAATTTAAAATTAGCCCCTAGAGGGTGCTGTTGCATTGGAAGTTTAAATCTTTGAGTTGAACCATTTTAAGTTTTTAAAAAGTATACACATTTGTGTTAAAATCCCGTTATATTATAGTAAATGACCTAGTTGCTACTTAATAGAAGTTGAGTTAATTGAAAAATGGTACCATTCTGTAAATAATAAAATCAAAAACATAGCTTAATGATATTTGCTTTTATGAAAAATTTGACAAAGTACCATATATTTTTCATCATTTTTTGTTTGAGCAACTGCAAGTTGGAGAAAGAATCAATATTTTATGATATATTTAGGAATTCTTTCCTTGAAAGAAAGTAATAAAAAAGGAACTTAATAGATATTCAGATTTACATCACTGATATTTCAGGCATTTGAAATTGGTTTGGTTTTGGTTTCTTCCTTAGTTCAGCAGCTAAGTTGTTGGAGACCTACTGTGTGCAAAGCACTCTTTATAATCTGGTAGGGGAGAGACAGATAAATTATGTCATAGTCTGCCTTGTTTTAGAATTAAGTACAGAATAAACTTAAAATACTGTGGAATAAAGAGTTTAATCCTACTTTATGTTTCTTAGAGAAGGAGGATTTCAGCTAGGCCTTTAAGGAATTTGCATTCTAAACGATATTTAAAAGAAAACAAAAGTTTGGTTTCTTAAGTCATCTTTCTTATTATTCAACGCTAGGTTTTAATTTAAACCCTTTTCTATGTTTTTCTCCTCACAACCTTATCTTAGTAATTAAGATAAGTAGATTAAAAAGTAAAAGTGCCTTGACCACTGAAGTGCTTTACAAACGTCATCATCATCATTACTGTTACCATTCATATTATCCTGAAGAATGTGCCGGTAAATTGCGGGGGATTCTAGAGATGCTATTCAACATGACATCTTTCCACCTCCAACTTCTTGTTTAACTGATACCTTACATCAAGGAATAGTCAAACTTATTTTCTTCCTTTGGGTAAGGTCTGTTTTGATTATTATGAGCATATCAGATTGAAGTGATTTTTTTCTTATGTGTATTAAGAAGAGGGAAAAAAACACCTTTAAAATGAAAGCATTAATTGAATATCTAGATTACTTAAAATCCTGGGAAGAAGAGAGCAGTTGAATCCAGTGGGGGAACCAAATAGCCCAGTAGGGTTATTCATACTCCCTAGCATCTTTGGAGGATTATTTTTAGATGTAACATTAAAACTTTCCTGTCTCTGCAAGTGCTCAAATGAAAGTGTTTTATTTTAAATAAATGTCTGGAGAATGATTTTTGATCATTTGGCTTTTACTAAGTTGCTCACAATTTTGGCGATCAATTCTAAACTGGTAGTCAGCCCTCTAGAAATTAAACAACTCAACCTAGTAATTATCTGGGCCTTTTTTCTATTGTCATTTTGCCATCATTATTGCACAGAGATGCTGCCACGCTGACAAAATTCACATCTATAGAGCACTTACTGTGTGCTGTCAGGGAGCTTTACACTTAGAACTGAGGCTTAGTTTTCCTTCCCTCTAGAATCCAGGAGTCTAGTTTGGGGAATTGATACTAATATATGACATTATTAGTAGACAGTAGAAGACAAAAAGCGTATGCACACATGTCTACAAGCTCTGGAAGCAGAGTGATTTCTCCCTGTCGACTTTGCTCTTGAGGACAGATACCTCATCTTAAACATCTTGGAATCTTCCAGAGGTCTAAATACATGTTTGGACTTCTGTTATCATTAGTTGTTAAACTTAAATCAAAAGGAGATATCAGTACTCTGGGAGGCCGAGG
>NW_012150408.1:1271953-1299688 GCF_000956105.1 Propithecus coquereli
GTAACCTCGAACTCCTGGGCACAAGCGATCCTTCTGCCTCAGCCTCCCCAGTAGCTGGGACTACAGGCATGTGCCACCATGCCTGGCTAATTTTTCTATATATTTTTAGTTGTCCAGCTAATTTATTTCTATTTTTTAGTAGAGACGGGGGTCTCACTCTTGCTCCGGCTGGTCTCGAACTCCTGACCTCGAGCAATCCTCCCGCCTTGGCCTCCCACAGTGCTAGGATTACAGGCGTGAGCCACCGCGCCCGGCCTGTCACTGTATGTTTTAAAAGGTGTTGTAAGGGCTGCATAGTATTCTGTGATTGATATATCACAATTTGAATACATTCTCTTATTTTTGGATTTTAGATTTTCAAGTTTTCATTATATGTAAATATATATTATAAGGAGCTGTAAATATATATTATAAGGAGCTGTAAATATATATTATAAGGAGCTATATGTAACTCTGAGCAAATCTTATTATTTTCTTAAGACAAAGTTTTGGAAGTAGAGTCCAATGTAAGGACAAGGGCATGAACATTTTTCACACTACAAATATTAATAGTTCAGTGTATATGCCAGACTGCTTTGTAGAAAGGCGTTATCTGTTTACACTCCACTATTAGTGAACAAAAATTTCAGTGACATCCTGCCTCACCAGCAATAAATAAGATGGAAAAAGTCTTTTCTTAATTTGGCAGATGGAAAATCAATTTCTTAAAATTTGTATTTCTTTGATTATTAATGAGGTTGAATAGCTTTTCAGAAATATATTGGCCATTTGTTTCTCATGTTGTTTGCTCATTTAAAAAATATTTATTTAGATCAGTGGTTTTTCTATTTTTTTCTTTGTCCTTTCTATTTTTAAATATTCTTTATATATCAAGAACATTTATCCTTCATCCACCATAATATATGTTACAGATATATTCTTTTGTGTTTTACCTCTACTTGGTTTTGATGCTTTTAGATGTACAAAACCATAAAATCTGTATATTCATTCAAATTCTTCTATATTTTCCTTGTTGACGTCTGTCTTTGATGAAAATTTTATTTCTGGCTTAGAAAATGTTTTCCTATTCTAATCTGATACTCTGAATATATCCTTATAGTTTCGTAAGTTTCTGCAGTAAAAACCTTACTTTAAAGCATTTAAGTCATCTTTAAAGCATTTAAGTCATCTTTAAAGCATTTAGAATTTATTTTGGTGTAAGTATAAAGTAAGGTGCCACTTGGATTCTTTTCCACATAGCCTCTTTTCCCAATCATGTTTGTTTTGCAATCCACTTCTTCCCCATTGGTCTGGATTTTCTGATTCCGTATACACTATCTGTTTAGTCCTACCTGTTCTGTACCCAGTACCACCCCCAAAAATGTTCTTTGCTTTATATTTGAATATCTGATGGATCAAATTTCTTCATTCTTAGAAAAAGAACTAGCTCTTACTATCTGAATCTTTTTTTTGTGTGGATAACATTTAGAACTATCTTTCCAATTTTCCTTAAAAACCATCCTGTTGGTACTTTAATTACAAATATTAATATATTAGCCTATGAATGAATTGAGAAGAATTTATATTTTCCAGTATTGGGTTTTTTTTCAATAGATGAGTTGATTGTACCCTAAAATACAGTCAGAATCTAGATGGTGTTTCTCAAAGGTGAGGACCTGTGGTCCCCAAGAGATATTGACAGACATTTAATAAATTAGATAATCCAGTGTGTGCTGGAAGTAGGGACGAAGGAAATGAAGAATCTGCCTTTAGATTTTTTTTTTCCTAAACCAAACCGCATTGACTTAACCTTTTACATGTTTTAATTTCACTGATTTTAGTCAACAAGTATTTATTGATGGCCTATCATGTGCCAGGCTTTTGCCACATTGGCCTTGAAAAGATGAAGAAAGCATAGCCCTTGCTCTGAAAGCCTGAACTTGGTTAGGAATGAAGAATGTATGTGGAACATGCTGAGTATCCATAATCCAAAATCTGAAACTTTTTTAACACCAACATGCCACTCAATGGCTATGCTCATTTTGGAGCATTTTGGATTTTCAGGTTAGGGATGCTGAACTGGTAAGTATAATGCAAATATCCCAGAGTCCAAAAAAGTCTGAAATCCGAAACACTTCTGGTTCCACGCATTTCACATGAGGGATACTCAAATTGTAAAAGGATAGCTCAGGGTAGGGAGTAAGGAGATGGGAGCATGGGGTCCCAGGGAAGTTTCACAGGACAAGACAGGCTTGTGCCAAATCTTGAGGAAGAATGGATGTTCGCTGAGTCTACATGTAGGTTGGAAAAATTTTTCACGAAGAGAAAATGTGTACACTGAGAAATGAAATAATGTGATTTGTAAAGTAACTTCAGGCAATTCAATGTACTCGAAAGGTAAGATGAAAATTTGGAGGAGCTGGGATGGAAAAGGCCTTAGAGCAGGTCCCCCCAGGGCAGAGTCAGCTGTGGTAGCTAGCCATCCTTGAGCACAGGGCTGCTCTGTGGAAGCCAGGTTTTTTTTTCAGACTTTGTTGCAGATTGATACTTTGTAAAATGCAATGCACCTCGATAACTAGAAATATGAAAAAATACAACCCTCAAAATTTTTTTATTATTATTATCATGACAAACTAAAATTAGTTTGTCAAATGGCTGTAAAAGTTTCTCAATATTTGTTCTCAGTTTATTTGTCTCTTGGGGACTAGTAACGGCCAGTTCTTGAACCCTTCTGTGCACCACACTTGAGTAGCACTGTGCTAGCCTCCCAGGTCAGAGGGAAAGATCTGGCTAGGGGCTGGGAATTTTACAACAGATCATTTTAAACACAAGTCAAGCTATGCCTGTGGGATAGTGTTGACGCAAATAGCTGGTGCTTGGAAGACTAAGAACTGCTATTGTAAGTAATGCTGAGTTACTAAAGGGAAGTTACTAAATATTTTACTCATATCCTTACAATTGCATTGTTTGAATCATGTGCTTAAATCGCTATTAAAAAAAAACCCTCTCGTCAAAATAAGTGTATAAAATGAAGTATCTTAAGGCAGTTTTTTTTTCCTTCCCAGCTGAAAGCAATGGTTTTCAACCTTGGCTGCATATTAGAATCAAGTGAGACTCTTCAGAAGCTACCGATGCTGGGTCCCACCCGCTCAGATTAGTCTGAGATGCAACCCCAGCATTAGGATTTTTCAAAGCTCTTTGCTGATTCTAACACACAGCCAATTTTCTCCCATACGGGATATGCTAAAGATGCATAAAGCTTTCTGGTTGAGAATAAAAGAATATAAATATAGTACAGTCATCGGATTCCAAAACTGTAAGTTGAATTTAAATCTGATAGCAAAAGACACTAAATTTTTTTCAGGCCCGGTGTGGTGGCTCATGCCTGTAATCCCAGCATTTTGGGAGGTCGAGGCTACTGGAGACCCAATTTCTAAACACAGAATGAGAAATAAAAATAAAAAAGTTTTTTTGAAGTGTAGTAATTTTGTGTATGCTAAATGCTGTAAGAGTTTTCTTCTAACCCTCCGAAATAACATTATTTTAATTACAATTAATGGTATGCATATCTTTCAATACAGCTTGTTTAATATCTAGAATATGTAATATAGCTTCAATAAATATCCTTATAAACGAAAGCTCGTGAAATCTTGATTCTTCTGTTGCTTACTTCACCTGATGTCACCCAATTATTACTATTACAGCAGTGATGGCAACAATATTTAGGTGTCGTACGAATTTCCAAATAAGATTTGCTTAGAACAGCTTGCCATGAACGTGCCTATTATTCCATAAGGCAACTATTACTGGATTTTTAACATCTAATCTCTTGAAATTATTTATTCAAATATTATTTCAGAATATTTTCTTGAATATTTATATGTTTTTGGAACATTTCTTCAAAGCATTTTAGATTTTTTTTTTCTTTTCTATTTTGCTAGTGTGCTCTTCATGTGCTGAAAAGTGAACATTCAGTAATTCACTCATTCAGTAAAGAGCTTTTGGGCACCACCTTGCCTGTGCTAGGCTTGGAGACGCAAAGTTGAAGCCCCAAGTCCTTCCAGTAAGGACCAAGACACCAGCATGCCACTGGCTTCTGATACACAGGTGGGACGGCTGTCACATGTGCAAAATGGAAATGATTTTGTCCCCTCCCCCTACAATTTCAAGTGGGGCTTTCAATTGTGGATATGCCATTCTTACTTGTTTAAACATCTCTCTCTCCCTTCACTTCTTCCCTGTTTTTTTTTTTAAGAAAGTTAAAATATCAGGGTGGAAAAAAAACACTCTAAAAGTAGTTTTACTATTTTGGGGCCATGCGCCGGCCATTTAATCCATTTGAGCCTCAGTTTGCTCTGCTGTAGAAAGGTGGTACCATCCCTGCCTTGTCCCTCTGAGTTGTTGCAGGGATTACGAAGGAAGTTACATGTAACGTTAACATCCAAAATTTAAATACACAGCTTAAGGGTAAATGGGCATTATAAAACAATCTTAAAAAGAACCCGCGTGTGTGTGTTTTCAGAAACATGAAGTTTCTGAAACCCCAAAGTGAAGTTACACAAAAGTTAAATTCCACGGACGTTCGCGTCCATGATGGATTTTTCACTTTGTACTCAGCTCCTGAAAAACAAACTTCCTGGCTTTTCCTTTCCTCCTACGGTTTCGCCGCGGCCGGGCCGCTTCCTGTGGGGAGCCGCTCGGCCGGGCCCCGCGGCGGACCCCCCCTTCCGCACGCGCGCACGGCGAGGCCGACGGCGCAGTGAGCATGCTCGCGCCCCCTGCGGGAGGGCGCCGGCGCCGCCAGGCCGCGGAGCCCGCATGTCCGCGCGCTCGACTCGCAGCGGGCTGTGAGGGAAGCCAGCGAGCGCGGCTTTGTCCCGGGAAATGTGCGGCGGGTTGTCCGTTCTGACTCCTTCTTCATTTCAAAGAAAGACTTGTAAGGACTTCTGAGACGATTTTTTAATGCTCGGTCGAGGATACAGTACATATACCGTCCACCAGTGAACCCTTGCAGGGTTTGTGGGAGTTCCATTTTTTTGTGTGCCTTTTTTTTTTCCTTACTTTTACATACTTTGTTTTGATCATCTGAGGCCGGGCCTCTGCCTTTGTGAAGTTGAAGAGAAGAGCCAGGAGCTACTCAGCAACAATTGATTTTTGAAATTTACTGTTTTGGGGCGAAAGCAAAGAGCTGGTTTTCTTTGCTAGCCCAATAAATGCTATTTATGAAGATGGACCTGTTGAACTACCAGTACTTGGACAAGATGAACAACAATATCGGCATTCTGTGCTATGAAGGTACATGTTCTCTTCTAGACTTTTCTGCTCTTTTGCTTGTGTAACGGCCACTCCTCTTTGAGTGTTCTGATTGCCTTCTGAGCATTTTATTCTCTTTTCTTGGGACTGTAGGGTGCTTTGCAAGGTAAATGTTTATCCTGTGCTGTTTCAGTACAAAGTTTGTTTGGCTCTTAGACTTCGGGGTTACAGTGGAGAGGGCTGGACCGGAGGCATTGAAATAAAAACAATTAAAAGTTTGCTTTATGCTTGCGACATATTAACTCCTTCAATTTTTAACTCTTTAAAATTTATATCTTTTTTTGCTCTACATAATTGCCAGTAAAGGGGGGAAAAAAGAAAATTTATGTCTTTTTAAATTTCCGCTTGTATTTTCTTTAGGGTAAGAACTTCTGGGACCCAAATACAAGTTAAACATGTCCGTGTGGTTGGGGGTGGGGAGGGGCTTTGATACTTCTTTTGAAGATACCACCATCTACAGCGTTCCTGTTGTAGTCCATCAGCCCTTTGGGTTTTCATGTAAAGGGGAACAAAAAGTTACAGTGAGTTTTTGTTTTCGGGAGTGATTGTCCGGAACAATGAAGAATTTTTCTATTGAGTTGGGGGAACTGGAAGGGCACTCATGTCACAGAACACAGACCAGCTCTTTGTCTGATTTCCCATTTCCTGTACAGCTCTGAGAGTTCTGACATTGAGGGATGTTCCCTCCACAGTCTGGTCCCTTGTGGAAGTGATTACACAACACAGCCACCAGAACGCTAAATTAAAAAGAAAGAAACAAACAAACTTGCTCTGAATTCTTATTACTTTCCCCCAACCGTGAGGTTTTTCCTTACTGTCTTGTAGTGTTTCAAGCTATCTCTGGTGGATTGTAAGAGAAAACGTTTTTCTTAATCTGTTGGAACGTTATCTACGTGCGATTTGAAAACGTGGTAATGGCCTGGGTTTGGGTGGCTGAGAGGCATCTCTGGGGGAATTCAGAGTGGCAGGAAGAGTAGTTTTCGTTGTAACCACTCAAATCAAGGAGACCTTTCAGATTCTGCAGGAGCTGTTTCTGTTTTTTCTCCTGTAGTGAACTGAACATTGCTCTTGAAAAAGAAAACAGTTGCAAAGCTGATTCACTTGTATTTTTCATGTAAAAATTTCAGACCCGTTTCCTAATCCGTTGAAAATTTACCCTTTGCCCATCAAAGAAAACAATATCATTCATTTTGTTTTTTATTTAACTCTGTGGATAAGGTTCTTGTACTTAAAGTTTTCTTTTAAAAAGGGTATTTTTTTTACTCCTACTAGTTCCAGTTATGACAGTTTTGGTAAATTGCTTTCTTTGAAACACCTCTGTTAAGTATCATCTTGCTTCCAAACTGAGTCATTTAAAAGGCAGACTTTTGAAAGGTGTATGTGCAAGTGATTGGGCTTATTTCCTGTAAAATTAACATATTGCAGTTTTTTAAACTATTTTTTTGTGAGAACAAGAAATAAAAACTTTTAAGGTAATTTCTGTTCTGTTGTCTCTGCCAACAAGTAATATGATATTTTCAAAAACAAAACACAGTATCAGCCTAAGAGGAGTATAAGGATTGTTAGGAAATTGATACCAGATTAATTTTTCATGTCTCCAGTTGGTGGTGAGGAATAGCTTATGGAAGGCTTGTGCAGGTCAGTTTCTCGTCGTGTAGCATGTAATGTACATCTAGTTTTCCTCCCTTCTCCCTCCTTATTTGGGAAGAAGTAACTTTGATTTTGAAAGTTGAGTAGGTATATAGGATAATAAGCTAAAATCTGTTTGGTTTAAACATCTGCTCCTACTTTCTTTATTATGAAAGTTAACATTATTTTAACACCAAAATAAATACACAGGAAATGAAGAAAAGCACAGCAAAATATGAGTGGTGTTTATAGTGAGTTGTTTATGTCCTAGTGGTTTTCTCAGTGTAAACACTGCACACATCTGGTCTGAACTCCACAGGGTGTTTTGAAAATGGGCATAAATCATACATGGGATTTTTTTTTTGGTAAGAAAAGTTGGAACAGTTATGGTTCTTTTAAATTCAACATTTTGAGAATATACATTTTAAACATGTCAGCTCCCCAGCATTCCAGGGAAGTTATTTGGAAAATGGAATGTGCAGTTGGTAGGCAGCATTTGATTTCATTTAGGGCCCAGCAAGTTCCATACCTCTTAAGAATAAGGGACAGATTAATTTTCTCACTTTTTGGTTTTGAAAATTAAGTTGTGGATGGTTAATCTTATCATCTAGGTTAGTTATACCATATTCCTTAGTGGTATTAGACACAGCTCTACTCTGCAAAGTAAACCGAGTCGTCTGTACCATCTTTCTTCAGCCTGTAGCCACTTATACACAAATAGATCTTTTTAGCTAGTTATTTTGTTGCATACAAGGTCTTCCTGAAGTCTCACTTTAAAACTGACTATAAAGTGTTTAGATGTTGACTCCCTGCTGTGTAACTGCTTCTTGACACCTGCCTTTCCCCATAGTTGTCTTCCGGCATAATTGAAAAGAGAATCAAGGAAAAAAGGTAACCACACAAATAGCAGGTTTGGGTGGGGGCCATGGGGCCTTTTAGAGCATGAGAAAGAGAAGATAGGCAGAGAGCCGGAAGAATCTGAGTCTGGCTAACTTCTGGAAACTACCTACTTACCTTCACTGCTGATGAGCAGATTAGCAGAACGGTGCTTGTGTTAATGTAGCTGTTCAAACCCTCATGGTTCATTGCTACCATGCTCAGCAGTTACCACGTCACCGTCCAGTTGTACCCACTTGCAGCCCAGTTTTTGCCTCTGTCTCTATGAAGGGGGTCATAGGCCAACCCCAGCCCTCATTTTTTTCCCCTTCGAATTCCTGAGAATACCCCCCTAGAAGGATGAAAGCCTCATAAAGGCAGGGCATTCTCTCTTGGTGACCGCTGCATCCCTTGGTCCTTCCAGAGCACTTGACTGGGCTTTCAGGAGTGGTTTAGAATGGAGGCTAACTCAAACAAAACAAAACAAAACAAAAAAAACAATCACTGCAGTCTCTCCAATGGCAGTTGTAGTTGCTACTGTATAATTTAGCACTTAATTATACATTGCCTTGTATTCTCTAATTATCTAATTATTGCAGAGCTATGTAGGGCCTTAAACATCATCTGATACCTTTGCCTTGTTTTTGCCAAGGAAACTGAGGCCCAGAGAGGTAGATTGTATGTTATTCAGAAAGTTTATTCAGTTTACTTAGAAAGTTTGTGTCAGAATCGAATTGAGGTTAGAACCCAGTGGTTTTGACTGTTCTATGATTCTTACACCATACTGCCTCTCCAAAATTATTTTGTGTCTTATCTCCTCATCAGCACCTTAACGTTAGGGATCATGCTCTCCCCTGGGTACTCTCAGAGCCCCCAGCACAGGGATAATAACATCCTAGCTTACAGCGCAGTCAAGCCTTTCTTCCATTTATTGTCCAGAAGTCAGTTGTGGTCCAAGTTCCCAGGCTGCTGTGATGTTCAGGAAAGAGTAGGTAAGATACTCTAGGTGACCAGCTTCGTTGGAATGTGCTCTCCCTGCTGCTCTGGCACTTAGCTGTGCTTTCCTTTTTTCTGATTGTGCAGACGAGGAGGGCCTGTGTAGATGCCAGTTCACAAGGAGTGAGTTCCCGAGGGGGCAGGTTAGACCACCGAGGGTTCTCAAGATGGCTGACGGTTCTATTTACATAATTACTTGGTGCTGAAAACTTAGGTCCTAATAAATGTGCTCATGGTTGACTGTGGCTTTAAGTTGCTGTTAGTGATACTTTAATTATAGGTTAAGAGCCATTAGTGTGTAATTTGGTAGAAGAATTCTCTCCTCTTATTTAATAGTGTGATTTACGTTGGGAGAAAGTAAGAAAAATTGCATATTGTGTTCCCCTCAAAGCTTAAGAGTATTCTGAGTTCTCCAAGTTTTAGAACTGTTCATTGTTTTAGAACATAGTTATCACTTGTTTCGTCATGGGCTACATTTAAATTAATTGTCTGGAATTGAGAGGAAAATGCACACAGGAGAGTTGATGAGTTGAGTGAGACCCTGTGATCTTTTGTTTTCTGCCAGTCTCACCACCAGCAGCTTAATGGAGTCCTGCTTTCATTGTTCTTTGTCTGATGAGCTCTGAGGCATCAGGAAACTTGGAGTGTTGGATCCTATTAAGGTGAAAAGGCCACAGAGCAGACCTATTTTGTACCAGGCTCCGGTCCCCAACCTTGCGTATCAAGTGACAAGCTCTCGATCCGGGATGTATTCTGAGATAGAACATCTGTAACTATTTTGCTGTGGATATTCATTTTACTTTAGCTTTTTACTTGCAGGAAAGAGTATCCAGTGAGGAAAGGGAGCGGGGAGAAAGACAGACAGAGACAGGGAAGATGGGAGGCGCTTGGTTCACAAAACATGCCCAGGTGAGCCCAGGAGCTCTCTATGAGAGATCCAGCCAGTTTGTATTTCCTCTAATTACAGTTTGAGGCGGGAGGGTGTGATTATACCCTCCTTCCTTCCAGCTCCCCACCCTTGTTTCTCAACCCCCTTCTGAAAGAATGATTTTGCTCGGCTGTTTGTCTCTTGGAGCCTGCACTTGGCTGGTGTTGGAGGCAGATTTGCCTTCCTTCCTTCCTCCTTCCCTCCCTATTGTCTGTGTCGCCTTATATTCCTCTGGTGCTCGGGTTTGTTGCTGTGAGGAAGGTTAAAACATGCCATGAAGATACAGAGAAATCCTTGGCACAGGAGGAGATTCCAAACCTCTCAGTGTAGTTTAGTTCTGCTTGACTGTGAGGATGTTGCAGAAAACTGGATTTTGTTGTGAAGAAAATTAGATCCAGATTTAGCACTTCTGCATGTACGCAATATATAAAAACCGTCTCACCAGGGAATGTTTCTGGCAATCTCTGTGTCATCTCTAAGTGTCTAACATTTATTCAGTGACGATTTATATTTAGTGGTATTTATGTATTGCATATTTAGTTCATGGCAACCATTTTTTCAGCCTTACTCAGCAACCTAAGTTTGTAGCTCTTTTATTTTTTAATGAACTCATATTTCAGCTCCTCCTCCCCCCAGAAAAAAACCTAACCATGGCTCTTATTTTTAAAAGCATGGCCTGAAAATGATTTTATTGAATACTTTCTTCATTTGTTCTCTCTCTTTTGTGTGTGTCTCTCTCTCTCTCTTTTTTTTTTTGACTTTTCTGAATGTTACTGTTCTGCTAAGTTCTAAGGAATTATTTGTCAGTTTGCTTCGCTATCTTGCCTTCTTTATTGCATTTTTTTCCTTTTTCTTGTTTTTTTAGAATTCTGTAGATTGTTTTAATCTCAGGGTATTGTATATAGGATATGTTTTAATCCTAACAATGTGAGTCACGACTAGTTGAAAGACTGTTTATTTACCCTAAATAAAATAGAAAATCTATTCTTAAAGTCTTTAATTTGTTGCTATTTATAGGATCTTTCCAAACTCTTAACATTTCACCATTTTGTTTGCAAAGAAGTCTGTAAATGTAACAAACTGAAATATATTTAGTAAGTGATCAGAGAAAACTCAGTACTGTCCTTTTGTTTCCCAGTATCCATTCTCTTCAACGTTTATGGAATGCCTGCATTCTGCTAAGGAATGCATTAGGAGTGTCTTTCCTCTCTCTCAACACTTTTTGTTATGAAATATACCATACATTCAGACAAGTACATAAAACGTGTAGTCTGTAGTTAAAAATGTGAGCAACCTTGTAAATATGGCCAGGTTGTAAATAGTAACTCGCCTCTTCCACGTTTTCTCTCTTGATCAAATCCCTCTTGACCCAAAGAGGTTATCACAATTGTAATTTACTTGTCTTTATACCTTTCCTACCTATGTGTGTAATTCTAAAAAATTGGCTTAGTTTTGTTGGTTTTTTAAAAAGCCCTATATAATTGGAATTATCCCATATGTCTTTTGTGTCTTTTTTAGGACACAAGAGTAGTGAAAGTGTCCTATGAGGTTGTCTTTTCCACATGAAGCTAGAGTGTGGAGACTCTTGGCCGTGGAATCCATGCTCCGTGTCCCAGCCTCGCTTCCCATCCACCTATGGCTCCATTGTTTACTAGACAGAATTGATGACACTTAGGGCTCAACTTTTTTTTTCCGTTAGTATTTTCTTCACATTCTTCAACACCTGTTGAAGCCCTCTCACCCTTCATACTGTGATGGAAAATTGTGAGTTAGGAAAATTCTGCACTGTTTTGTAGAGTGGAAAGTGGGGACAGTTCTGGAGATACATAGCTTAATTAGGGTCTGAACAGTGACTTTAGTTCTGCATTAATAAGCAATTTGCTTAAAGGCTAATACTTGTTACAAGTCAACTTTGTTGCAGTGCCCGGTTTCTTTGGATCTTAATCCAGGGACTTTTGGTTACACAGAAAAAGCTTAAATTGCTCCAGTATTCAAACAATACTCTTCATTGTGTAGAGATGGCTGTTAGGGAGCAACAGATATCTAAAACAATAGTTCGCATTATGTACCATCTGAAATTATGAATGAAAAAGAATTATCCATATGCATGGCCCTTGATTTTTGTTTTGTATCTGTTTTACATGAAAATAGCTGCCTGTTAATTCTTCCTAGCTAATGATTCGATTTTAATAGAGTGAATTCCAGAACTTAATGGTTTGATTTGGATGTGCTCTGCCAAGCAATCTAGCGAAGTTGTTTACATGGCCTGTAGTCCAGCTGGACAGAGTCTATACTTCTTCCTTGATAATGGTTAAGGGAGCAATGAGTGCAAATTTCTGGACGTTTTCCCCCCTTTGAAAATAAACACATCTTCCATTATGTGGCAGCACTTACTAAAGTGACAAGGGATTAATTAAAATTTTTATTTTTATGTCAGCAGCTTTTTCCTTTACCCATTTTATTTCATTCTTACTATGTGTGCCCTTTTAAACTATTGTTTTCCTGATGAGCCACTGATAAACTATTGGCTGACCCCACAAAGAACCCTTGTTTTATTTTCCTGCTGAAAAGTTATGACCTCGTTGCTAGTACTTAAAATCACCCATGAGAGTGATTTGGGGTGATTTTAAGGGGTATGTAACAGCAGTTGTACTAGGCTTTAAGTTCTTTTGAGTAGAGGGTAAAAGGGATGGAAAATAGTAGTCATTCTAAGTATAAAACCCATGTAAAGTTTTCTAGCATAGCTCTGCTGAATTCAAAATAGGGGGTGATTACCACCACTTTCTGGAGACCAGGGTAGGGACTTTTTTTCCGTTAGAGGCTTCATACCGATGAAAGATGACTGACATTGGTAGGGGAAGAGGTGGCATAAAGTTCCAGAACTAACCGTGGACATCAAGCATCACTCTTGGCATTAGATACATTTAAAAATATATGTGTGTGTACTGTACTTGGTTCTGTATCTTTTCCTATAAAGAGAGAGAATGTAAGAGGGCCTTCTTACAGAGCTAGAAGAATCCTTACGCATCCTCTAAGGAGAAAATAGAGGAACCACCACGTCGTCTTGCTCTCCTGCCCGCACATTCTTCTGAATCCACCTCCATCCTATTTCCTTCTCTCAGGGTAGGGGTAGGTCAGTAAAAGGTTAATTTCTCTGTTGGTGCTCACAGTTCCAGCCCTTCTGGCCTCAGGGACTTATCAGTGATCTGTTTCTTTTCCGATTTCCCCTACTTCCCCTCCTGGCTCTTTCTCTTCACCACGTGCTTATACACAAGTCTCTCCCAACCTGGAAATTAGACAAACCCTTCCCTAAACCTGTCCTTTCCAGCTGTTAGATTGTCTTTTCCTTGCCATCCAGCTTACCAGAAGAAGGCAGCCAGTCATCTCCACTTGCTTCCTGCCCATTTCCCCCTCAGTCTGCTGTTACCTGATTTCTGCTTTCACAACTCCACCGAGATTGTTCTAGACAAGGTCACTAAATGATATCCTTGTGGCGATTTCATTAGGCATGGCTTAGTCCTTACCTTAGTTGGTCTCTTCCTGCCATCTGGTGCTGACTCTTTCCGAATTCCTAAAATTCTTACCTCTTTTGGCGCACATACTTCTGAGTACCCACTCCACTGAGAGCAAGGTGCTGGTGAGCAGCATCACTCCTGGGGGCTTCATGGAGCTCTTGGTGGGGTGGGGGTGGGCAGACATGAGGCAGGCTGGTAAGCATGAAGAACAAACTGTTGTTGAAGTTTGAGAACAGATGGGAAGGGACTAAGAGATGACGTAGACATAGGACGGGCTTAGAGAGATGATAATTATGATGGTGGTCACGGAGGAAAGAAGTGGTGAGATGTATGAGACACTTAGAAAAGTGGCGGGGCTTGGTGATGGATTGAGCAGGGGAGAAGGACATAGGGAGGGAGAAGACACAGCAGACATTGGGGGTGCTTCCCACCTCCCCATGCTGCCTTTTGCAGAGACAGGAAACGGGAAGAGGACTGGGTTCTGGGGCAAGACCACAGGTTTACCTTCAGATATGTTGAGTTTAAGGACCTTTGAGATTTCAAAGAAGAGGTAAGTATTAGAAAGTTGGGTGTCAGAGGAGCTCAGAGGAGAGGCTGCTGCTGGAGATATTACAGTAATTTGGAATAGAGAATAAATAAATGAAGCTTTGAACAAGAATGGTCATCTAGGAGCAAAGGCCAGAATAAGTTGAAGAGGTCTTGGAAACTCATCATTTCTTCGTTAGGTCTCCATTAATTTTCCTATTTATCACTAAAATAATGCCATAGCCGACCCCTGCTCCTAATCTCATCCCCTTCCAGGCCTTCATCCATAGTATTGGCAGAGTGTCCTTCCTGTTTACTGCCCTGATGTCACCTGCCAGCCTTCCCTCACCCACACCCCGTAGTCCAGATGTGTCAAGACTGCTTCCTGCGTGAGCCATTGCTGCTCTCTGCTCTCTCCCTGTGCCTTTCCCTTGGCTCCTGTTCATCTCTCAAGGCAGGGGCTTCTTCCAAAAAGTGACCCCCTCACCCTACCTTCCCGGGAGGCTGGGTGTTTGTATTTTCATGTTATCATACTTCTGCCAGAGACTTTATCTCGCTGTGTTATAAACTCACCTTTCTGCCTGATTCCAGTTTCTGGGAGGGCTAGGGTTTTTGTCTTGCATCTCCCCATTCTTAGCACCAAGCAGGGGGTGTCTGCTTCTGAATGAATCTAGTCCAATGTCTTTTCATTAAAAATAAGGAAACATTGAAATTGTGTGATTCACCCAAGGATACTCCATTAGTTGGTGATACAAGTGAGTTTCTTACCTTTTAGATGTTGTTCTTAGAGGAAAGAAAGATAGCTGGGAAACAGAGGGATAGCAAGAGGAGAAGAAAGGAAGAAAAGACCTTTTCTCAGTTTCTGTGGAAAAACATTTGAAGTGGGCTGGTTGGTTGGGAATAACTGCCTTTGCTCATCTTGCTTTCTAGTTAGTTCCTTGACTCTGGATAGTCTTATTAAGTGAACTCACCGTTCATGGGAAAATACTTAATACCCATTATATGCCAGGCCACAGATTCATGATCTGGGGATAGAGCTGCTCGCAAAACGGACGGCAAGGTCCCTGACCTTATGGAGCGTTCTAGCAGGGAAGGGCAGACCGTGGACAGGTAAAGAAGATGACTGAAAAGTTACCACCATTTGATGTCTGTCAGCTGTTTTGCTGTTTAGACTAGCTCTATCCAAACTTGAAAAGTAGCTGCTTTTATTTTTATACTTTAGAATATAAGTTTGAGCAGATGATTTATTTCCCCCATGGACTTGTGACAGATTTAAAAGTATATTAAAGAAACTTGTAGAAATTTCCTTTGGAATCTTAGAAATATGGAGTCTTTTACTTGGTTTGTTACCTGTGGCCTGAGAGTTGGAGTCAGACTGCGTCACTCCGTTGTATCTGTCTACGCTAGTGGGAACTAGCATTTATTGAAATATTATTAACTTTTACAAAATTTTTTATTTTTTCTTTTTGAAATACTAACTTAAAAAAGATTAAATGGCTCATTTGGGTTCTAATAGGAATAAAATATATTTAGAATTACAAAATCCAGTGAATTTAAAAAGATTTAAGAAATGGATAGATTAGTTATATGTTCTTAAATTACTCTGGTCAGACCTAAACAGATATTGTCCTGAATAGAGATACTGCAACACCCCTGGGGGTTTTCTGATTATGAGGTTGTGCGAATAGAGTATCTGGTGAGGGCTAGATAAAATGCAGACCTTGGATAATGGGCTAGGATTTTCCATCTGTTCACTTTTCTTCTTTCTTTTTTTAATTTTTATTGAGGCATAATTATTTATAGTGAAATCCTAAGGGTATGGCTTCATGAATTTTTTCCCTTATTTTTTTCAAAAATAAATCAGATTGATTTAGAATTTTAAGAGTTTATCACACATACAAAAGGAGAGAGTTCACTAACTGAGAGACCTCCAACCAAAAAGTGGCACAAAGTCTCACTTTTATAGCAGTCAGAGCACAATTTATAGAGCATAACGGAGGAGTGATTTTTACCTTTTTCATGCATGGCTGTCATGTATTTTTTAAGGCAAACAGCTGTTCAAGCTGATTTGTCCTTAGCTGATTCATCCATGTTGTTGTAGTAGTTTGTTCTTTTGTTGTATTATAGTTCATTGTGTGAGTATAGCACAATTTGGTTATCTCTTCTAAGGTTGATGGATATTTCAGTTGTTTACAGTTTTTGACTATTATGAATAAAGTTGCTTTGAACATTTTCTTATAAAATGTATTACTTTAACCATTTTTATGTGTACAGTTCAGTGGCATTAAGTACATTCACTTTGTTGTACAATCTGCACATTTTTGTGGACATATGCACTCGTTTCTTTTGAATAAATATTTATGAGTCAAATTGCTGGATTATTGGAAGTCTTTAGTTTTTTAAGAAATTGCCTAATTGTTTTCCAGAGTGCTTGTACCGTCTCACTCCCCCAGCAGCCATGTATAAGGATTCTAGGAACTCTACGTCTTGACCAATACTTGGTGTTGCCAGTGTTTTAAATTTTAGCCCTGCTGGGGATGTATGGACAGTGTTAAGGTGTTGCTCATTGTCAGCATATAATTCATTACTTATTAGAGTACCTAGTATGATGCTGATGATTGGTACTGTGTGAAAAAAGACATACTCTTTACTTTTGGCAAGTTGTTGTCTAAATTAGAGGTTAGAATATGTATATTTCTTGCCTAATTTCAGGGCAGAGGTAGTGATTTCAGTACTGTCAAAGGAGAGGTGGTTTTTCCAAATGGGTCAATCTAAGCCGTGGAAGCCAGCAGGCAGCCAGATTGAGGGATGTGAAAAAGCACCAACGTGGCACAGAGGACTCTTTTTTGGGAACACTTTCCTTTAGTATAGTGGTGCTTTGCTTTATCTCTTATTTGGTAGTGATTCATCCAACCACTGGGCTGTTAAAATAAAGCTCAAGGATTAAGCTCTCTTAGCTCCAGTTTGATTTATTTTCTAGAGTGCCTACCATTCCCTCCTTAGTTTCTTTCAATTTTCCTCCATTTGGAATGCCTTTCCTGCTCCTTTCTAGCTACATAATTCTGTGTATAGTTCAGGTGTGGCCCAATCTCCCTTTATGAAACTTTACCTGAAACATTTTATAGGCAGCAATTAGACTTTAACCTTTTTTCTTTTACATATATATTTTGAGAAGAATGTATCTTCTTATGGCTGCTTTCATTTCTTTTTAAATACCAAAGAAGTGCAGATCGTTGTAGAATATTTAGAAAACAGACATACATAAAGAATAGGGAAAGATTGGCCACACCCCTGAAACGACCATCATTGCACGAATTATTTTACTCTTTTCTTCTGAGTATATATAATTTAACACAAATCATAGTGTGTTTAAGTTTTTGTATTCTGAATTTTCTTTTATTCAATATTGGGAGAGTTTGCTTTGGTTTTAAAATTCTTCAAATATAATCATTAATGTCTGTATACTATTCCTGTAGTTTAGACATCATTTGTCCAAATATCTCTCTGTAGTTGGTCATTAAGTACATATCCTGTATTTTGAAGGTCTTGATAGATTGTGGAAGGTCCGATTTTATTGTAATGGGTAACCAGCATGCTTTTCCTCAGATCTTTGTCAATTGTTTGGTTCAAAGTGATCTCTCATTGTTTAAATTTGAACTTATTAGCAGTGAGGTTGATCAAATTTTTTTTTTTTTGATGGAATCCTTGTTGCAAGGGTTGATTTTTTTTTTTTTTTTTTTTGATGCTTACTAGCTTTTCACATTTGGGAAAACATTTTTAAAATTTTTAATCAATTGATTTTTCTAATTGACACATTATAATTGTTACAATTTGATGTTTCAACACACATCTATGTTGTATAATGATCCAATCTGTGATTAGTATATCCTTCACCTCATGCATTTATCATTTCTTTGTGATGAGAACCATCAAAAGCCTCTCTTCTAGCTATTTTATAATGTACATTATTTTACTATTAACCACAGTCACCCGATTTTGTGTAACAGAATACCAGAATTTATTCCTCCTAATTGTAACTTTTGTACTTTAATATTTTAAACCTTTTAAAACTTCAATGCCTGGCAGATGCTTTGTCCTCTTTCAGTGCGTGAGGTAGTTACAGCATCCTCTTTTGAATTGCTATTCATTTGGCAATTATATCATCTTGTATTTTGTTACCTTTAATGTAAATGAAGTGTGACTGATTAAAAGCAAATAAATGTAACAACTTATACATCTAAATAAGTGTTCAAACTTGTCTTTAAATAGTTGCCTTGCCGGGTGTGGTGGTGTGTGCCTGTGGTCCCAGCTGCTTGGGAGGCCGAGATGGGAGGAACCCTTGAGCCCAGGAGTTTGAGGCTGCAGGGTGCAACGATTGCACCTGTGAATAGCCACTGCATTCCAGCCTGCGTAACATAGCAAGACCCTGTCTCTAAAAATCAAAAAAAAAAAAAAAAGTTGCCTTGGAAAATTATACATTTAACCTAACACTGTAATGATCTCATTCTCAGAACATTGTTGGTTTTTAAAAGTTGGCCAGTAATTTAAACAAAACATATATATACATATCAAACACTTATAAAGCGCTTTGCCGGATACAATTCAGTATGTATACTTATAAAATGAAGAACTAGTTTTCCTATGTCATTCTGAAGCCAATTCCGCAAGTGGAATTTGAAAATACCTTTTGATTGGTGGCAGTGTTCTTTGGAATAAGTAGGTTCAAGGTATTCTAGAATGACTACTTTGAAAATGACAACAGTCATTTGCATGTTTACCGAAAAATTAAAAAATCCAATTTCACAGGGGCCCCCCCCATACAGAATCACCCCCTTTAAAGTGTAGATTACATGAGGGCAAGGCGTCTGCCACCTCTTGTGTACCTCTCTGCCAGGGGCACTTTGCATTGTACTGTGCACGTGGCAAGCACTAAGTAATGTATAATATTTGCGATCTGGAGCCCTTGTTTTAGAGGGATGAGGCAATTTTGTCATACTCAGAAGACTGACCGTCTTTGGCTTTGCCTTTATTCTGTTCAGCTGTGCATACTCATTTATGTCCCACAGAGCAGCTGGCTGTTTGTGAAGGCCGGCAACCTGTTTTTCACTTCCCTTTGTGAGTGATATGAATGCTACCTGTTTTGTCTGTAAGTGATTTTCTGTAGAATGAATGCCCCATTCCCACTGAAGAGACAGGATAACCATAGCTCACACCTACCATGGTGGTGTTGAGAGCTCAGTTCGGGAAATAATCATGGCACCTTCAAATATTTATTACTGACTTTAAAGGTTTTGAAATCTCCAGCTGTGTTGGATCCTATGTGTCATGAGAAAAACAACAAAAAAACTTCTAGTTCCTGCCCTTCCCAGGGCTTATATTTTAAGTAGTAAGAGGAGCATGAGAGACACTTGGCGAAATGAGTGACACTTGGATACATATCCACCCACACAGGTATTCATTTTGTTTTGACTTTGTGTCCTGTGTTTGCATGCATGTATTTTTTTTTCACAGTTTATATCTTTGGATTCAGAAGAATTTCCTTTCCATGTGTGATTCACCTTCGGTGTTTGGTTCCATTGCAACTGTGACAATTGCTTGACTAATTCTCACAATGCCCAGGGCTCGTTGAGAGCCTTGGAAAGATAGAGATCCATCATTTCCACGCTCCCCAGTGTTGGCTGTGTTTCTGCTGTAGCTTTTCAAAGATGATAGCTTTTTAAAAAATTAGAATTTTAATAAGTTTGCTGAGAAATAATTCATATAACATGCAATTCATTCAAAGTATACAATTCAGTAGTTTTTAGTATATTCGTAGTTTGTACAACCATCACCACGATCTAAGTTTAGAGCATTTTCATCACCCCACAGAAGAAACTGTGTACCCATTAGCATTCACTCTCCACTCTCCTGTCCTCCCAAGTACCTCATAACTACTGATCTACTTTCTGTCTTTATATATTTGCTTATTCTGGACAGTTCATGTAGATGAAATCATACAATAGATGGTCTTTTGTTAATTCATTCCTTTTTATTGCTGAATAATAGTCCCTTGTATAGCTATGCCACATTTTACTTAAGCAAAAAATAATGTGTTTTAATAAGCAGTTCTAGGCCGGGCACGGTGGCTCACGCCTGTAATCCTAGCACTCTGGGAGGCCGAGGCGGGCGGATTGTTTGAGCTCAGGAGTTCGAAACCAGCCTGAGCAAGAGCAAGACCCCGTCTCTACCAAAAATACAAAGAAATTAATCAGACAACTAAAAATATATAGAAAAAAATTAGCCGGGCATGGTGGCGCATGCCTGTAGTCCCAGCTACTCGGGAGGCTGAGGCAGAAGGATCGCTCGGGCCCAGGAGTGTAAGGTTGCTGTGAGCTAGGCTGACGCCATGGCACTCACTCTAGCCCGGGCAAAGGAGTGAGACTGTGTCTCAAAAAAAAAAAAAAATCTGTTGTAGCTCCTGGATAAAAGTAAATCCCATGTGCAGTTGAGCAGTAATACAGACTACAGTGCTTTCTTCACTCCAGCTATGGAAAAACGAGAAAAACAAGCCATTTTGTTTGTAGACCTGCATTTGGACCCCCAGCAAAATGTCACAATCCCAACCCTGTGGTATAACCCTTCTGGAACAATAGCATGGTTTATTCTTAGTATCTGAGTGGCATTTTCTGTTCTGTGATCTCGGTCTAATTTCAGATGGAGACATATCTGTATAAATAAAATTCGAGATTTTCAAACCTGTACTTTGAAAGACTTCAGAACTGAATGTCATTCAACCTAAACCATAATGGATTACAAACTAAGTGTTCTACAGTTTTGTTCTCGGTTGTCACAGAACCAGGTGAGATGGACTGCCAAATGCCAGCAATGCTGCTTAGGAGAACTACTCACAGGATCTAAAAGAAGCGGGCTCCCACAGGTGAATTATCTGACACAAATGGTAACATCTGGTTACCGTGAGTGATCCATTCTGTCACGAAGTAGCACTGGAAAAAGAAAAAGCCTCCGTCACTATTGAATTTTTGGAGAGAGAAACCTTTAGAAGTTTGCTTATGATTTTGGACATGTTAATTATTTTATTTCTTGTTTTGTAAATATTCATGAAATGAGATGTTTTAAGAGGCAGATTCACTAAAGAGCATTCTGATCTCTCTCTCTCTCTCTCTCTCTCTCCTCTGTCTACTATGCTGGGCTGTTCTTACTCTGTCCTTCAGTTACCTGCTGTGGCATCTAGAGAGTGATCACGGTTGTGGTTGTTTAATCATGAGCTAGCTGGGAGACCATTTTCCTTCTGAGCAAGTTGAGACTAGTTTCTGCAGTTCAAGTGTTAATTTCTCTTTGTTCCCTTCCCTGCTTCTCCCGTTTTTCTAGACTTTGAGAAATTTACAAACTTGTTAGTTATGGACTCTATCTTGTGGGTCTAATTCAAAGCTTTTGGGGAATGAGTTTTGTTGTGCAAAAGACATATAAGAAATATGTGGCGTAGGAATAACATTTATCGGACGTTGGGCAGATGGGAGGGGGGAGAAGGGGATGGGTATATACATACATAATGAGTGCGATGCGCACCGTCTAGGGGATGGACATGCTTAAAGCTCTGACTGGGGGCGGGGGGCAAGGGCAACATAACCTAAACATTTGTACCCCCATAATATGCAGAAGAAAAAAAAATATATGGCAGTATATGTCTTACAAGAAATATAAGGCAGCAGATAGTAGTGCCATTTTCCATATGGGGAAACTGAGGCACTAGTAGGGTGGGGAAGTCACTTCACTAAAGTTCTGAGTGCTAAAGAGGTGAACATTAAAAAAAAAATACGTAGAGAAATACAGAATTGTTTGAAAATAGAGGTGATCTTTCTTAAGGGAGGAGGTCTTTAGCTATTTCACATTTTGTTGTTGGCTGGAGGTAACCAAGACTGCCTAAATCTTGCTCTCTGAAACTCAGTTCATCAGTCATTTCCTGAGTGGATATGACTCATATAGTCACATCATCAGTTCTTCCTTCTTTCACATCACTGCCAAATCGTCACTTAGAATGTTTGATGCAATGTTGGCCAATGATAGTAGTACTCAGCTGTCAGAGTGGAAAAGGCTAGTGAGAATATACACGCTAGTATGCATAGAACCTCCTGGGGGCATGCTAGCAGTGGCGTGATCATAGCTCACTGTAACCTCTAATTCTTGCCGCCTCCTGCCTCAGCCATCCTCCTGCCTCAGCCATCCTCCTCCCTCAGCCTCCTGAGCAGCTATAGGCACACGACACCATGCCAGGCTAATTTTTTTATTTTTTGTAGAGACAGGGTCTTGCTATGTTGCCCAGGCAGGTCTCGAACTCCTGGCTTCAAGCAATCCTCCTGCCTTGGCCTCCAGGAGTGCTGGGATTACAGGTGTGAGCCACTGCACCCAGCTAGAATATACATTCTAAATAAGTCTCTCAGGTGATTCTAACATAGACAGTCCAGGAACCATACTGTGAAAACACGCCAAGCAGTGAATAGGAGCAGCTGAATGAAAAACAGTAAAAGACATTTCCACGGATTGATGAAAATAAGTTGAGGACCACTTTGGCTTTACATAGGAGCTCAGTAGAGCATTTAAATCATGATCAGATTTAACCAAAAGTTAATTTATTCCTGAATTTCCAGAAATACATTTGTCACATGAAGACTGTTGAATCTGGATAGTCATAGAAGTATTCATCAATAGGAACTTACGGAAAACTTGAGATAAAGAATATACAGTTGACCCTTGAACCACATGGGTTTGAACCATGTGGGTCCACTTATATGCAGATTTTTTTCAACTAAGTGGATGGAAAATACACTATTTGCAGGGTGCAAAACTGGCTTATACACAGGGTTGATTTTTCCTACACTTGGGTTCTACAGGCGTACTGCAGGACTTGAGCATGTGCAGAATTTGGTATATGCAGGGTGGGGGTGGAGTGTGTGACCCCTCCCCCGCTGTATACTGAGAGTCTACTGTAATTTCTCTTTAGTACATAATACCTACTTGTAACACTTTGCTGAAAATAGAATCCTTGGCTGCTTCTGTTCTGTAGGCCCTTTCTTCTGTTCCTTTCAGCAAGTTGGCAGAGCCTTCACATTATCCCAGGGGATGATCTGTTGTCTTAGTGCAGGGACTTTATTATGTGTGGGTTAATGTGGAAGCTCGGATTTGGATATGTATGAGATGAAGTCACTTTCTCCACCGTGCACTGAGCCAACCTTGGGATCCATATATGTCTAACATGAGAATCTTCAATGAGCAGCCATCCACCTTTGGCAAGAAAGGTTAATAGGAGCTATTTAAGATGTTTACTGAAATACCAAGTGTTTAAGTAAATGGATCATCCCAAGTTGGAACAGCCCAAATCAGTGTAATGAAGAAAATGCAAGAGTCTTTCAGGCTTTAGTTCTCAGTCCAACAGATGGAAACCTCTCAATTACATGAGCTCACATCTGTCTCTCTGATTCGCTGGGGCTTGTCCCATAGTGTGCTGTGGAATTGTTGATTATATAATCCCTAGAAAGCATGATTGAAGTGGGATTGACAAAGAGCTACACCCTGAAGGTTAATGACACAGAGAGAATAAGGGGCCTGGAGAACTAATCGTAAAGTATAAATGTCAGTGGTTGCAAACCACTGATCCATTTAATTTGCTAGAAGTTAATATAGTCTAGTAGACCCCAAATTAAAACGTTTCAGTTTTACTTTATTTCCTCATTAGTCTAATTCCCATTGACCTTGTGTCAAGGCTGAAACCGTTTAGGAGCCTGCTAGCATGGGAACAGTTTTAACAATGATTGTCAGTATGGCTTTAAAGAAAATGGTTGGCATCTATTAATCGTGTGATGCTGTATTTCTTTATTTTGTAAAACCACTCATATAAGGCTTTGGGAACATGGATTGAATTTCTGAAGTACCAGAACATGTATGGTGAACATTGCTGTTATTTTTCATCCAGGCGTTTGCTGCCCAGGTGTATGTGGTGGATATTTAGCACTAGCTGGGGCCTCAGCAGAGGCTGGCCTATCAAGAAACAGGATGGAAAGATAATGGCTTTTAGAGGAACATTTGTAATCAAATTCACATGTCTTGTAAAAGAGGTAAGAATGAGGGTTATGTTTGTGTAAAGATCTTTTGTTCCTAAGTCTGAAGGCTGTAGAGAACTGTAATAATAGATTTGAATCAAAAGACAACTCACAGAATAGGAGAACATTTCTGCAAATCATATATCTGAAAAGAGACTAATAATCAGAATATATAAAGAACTCTTATAACTCAACAATACAATGACAGACAATGCAATTTAAAAATGGGTAATGGGGTTTGAATAGACATTTCTCTAAAGATGTACAAATGGGGCTGGGCGCAGTGGCTCACACCTGTAATCCTAGC
This sequence comes from Propithecus coquereli, assembly GCF_000956105.1. Classification (NCBI taxonomy): domain Eukaryota; kingdom Metazoa; phylum Chordata; class Mammalia; order Primates; family Indriidae; genus Propithecus; species Propithecus coquereli. The sequence goes on from NW_012150408.1 coordinate 1,296,116, forward strand.
ACTCTGGGATGCCAAGGCAGGAGGATTGCTTGAGCTCAGGAGTTCGAGACCAGCCTGAGCAAGAGCGAGACCCCGTCTCTACTAAAAATAGAAAGAAATTAGCTGGACAACTAAAAATACATAGAAAAAATTAGCCGGGTGTGGTGGTGCATGCCTGTAGTCCCAGCTACTTGGGAGGCTGAGGCAGGAGGATTGCTTGAGCCCAGGAGTTTGAGGTTGCTGTGAGCTGGACTGACGCCACGGCACTCGAGCCCGGGCAATAGAGCGAGACTCTGTCTTCAAAAAAAAACTACGTCAAACAGCCAATGCACGTATGAAAAGATGCTCAACATCTTCAATCATTAGGAAAGTGCAAATCAAAACCACAGTGAGATCCACCTAGTAAAATAGCTGAAATAAACAAGAAAAGACAATAACAAGTGTTGGTGAGGATGTGGAGAAATTGGAACCCTCATATGTTACTGGTGGAATTGTAAAATGGTGTAGCTATTTTGGAAAATAGTTTGGCGGTTGCTCAAAATGTTAAACATAGAGTTCTACTCCTGGGTACATACCCAAGAGAATTTAAAATATCCGTATAAAAATTTGTCCACAAAATGTCCATAGCAGCATTATTTATTATAGCCAAAAAGTAGAATCAATCCAAATATCTACCCACTGATGAATATGGGTAAATAAAATGTGGTATATCCATTACAATGGAATATTATTTGGCAGTGTGAAGGAATGTAGTATTGACACGTTACAACGGGGATGAACCTTGAATACATTATGCCGAGTGAAAGGAACAGACACAAAAGACACACAATCATTAATGATCCCATTTTTGTGAAAAGTCCAGAGCTGACAAATCTATAGAGACAGAAAGTAGATGAGTAGTTGCCAGGCTGAGAGGGGAGCATGGGGAGTGCCTCCTAATGGGCATGGGCTTCTTTTTGGGGTGATGGAATGCTCTAAAATTAGACTGTGGTGATTGTTGTACAACACTATGAATATACAGAAACATGTATTGGATACTTTAAATGGGTGAATTACATGGTGTGTGAAATATATCTTGATAAAGCTATCGTAAAATTTGGAGATTTGATGTGGAGAATATTGTTATTCAATTCATTCGATTCTTTGCAAAGTTCTTTCTATGTGTGTGTGTATCTGCTTACATTTACATATTTTGCAAAATATTATTAGCTCAATTACAAACCTTTCTAATGGCACCTGTGGGTCATTCAGAGACTTTGAATGCCAGACTTTGCATATGGTGTTGGGGGCATTCCCTGCTGAGCTCTGTAACCAGTGGCTCTTCTCAGAGAGCTCACAGACTGGTATTGTTATTTCCTAGCCCTCTTATGAGAAACAAACGGACATCATCTATGTTGAAATTAAGATAATCTTTACAGACAATAAGCTGTGTGTGCTCGAGTGTGGGGCCAGAAAGTTGGGGACTAGGGTGAGGAGAGAAGGAGGGGGTAGAATTCCAGGTAAAGGTGATCCGCTAGGGCCAGTGCACAGGGATGGCCAAGTTCAGGTGTGAATTTGTTGCTTTCCAGCTTTAATGTTGTCATTGGCTCCTAGTAGTCTGCCACTTGAAGTCCCAACTCTTTATTTAGCATGGCTCCATAGAAAAGGCAGCCCCAGACTTTCCACATAGACGAGTTTTAGGGGTGGCAAGTCTGATTAGAAGTGGCACAAGCCAGGGTTTTATGCATAATGAGTGTTTATTTGAGGGGGTCTTGGAGGTGCTAAAGCCTTCAGATGACCAAAGCCCACCCCATCCCTAGCCCTGCGTTAACGGGGCCTTCTGCCTTGCCTGCTGCCTCTTTCTCTTTTTTTGCCTCCTCCTCAGAGGTAACTTGCTGCTTTTTCACCTTTGTCCCATGGACCCCAGTGGCTTGGGGGTGCCACGCTGTTTCGCACCATGCTGCACCAACCGTTTCTTTGGCTTGTGGGATTCTGTTCACTGGCAGACTCCTCCTGCACACCCTTCATGATCTGATCTGCTCTGCTCTGTTGGAGGTGTGGTCCCTGTAGCCAGACCTGGGTGCACATCCAGGCTTTCCTATTTCCCGGCCATGGGACCTCAGGCAAGTTGCTGAGCTACTTTTTGCCTCCATTTCCTCCTCTGTAAAACGAAACTAATGACAGTCCCTACCTCATAGGTAGTTGGGGGGATGAATTAATGTACATAAAGCTTTTAGGCCATCTCCTGCACCAAGCACATGCTTCTCCCAGCCTGATTATTAATTCAGGCAGAGTGGGTGGCTCCCTCCTCTTTGCTCCCTCTGCACTTGTGTGTGTTCCACTACCAACAATCAGTTACAGGGGGAGTCCTGTCAATTTCCTGAAAAGTCTCCAGTATGGCCAAAACTGTAGACTGTAAGATTGTTCCATGTGTTAACGTCATCCCAGGGAGTCTGTTTTAGACAGGAGGTTAGGTTTAATGACTTAAGAGCCCCTTATAACGTAAAATCTTTACTGCCTAAAGGGGCCTCTGCTGAGGTGCTGCGTGTGGGTAGGAGGGTGGGGCCCAGGGGTGGATGGAGTGGAATAGGGGAATGTTGTACGATTGACCACAAATCAGCCTGATCTCCCCCTCCCCTGGCCCCACAGTGGCTCTGGACCGGCTCTCACCCAAGAGCCTCAAATAAGCCTGGCAGCCCTTCCACATCCACACACTGAGCATGCTGAGTTAAACTGCTGGGGAAATGGGACTTACTGCTATATCCAGGATCTCTCAAAATTAAGCTTTATTATATTGCACACCTTTAGGCATAAGGAAAACTTCTGTTACATAAATACAATTGTGCATTGTTTAGAGATGCCAACTGCTTCAACAGTCCTTGAACCTCTTTCATTTATTTTAATTTTTGCAAGTGTGGAAGTGATGTGATTATATTTTGGGGTTACCAATCCTCTTTACATCCAGTAGGGAAACATTTGAATTCGTGTTTGTCATTATGGTCCTATTTTGCATGATTAATGTAGAGATGAGAGACGGTGGGAATGGCACAGCAGCAGCCGGCGTCTGATCCTGGGGTGCTGCTGTCACCTCACCCAAGCTCAGCTGTACCTTTGAAGTGCAGGGCGAGCCTTTCATCTTTGGTCATTTTCGCTTAATGACAGCCTGGCCTTTGATCAGCTCAGTTTTCCTCTTTCTTTGGCTTCATAATGAGTCGCTTGGAGGTAAGGAGAGACCTGAAGTAGGCCCAGAAATGGCCACAACTTTTATGAGCACAATGGTTGATTGACCTTCATATCTTAAATAAATATACCAAAGGGGAGTCAGCCCTTCCTGGCTCCTCATTGATAAAATTTGCTCACGGGGTAATAATGTAAACTTAAAAAGAGAGGAGGGCGGGGAGGATAGGAAAAAATAGAAATGGAAAGCAGCGTCCCTTTCTCTCAATATTTCAAGTAGTTTAATTTGGGGGGACCCCCTTCACCCTTAATCTTGCATATAAAACTTCTCAGCATCATGGGGAGATTTTATTTAGAAAACACATTTAAGTTTTACATGCTAATAGAATATTGGTTTTTGGACTAAATGTTATGACTATTATTTAATCGTCTCTTTTT
>NW_012150408.1:1300288-1302714 GCF_000956105.1 Propithecus coquereli
TAGCTCGCACAGGCATGCGCCACCATGCCCGGCTAATTTTTTCTCTCTATATATATTTTTAGTTGTCCAGATCATTTCTTTCTATTTTTTAGTAGAGACAGGGTCTCACTCTTGTTCAGGCTGGTCTCGAACTCCTGACCTTGAGTGATCCACCTGCCTTGGCCTCCCAGAGTGCTAGGATTACAGGCGTGAGCCACCGTGCCCAGCCAGTCAGAATACTTCTAAACTTCAGTTTCAATAGCTTTTTACTTTATTTGTTGAAGAAACAAACATATTTTAGTAATATCTTAAGTAAATTATAGTTATTGAGTAAAATTTACCTGTAAAACCTCTCCAGAATATACTGCATATTGTGAAAAACCAAACACATACCTGTATGTTAGCCTGACGCTGATTTAATGAAGGATGCCATGTTGTAATTTTTTAGAATTGGTTCATTTTAATATAGGTGGATTTGATTTCATTCGTTCTTCACAGCTTAGATCTTACCCAGGAAATGTCTGTTGAATGAATGTTGAATAATTGGAAACTCTTAACATAATCCCTGCCACGAAACAATAGATATCTATATTATTTTATTTAAAGAAAATGAATTTTGGTATACTGAATTTTTTCTCCAACCACAAAAATAGAATCTTATTATAATATTAAAAATGTCAGCTGATAATGATGAAAATGTGGATGTATTAATAGAGGGTTAATTAGACTTCGTTAGACCAACCAGTGGAACTTAAAATATGGGGTTATATCGCTAACTCAATCTTTATTTTCCCTCTTATATTGATAAGCTAGGGAAAAAGGTGTAGCTTTCTGGCTTTTTCAGTTCATACAGCTTCTCAATTTATAAGAAGGAGAGACCATCACTGAACATGGAGTGTCATTATGAAGAGGAGGAGGAGGGCCTGTTTTGAAAAGGTCAGGTGAATGCATGAGCTGAAATACTCTCCCAATATCTGATCTTTCCTTAAAACGTCTCTTGGACCTGCCTCTTCTGCATCGTCACTGCTGTGACCATTGTTGAAGCCTCTTCCCCTCACACTTGCATTGCTTCCCTGTCCCCTGGCTCAGGTGTGTCTGGCGCTCTGTGGTTAGACCACCCTTCTCTGAAGTCTGCCTTCAGCTGTGTCAACACTGACAGTGACTCCTGTCAGGCACTCAGTTCAGTATATCCAGTCTGAACTGTTCTGCTGTGTTCAAGCCCTTTCTAACCTGACCCACCCATCTCTTTAGCCTTGACTCTACTGCTAGAAGAAACGAACCGTTTGTTCTAGTCAGATTGACCGTGCACACACGATGGCATTCTTGCTCTCTGCCTTTCCACAGACGATTGTCCCCACCTGCCGTGCTCATACCTGCCATCTCCAAGTGTCCAAATCCTACCCATTTTTCAAATTCCATTCCTTTTAGAGCTAGAATTGATGTCTTCCTCATATAAAATGTCTGTAGTATCTCTCTTTTTTTGACGTATACTGTTTATTTTTAATCTTCAAATTAATTAATATTTAAAAATGTTCCCCATTTTAATTCCTAATATGGTAAATATTGGTAGGTATGACATACCTAAGCAAAAGCTCTTTGAGGCCCTCAATTTTTTTTTTTTTTTGGTAACAGCTTTATTGAGATATAATTCATATACCATACAATTCACCCATTTAAAGAGCATCTCATTTATTTTGGCATTTATAATGTTCTTCCTTATAGTTATTTATCTCCATGACTTATCACTCCCACCAGAACTAGAGTTTCTTGAGACAAGACCAGACTCAAAACATCTTTGCGTTTTCCTTAGTTCTTTGCATAGTCCTGCAAACATACCAGGCACTCAGTGCTTCTGAATGAATCACATCCCTTATTCTTTCTGCCAGTCCTAAATCCTATACATTCTCTAGACAGGACTGGGGTCAACAATTAACTTTTAAAATAAGGGCTCCATGTGTCAGTTTCTAGGATGATGTGACAACAGCACAAGCCCACTTAACTGTCGTTTTGAGATGAAGACTGCCTCAAGAAGAGAGCTTGGGTGGCAGCTTTCATAGCAAAGGAGAATGACTGGGGCTAACCCCTGGAACAGAATGAGTTGGGTCTAGGAAATGGCCCAATGGCTAACCAGCCTGGTCAGAATGTTTGTAAATAGGCCGGGTACGGTGGCTCACATCTGTAATCCTAGCACTTTGGGAGGCCAGGGCCGGAGCTCAGGAGTTCGAGACTAGCCTGAGCAAGATCGAGACCTCATCTCTCATAAAAATAGAAAAAATTAGCCTGTGAGTTGTGGCGCTCGCCTGTAGCACCAGCTGCTTGGGAGGCTGAGGCAGGAGGATCACTTGAGCCCAGGAGTTTGAGGCTGCTGTGAGCTAGGTTGACACCACGGCACTCTAGCCTGGGCAACAGAGTGAGACTCTGTCTTAAAAAGAAAAAAGTTGGCCAGG
>NW_012150408.1:1304024-1314435 GCF_000956105.1 Propithecus coquereli
GGCATGGTGGCGCATGCCTGTAGTCCCAGCTACTCGGGAGGCTGAGGCAGAAGGATTGGTTGAGCCCAGGAGTTTGAGGTTGCTGTGAGCTAGGATGACGCCACGGCACTCTAGCCCGGGCAGCGCAGTGAGACTCTGTCTCAGAAAAAAAAAAAAAAGAAATGGGTTAGAGACTGAGTGACAGTGACGAGATGCATACCCCCATACTGTTACTGCAAAAGGGAGAAGGTTACTTGCTTATAAGAGAGAAGTCTGTGAGCACCACCTTAACCAAGTGACCAAGCTCAGCTCCCCAGTAATGGGGTGACCTGGTACCAGGTGGCTTCTGCTGCAGTGCAGTGGGGAGTGCACAGTATCACCTCGGGAGCATTTTTGCCCAGAATGTTTAACTCGGATCTAATCGTGAGGTAATGATCAGGGTACCAAAAATCATAGCGCAGCTAATTGGTATGGGTTATTAAAAAAAGGAAAAAATCCTTTAGATAAAAGGAGATTAAAGAGACCTGGCTACCACATCGAGCATCGTGTGGTCCTTGATTGGCTGCCCCCTCGCCTCCAGCCTCCCTGCCACCAAAAGAAGAAAAGTTCAGTTGGAGAAGTTTGAATATGAATTGGATATCAGATAAGGGCAATGTATAAACTTTAACTTTGCTGGGTGTGATCACAGTATTGTGACTCTGAAGGAGAATGTCTCCGTTCTGAAGTATTTAGGGGTGAAATATCAAAGTCTTCAAGTTACTTTAAAAAATTGTAGCAATTATAGCGAGAAAAAGTATGTGCGTGTAGCTCAATAAACTGACCAAAATGCTTATAAAAGGTGAATCAAGCTAAAGAGAATGGGCGGGGCACGGTGGCGCATGCCTGTAATCCCAGCACTTTAGGAAGCTGAGGCAGGAGAATCTTTTGAGGCCAGGAGTTCGAGACAAGCCTGGACAACATAGCAAGACCCCCATCTCTACAAAAAGTTTAAAAAATTAGCCAGGTGTGGCTCTATGCACCTATAGTCCCAGCTACTTGCGAGGCTGAGGTAGGAGGATCACTTGAGCCTGGGAGTTGGACGTTGCAATGAGCTGTGGTCACACTACTGCACTTCAGTCTGGGCGACACAGCAAGACCCTATCTCAAAAAAAAAGAAAAAGGTAAAGAGAGTGTGATGTTCGTGGTTCATTCAACTTTTTGGTAGCTTTAAAATTTTCTGCAATAAAAAGTTGGAAAGATTGAAATTATTTACTTGGGCATTTAGCCCTTTCAGAGATAAGGTTTGCAAAAGCTGGCTTTAAATCGCTTGTCTCCCCGGGCTTCATGGTTATCAGGCCCTTGAATAGTGTGCATGCCTGAGTTTCTAATGCTGCTTTCACTCGGTCAAGACTGGCATCTTTGAACTTTGTGTCCTGCTATAGTCCTGGGAAAATTTAGTCTATGACTTTAGCATAGACTAGCATATTTAGCAACACTAAGTAATACAGTGAGTTAATGAGTCTCTGTGGGACATCAGAATGGCTTTCTGAGACATTTGACTTGGGTCATTTGTCACGTCCCAGCCACCTGCCCACTCCAGCTCTGTCTGGGGCTTGGCCCATAGTGAGATTTCATGTTCAGAACAGGGAGGCCCATGTGCGGGCCTTCAGCGGTCTGTGTGCCAGTCTGTGTGAGAAGTTTGAATTGATTCCTGGAGGCATCATTGTGTTCCTCAGGGTCTGGACTAGAACTGCAGAGAACAAGATCACCTGTTTGATGGTATTACTAAAAAATCTGTAGTTTCTGGGTTGGAGCCGGACAGCTCAGCCCAGGTCAGTGGTATCCAGAGAGGTGCTGTGGGGGCTGGGCTGACAGATGCCTGCGAGTTGGGTTTCGCAGGTGGGGACGAGTGTGGATCGGCAGAGAGAGTTCTGAACAGATCCTAGGGAGGGAGAAGGCGACTGGACGCAGGCAGATGAGAGTGTGAGGAGGAGGAGGGCCAGTTTACTGAGCACCAGCGGTGTGCCGGACACTGTGCTGAGTCTCTTGTTTGATCCTTGACATAGCCGTGGGCCTGTGCGGGGTTCACGTTGCCGTTTTCACACATGCGGAAACAGCCGCAGATTGGGAGTGCTCGCTGACCTGTGCTCCTGGAGACTGTCCCCGGGCCTTGTCCATTAGGTGGTGGAAACGATCTGTACTGACGTTACTAGAGGAGAGGGCCCCTCACGATGGTGAGAGTGACGGTGGTCTCCTTTATCCCACCATCTCATCCTTAAAATGGGACTTGTACCAGTTGATGGAGTTTAGCAGACGGTATAGTGAATGGCTCCTTCCAGGCCGGGACCTTTCTGTAAATTTTCACTGATTGTCACAAAAATCCCTTACGGTAAATGAAGAAATAGAGGCTCAAGAGACATGAAGAGACTGCTGAGATCCCATATTTTTCTGATTCTGAAGCCCACTTTCTACTAGGTTTCTCTGTCACGGGGCCAGAGTGGTCGGGGATGTAGGAATGGCTGAGATGCTCTGTGCCTCCCCGGCGACCACGTGCAAGGCATTACAGAGAAGAGCAGGACGCGGGTAAACTCTTCTGTTGGGTGGATATTGGCAGGTGCCATTCTGGAGGCTCACGGGGTTATGGGAGATCAGAATGCAGTTTTCCTTCTGTCTCTCTGCTTCCAAGTTTTATTCCCTCTTTCCCTCTTTCTCTTTCCTTCTCCGCTCCCCCAGCCCCCTTCCAGTGGTCAGTGACTGATTCTGGGACTCAGCCTTCAGCCTTCTCAGGGCCTGTGGCCCTGTCATACCTTCCAGAATTCCCTTCAATGAAAGAATGTTTTGAAAAGGCAGATACTAGCACACCACCGTAGGTGCTTAGCCTGTCGCATGGCAAAGAGCATGAAGACACAATTTCTTTGGGTATTTTTACCCAAAACACTTATATTTTGAAGAGGTAATACCATTTCCTCCCAGTTTAATTCCTCTATTTTGTGGCAACTGGGGTCCCTCCAGAGACTTGGCTCAACTGTTGAAGAGGTTTGAACAAGCCTCTTTTTTGCTCACCTCGTCCAGCTACTCCTTCTGAACATTTATAAGCTCTACAGGGGAGGAAATGGAGCCCCTAGCAAAGCGATTCCAATACCATCTGCTAACAATTTACTTTCATAACTCTCCTCCTTCTCATTAACAGTAAAATGTTACAAAAGTAGATTTGCAAGTAAATATAGTGAAGAATTTCTGCCAGGCTTAAAGAGCCTTTTCCATTAAGGAGGGCTGTGTGCACTTGGTGTCAGAGGTTCTCGAGCTGGCGGTATCTCCTTGGGATTCACAGGCCATGTGTCAGGGCCACATCAGGACTTCTGGCCCATTGGACCGCTGTTCTGATAGGCAGGCAGACGCCAAGTCTCACACCTTCACCAGCACAGTGAGAACGGGGCGTGAACTCTAGTGGGACTCCACTTCCCTAGCTGACTCTGAACCCTCAAAGCTCAGAGCCACAGTTGGGAATTGGAGGACCAAGAATGGAAGTTGGTGAAGTTGGTGCGGTACTAAATCTGGATCAGGAAACCAAGGAAGTGGACAGGTGTTGGATCTTTTGTTTGTGTTTGAACTTTTTGAGTCTCAGTTAAGACTTACGAAGCTAAAACCCAGCCTCAAACCTAGATCTGCGATCTTCTGCCTATTCGTGTTGCTGTTTTGCACCTGAGTTTTCTTCAAGCTGAAATGAAATGTGTAGTAAGACATGAATTTGAACCGTCTTCCTTTGTGTTAGTTCCATCCCGGTTATAGTATTCCGTAATCTATCAAGTTACAGTTCAGGTGTAAAGTAAATTCGACAGGGTAAATCAGATGGCAGGGACTCGTTTTTAACCTCGAAGACAACAAAATGATTTTAAATGGTATAGAACTTACTAACTACATGAATAGCAATGTATGGATGTGATTATAACAACTTCTAATTCACTTTAAATATTTTTGTTAGTGCTTTTTGATACTCAATAAATTCAGTATCAATTTATTAAAATTCCATTCAATTTAATGAAAACACTTTAGTATATATTCATAGTGGATGTTGAGAATTACAGACATTTTATCCTTTCTTTGAGATTTTTCTACCCCTTCCACTCTATCCCCTATAGAATTATCACTATTTAAAAACAGGAGGGCCTGCAGATGTCATACCTCATGTACCAGCATCATAGGTACTGTCTGGGAGCAGGCCCCACTGTTCCTGCTGACTCCCCACCCGCAGGACCCACCTGGTTTATGAACAAAGTCCTGGTCCAGCCTCTTCATTCACAGGCGAGCCAGAGTTCTGGGAGACCAGGGGCGCCTGCCTGGTCAGTGCAGCACAGCTAGCACCAAGTTAGGTGGCCGGGCCACTGCAGTCCTGGGATCCTCCCCTTGCCCGAGCTTTTCAGGCAGAGCCTTGGCCTTCCCTGCGTGTTTGGGGTGAGGCGTGGGTGCATCTGCACGCTTTCCCTGGTACCCAGCCAAGGAGCCCACTCTCCAGCACTGGCCCGTTTTTTCCCCCGTCCTCAGGTGAGTGCAGTCCAGAAGTGGCATCAGTGCAGTAAATTGCCGTCATCTCCAGTTCCAGCCCTGTCCTCCCTTCCCTGCATTAGCTTCCTGGGGCTGCCATAACAAAATCCCACAGACTGAAGGCCTTAACCGCAGACGTTTATTGTCTCACAGTTCTTAAGGCTGGAAGTGAGAGATCAAGGTGTCTGCAGGGTTATTTCTCCTCTGGCCTCTTTCCTTGGCTTGTAGACGGCTGCCTTGTCTTCCCCATGTCCTCACGTGGTCATCCCTCTGTGTGTGTCCTAATCTTCTCTTATAAGGACACCAGTCAGGTTGGGTTAGGGCCTACCCTGACAACCTCATTTCCCTTAGTTACCTCTTTAAAGGCCCTGTCTCCAAATGCAGTCCCATTCCGAAGTACTGGGGCATAGGACTTCAACATGTGAATTTGGGGGACACCACTCAGCCCCTCACACTCCCCCGCTTCCTCCCTTTCACTCCTACTTCCGCTCTCCGCATCTTCCTTCCCACGCCCTTCTCCCTTCCCTCCTCCCCCCACTTGTCTTCCCTCCACTTCTTTTCCTTAGCCAGTGAAGCAGTCTGCACACCTAGAAAGAGTGTGGAAATCGGGGACCTAAATCCCAGGTTTCTCCTCCTAACTGGTTATTAATCAGCTTTGTGACCTTGAGCAATTTACTTATTTTTGAAATGCTGTTTTTCCTCAGCTGCAAGGTGGGAGCTCTTTCTCCCCCTCTTCCCTTATAGGGCTATATTAAGGAAAAACCAGAATAATAGATCATTTTTCAAATGCTTGTAAAATAAAATGCACTAATATGAGGTACAGGATGTCTCCCACAAAGTATAATGCCAGGAGACTGGATTCCTTGAAATTCTAGTTAAAATGGTGTATGTTTCACCTCCACCAGTTTTACCCTGTTATTGTCCTTGATTACATTGTTAGCAGGCAGAGATGGGGGTTGCAGTTTTTCTCTCAATGTAGTGTCATCGCTGGTCTAAAGCAAAGACCAGAGCTGCTCAAACCAAGCGCCGGTGGGGGTGGGGACCGCGTGACCCCCCAAGCCCTGCTTAGCTGAGGTGTGGCCTCTCGGAGACGAGATCAGGCCCTGCAAGTTTAGAGTTGAGAGTCTGGGGCCGCCCGGGGCGGCGCGACCACGTGAAAGGTAGTTGGTGTCGCAACCGCAGGGCTGGTGGGAAAGGGGCTCAGTCACCCAGTCCATGCAGAGGTGCCTGCGGTCCTTGGGCGCCAGCAGGCAGTGTGTCACAGGCTCGTGTTGCTTAATAGCCCTCCTTTGAAAAAGGAAAAAAGTGGACCAGAACGGGGGTAGCCACAAGTTGAACTGCTTGAGAGAGGTTGACTTCATGGCGTCTTCTCCCAGGCTGCTGGCCCATGAGACAAAGAAGTATTATTTGAGAGAAAGTGAGTAAGCCCTGGCTGGACAGCCGTGAGCTGGGGAGGGGGCGGCTGTCGCAGCTCCTACCAGGGTGCCCTTGAGCCCGGAGGCCGGTCAGTGAGGCGTGTGGGCTGTGGTCAGACTGGGGACTCAGGGCAGCCAGCGCCTGGCTTGGAGGACCAAGCTGTGGTTTTCCATCTTTGATTTAGGTTCAAACCCGATGAAGGGGGTGGGGGTGGGGGAGTAGAACATGAAGTCTTAGACACAGTAGAGATTCAAATCGTGGAATAAAACTCTCTGTTGGGCAAGGCAGAAATTTTTGTCAAAAATCTATCCTTGAATGTTACAGCAAGATACTTTTTAGTGTATCCTCCCCTTCTCTGTGAAGATACTATCATTTCAAAACACCAGCAAGTACAATTATTTTGATGAATTGCACTTGAGCTATATCATCGCCTTAAAGGCAGCCACGCTCCGTCTGGCGGTCTGCCCACCACGTGGGTGACGGGGCTCGTGGCCCAGACCTGGTTCCTGTGCTGGTTCTGCTTTATCCTTAATCTCTCAGAAATGCAATCACTTGCCTTGTCCCTGTGTTGAAGGTCTTGGCCTTGACTATTTGGTTCTGTGAAAGTCCAGTCTGCATTTGGGGGCCAGATTTATCTCAGGTTTCAGCTGACTACAACTTCCTCATAATGTTTGAATAAATGAATGGAGCTGGAACATTGAGAATTAGAAGTGTCCTTGAGGCCAGGCGCGGTGGCTCACGCCTGTAATCCTAGCACTCTGGGAGGCCGAGGCGGGTGGATCGCTCAAGGTCAGGAGTTCGAGACCAGCCTGAGCAAGAGCGAGACCCTGTCTCTACTAAAAAAAATAGAAAGAAATTATTTGGACAACTAAAAATCTATATATTAAAAAAAAATTAGCCAGACATGGTGGCGCATGCCTGTAGTCCCAGCTACTCAGGAGGCTAAGACAGGAGGATCGCTTGAGCCCAGGAGTTTGAGGTTGCTGTGAGCTAGGCTGAAGCAATGGCACTCTAACCCGGGCAAAAGAGTGAGACTCTGTCTCAAAAAAAAAAAAAAAAAAAAAAAAGGAATGTCCTTGATTTTTTTTTTTTTAGTGAAATATTCTTCAATCATGAGAAGCTAATTATTAGCTAATCTCAAATAATTTTATTAGTTAGTACTTCATTGAATCCAGTTTTTTCTCCTACCATGTAAAGAGCATGTTCTGTAAAAGTTTGGTAGGTCTTTCTCAATTAGCAGTAAAGGGAAGAATTAACTTTCTTTGTTTTTTCCCCCTTTTTAAAAAAAATTTCGACAGATTTAGGGGTACAAGTGGTTTTTGGTTGCATGGATGAATTATATAGCGGTGATGTCTGGGTTTTTACCTGTTACCCGCATAGTGTACATTGCACCCGATAGGTAGTTTTCTTCCCTTACTCGCCGACAACCCTCCCACCTTCTGAGTCTCCAGCGTCCACCGTACCATGCCGTGTGCCCCTGCGTACCCATATCGTAGCTCCCGCTTGTAAGTGAGAACATGTGGGGTTTAGTTTTCCATTCCTGAGTTACTTCACTTAGGATAATGGTCTCTAGTTCCATCCAAGATGCTGTAAAAGATACTGTTTCACTCTTTTTTATGACTGAGTAGTACTCCATGGTGTATATATACCATATTTTCCTTATCTACTCCTTGGTTGACGGGCACTTAGGTTGATTCCATATCTTTGCAATTGTGAATTTGCTGTGATGAACATATAATTGCATGTGAAAGACTTTAACTTTAGCAGATATACATTGTATAAAATGTAGACCCTTAAAACCAGATCTAATCAAACCATTTAATTTTACAAATGAAGAAACAGAGTTATAGAGACCAGTGCTGTTTGGCCCTGCAGTTAGGTTCTGTATTTTATCCACTCGAAGATGAACCTGAGTAGGATTTTATGTCTTACTAAAAAACAATCTTGGCTGTTAAAATATGCCAAATAATTGATTATAAGATAAACTTTAATCTTAGCAATATTAAAGTGTAAGAAATAAAGAGTCTTAGAATCTTTGAAATACGGTGATAATAGGATCAGGAAGCTGGGCCACATTCTCTGTAGGCTCTTCTCAGAGCCAGGCTCCTCCCTCTTTCCACTCTGACTTTGAAAGAATTTTCTTGTGATATTTCATCAAAATCATGTGATAGCACATCATAAAGCTAGGTGGTTTTCTTTTTTTTTTTTTTTTATTTCAGCATATTATGGGGGGTGGTTTTCTTTTTTCCTTTTTCTCTGTTAAACTTCTTTTTCCTATCGAAATAAATACATGCTGATTCTTGTGAAATCGTGGGCCAAAATCTTTGCTTATCTTCAGCTGGGGGAAATAGTTAAGGAGTATTTCAATCCATGCATTAGGACTACCACCATCACTAACGACAGCAGCTACATAATGTTGTGTATTTTAGGCATTTTTCTTCAGTAACGCGTATCTAGATAAAATTATCTTTATTAAAAAGGCCAAATGCATTTTTAAAATTGCACTTCTTTAGTTATAATTTTTTTTTAAAAGTCGAATTGACAATTGCAGTTAAGCCAACTCAAGAAACTTAAGATACTGGGTTACTCAGAATGAGTTGTTCCGCTTTTTGGTTATGTGAATAATGCTGCTATGAACATTCATGTGCGAGCTTCCTTCTCCTGTTTGTTCTTGAAAAAGAAAGATAATCTTTTCTCCTTTTTCAATTGCCAAACCATTCTGAAATTTAGAATAATATATCAGAACAAATGAAAAAAGTCTCTTACACCCCCAAGATAAGTTTCTTTTGGTGTATTCATTTTTTTCCTTCCCTCCCTGTGATCAGGGTCTGTATAAATTTCCTCATTTATTTTTGTGACAGTACTTTGCATAGCCTTTGGCACGTAATATGCATTCAGACAGACACTGATTAAAAGCCGAGCTGGAGCTTAACCATATTCTGATGAATCCAAGTGCCTATGTGACCTCAAGCAGTTCTCTGATTTGATTTTTTTAACTTAATAAATAATGTTAAAATTAAAAAGTTATCTGACTTTAATATTGTAGAGAGATGGAACTACAATAACAAAAGATTTGCTTTTATAAAATAAAGGGAAAAATTCATGAATGCCTGTTCTTATTTAATAGTATAGTGTGAAAAACTGGAAAGAAAAAAGAATATAATATTGGAGCTTTCTGTCATCTACTTATAAATATATTCTTATTTTTGGAAGGAGTGGGTAACATCTCTACTGAGATATAATTCACATACTTTACAATGCACCCATTTAAAGTCTACACTTAAGTAGTTTTTAGTATATTTAGGGTTGTGTGACTTTCACCATAATCAATTTTAGAACGTTTCCATCATCCGCAAAAGAAGCTTAGCACCCATTAGCTGACACTCCTGACTCCCTTTCTCCCAGCAACCACTTCCCTACTTTCTGTCTTAATGGGTTTGCCTGTTGTCACATTGCGTAGGAACGGAATCACACAATATGTGGCTTTTTGTGTCTGGCTTCTTTCACTTAGCATGCTGTTTCCTAGGCCTGTCCGTGCTGTAGCATGAATCAGTACTTCATTCCTTTTTGTGGCTGAATAAAATTCCATCATACGGATATATACCATGGTTTTTATATCCCTTCATCAGTTGATGGACATTTGGGTTGTTTTCAGTTTTTAGTTATATGAATAATGCTGCTGTGAACATTCATGTACAAGCTTTTGTGTGGACATATGTTTTCATTTCTCTTGGTATATTCCTAGGACTGGAATTGCTGGGTTGTATGGTAACTCTGTACTTAACCACTTGAGGAGCTGCTAGACTGTTTTCCACAGGGACACACCACTTTACATTCACACCAGCGACATATGAGTATTTTAACTGAACATCCTCTCAAACACTTGTTATTTTTTTGTCTTTTGATTATAGCCATCCCAGGGGTGGAACGCAGCATCTCTTTGTGGTATTGATTTGCATTTCCCGGTGTCTAATGGTGTTGGACATCTTTCCATGTGCCTATTGGCTGTCTACATATCTTGGGGGAAATGTCTATTCAAATCCTTTGTTTAGGCCGGGCGCGGTGGCTACGCCTGTAATCCTAGCACTCTGGGAGGCCGAGGCGGGCGGATCGTTCTGAGCTCAGGAGTTCGAGACCAGCCTGAGCAAGAGCGAGACCCCGTCTCTACCAAAAATAGAAAGAAATTAATTGGACAACTAAAAATATATAGAAAAAAATTAGCCGGGCATGGTGGTGCGTGCCTGTAGTCCCAGCTACTCGGGAGGCTGAGACAGTAGGATTGCTTGAGCCCAGGAGTTTGAGGTTGCTGTGAGCTAGGATGACTCCACGGCACTCGCCCCAGGCAAGAGAGTGAGACTCTGTCTCAAAAGAAAAAACAAAACAAAACAAAACAAAACAAAAAAAACAAATCCTTTGTTTAATTTTTTTTTTCAGGTTTTATTTATTTATTTTTTTTATTTCAGCATATTATGGGGGTACAGATGTTTAGGTTACG
>NW_012150408.1:1315609-1316787 GCF_000956105.1 Propithecus coquereli
ATTAAAAAGTTATCTGACTTTAATATTGTAGAGAGATGGAACTACAATAACAAAAGATTTGCTTTTATAAAATAAAGGGAAAAATTCATGAATGCCTGTTCTTATTTAATAGTATAGTGTGAAAAACTGGAAAGAAAAAAGAATATAATATTGGAGCTTTCTGTCATCTACTTATAAATATATTCTTATTTTTGGAAGGAGTGGGTAACATCTCTACTGAGATATAATTCACATACTTTACAATGCACCCATTTAAAGTCTACACTTAAGTAGTTTTTAGTATATTTAGGGTTGTGTGACTTTCACCATAATCAATTTTAGAACGTTTCCATCATCCGCAAAAGAAGCTTAGCACCCATTAGCTGACACTCCTGACTCCCTTTCTCCCAGCAACCACTTCCCTACTTTCTGTCTTAATGGGTTTGCCTGTTGTCACATTGCGTAGGAACGGAATCACACAATATGTGGCTTTTTGTGTCTGGCTTCTTTCACTTAGCATGCTGTTTCCTAGGCCTGTCCGTGCTGTAGCATGAATCAGTACTTCATTCCTTTTTGTGGCTGAATAAAATTCCATCATACGGATATATACCATGGTTTTTATATCCCTTCATCAGTTGATGGACATTTGGGTTGTTTTCAGTTTTTAGTTATATGAATAATGCTGCTGTGAACATTCATGTACAAGCTTTTGTGTGGACATATGTTTTCATTTCTCTTGGTATATTCCTAGGACTGGAATTGCTGGGTTGTATGGTAACTCTGTACTTAACCACTTGAGGAGCTGCTAGACTGTTTTCCACAGGGACACACCACTTTACATTCACACCAGCGACATATGAGTATTTTAACTGAACATCCTCTCAAACACTTGTTATTTTTTTGTCTTTTGATTATAGCCATCCCAGGGGTGGAACGCAGCATCTCTTTGTGGTATTGATTTGCATTTCCCGGTGTCTAATGGTGTTGGACATCTTTCCATGTGCCTATTGGCTGTCTACATATCTTGGGGGAAATGTCTATTCAAATCCTTTGTTTAGGCCGGGCGCGGTGGCTACGCCTGTAATCCTAGCACTCTGGGAGGCCGAGGCGGGCGGATCGTTCTGAGCTCAGGAGTTCGAGACCAGCCTGAGCAAGAGCGAGACCCCGTCTCTACCAAAAATAGAAAGAAATTAATTGGA
>NW_012150408.1:1318307-1367294 GCF_000956105.1 Propithecus coquereli
ATTTTTGTGCCAGTACCAAGGTGTTTTGATTATTACAGCCTTATAATAAAGTTTGAAGTCTGGTAAGTTGATACCTCCCATTTTGTTTTTATTGCCTAGTATTGTTTTTGCTATGCGGGGTCTTCTCTGGTTCCATACAAAGCATACCTTTGTTTAATTTTTAATTGATTTATCTTTTTATTGTTTCGTAAGAGTTCTTTATATAAATACATTCTTAAATAGATCTTTTAAAATTCCTTATTCAATGGCATCTTTTCTCTTTACCATATCCTAAAACTCTATAAACTGTCCACCCCATTGCCTTGCCTCATTTATTCATTCAGTCGGTATTTACCGTCCATCTACTGTGTGGAAGGTATTGTCCTCTGCACTCTTAGGTATATTAAATGAAATAAAATGCCCCTGCTTTAAGGAGCACAAAGTAAAGAAGGAAAGGAAGCACTCGAGTGATAAATTTCTATGATGTTCAGAGGAAGAAGAGATGACTTTCTGATTGATTGAGGAATCAAGGAATACAGCCTGAAGGAGGTGGCCTTCATAGGATACGTAGACTTAAAATACAAGAAGATTGGGGGAGAACCTGAAAAAAGATCTTGAAGTTAGACAGTGAGTTCTCTGGAATGGTGACACATCTAATTTAGCTTGTAGGGCTGAAATTTTCCGGGCTCCAGAAGAGGAATACTAGAAATAAAGACTGGAGCGGGGGTTGGGGCCAGCTGTCAGTCTGAGTGCAGAGGCAGTCTGGGCAGTGTTTTCTCAGTGATGGGCAAGCCACTGGACATTTGGGGTTAGGATGGGTTGCCATGCTGCGAATGGTGCTTTGGAGACTGAGCTCACAGAGCTGTGTAGGATGATGCAGGGCAGGGGGGTGACTGAAAGCAGCTCTCCTGGGTTTCTATCCTGGGACCTATATACGTGTGTGTTAGAAGACAGGAACTCCTGTAGTTAAGAAACTCCTGTGAAAGTTGTTTAATCTCGTGGTCTCCAAATTTATTTCATTGCAGGGTCACCATTTTTTTTTTTTTTAAAGTATAACCTCTAAGGTACGTACTTTGGGTTTTGTTGTCTTAGTTCAATATTGTACAAGCAATAATTTCATAGTAAATGTTGGTTAGTTGGTTGGTCCCTTGATTGATTATAGGTTTATGGACCGTAGAATTGGATCACTAATTCCAAGGGCTGGAAGGAATGTAGATATTAGCTAGTCTCCCCCCTTGTCACAGGGAGGCCCAGAGAGGGGACGCACGTGCCCATATTCACCCTGTCCTAAACAAAGGAAGAGTCGAGATTGGAATGCAAGTGTCTTGACTCCCAGACCAAACGTTCTCCTCAGTTTTGCTAAAATAATTTTAATCTCACCACATACACAACAGTTACAACTCCTGCTCTGAAACACAGGCGTTGGGCTAGGGTCCTCTAGGGTGGGGCCCCAAAGATGAATAAAGGCACATAACTGACCAGACCTGACCTTCTGTCTGGATTCTTTTCCTTCCATCCCCTCAGTTCCTTTGCTTTAAGCCTCGTGTGGGGTTGCACAGTGTTTACGAAGAGGTGTTTGTTAGTCTGATTGGCAGAGGCCTTGGGTTCTTGCCTCCGGTTAACCTGTTACCTGTATGACCCTGGGAAGGTCACTCCATGTTTGGGGGCACAGTTTTCTCATCTTTCAAATGAGGCAAACAGTGTTTACAAGGCTCCTTCCGGCGCCAACATTCTGAGATGCTGATGTGCTACAAACATGCACATACCCATCGTCTCTAGGGCACCTGTTAGAGGCTCATATCACAGCCCCTAGAGGAGGAGCACCCCTGTGGTTCCTTCAAGTGTCCTGTATCCCCAGCCTTACCTCCGGGTTAGAAATCTGCAGTGTTGAGAGGATTCCTATGTGGACTTTTTTCCTTTCTGTGTCAGACATCAGCAATTCAGTCTCAAAGATAAGCGTTGCGTCACTTTGATGAACTTACAATGCAAACAGGCACAAGCATTTTTACTAGGATGGAAATTGGGGAGTGGAGTAGCAATGCTGTGCTTGACACAAGAGTTTTGATTTTTGTGTAACAACATATGCTGGCATTGCGAGTGCCTACTCCTTTTTTGGAGTGATTTGAGTGTGTCTCAGTGGTGGTTGTTTTCCATAGCAACTCTCGTTACTACACAGCTAGCATCTGATGAAATGGTGACCAAAGCTCAGGGGTCCATGCTGAGCCCAAGGACTCCTCATCCCCTCAAATCCCTGCCAGAGGTGTTGAGAAACCCTGGGTGGGAGGATGGCAGTCGGTGCCATTTTGGTGAGGTTTGCAACTGCCGAGTTCCTGGTGGGGAGGAGGGGGTCTTGTCAGGGCTCTTCAGAGAGTCCGCTGGGCTTGGGCTACTGACGCTTTAGGAGGAAGCACCAGAAAGAAGGGGGATATTTGCAAAGAATATTTGCCAATTTATCAAGGGATAAAGATCAACGCTGCTTTGTTTTTTATAAAACCAAAAATTACTAAATAGGAAGTAGAGGCCAACCAAACATCAGACTGAATTTCCCAGTGTAGCAGCCTAGCATAGGGCCTGTTTTTCATGTATTTCATTCAAAATGGAAAGTTCCAGTTTACCTTGGGGCCAGAATCCTTAAGAGAAATCCTGCCTGGAAGGGGGTGTATTATGGGTCACTGTACATTTGCTAGTTTGTATCTTGCTGGCTACATTGGCAAAGTTATTATTTTTCCTGGTAAACACTCAGGTTTTTTCCTCCTTTCCCCAACAAAATCGTATTTGTCGTGTGTGCATGAAGTAAACAACTGTCCACACATCTGTGATGATATGAAAATTAGTGGTGGCGAACAAAGATTTCTTTTCTTGGGTACCACAAGGCCTCAGATGAAGTTGCCTTTATCCTAAAATTACTCTCAAGTTGTGACCAAGTGGAAACAAAATTGGTCAGGCCTTGAGACCAAAATGTACAGCACAACAAAAGGGTTATTATTTGTGAAAAATTTAGGTACTCCCTCCCCATATGACTTAGAAAATTTGAAGTTTTTTTCTTAAAGTAATTATTACTGTTATTGTAATTTAGAAGATACACAACCCTTTATCATTATGAAAGGTTATGCTTATTTTAACTAATAATGAGGCACAAAGTTATGGCCTGTTATATAGCCTTTTAAAACAGTAATGAAAAATACCAAGATGTCAAGTCAAATGAAAATTTATACACTAATACGCGTGTCTAACTTGGAGAAATGTTTTGAGAACTACACCTATGTATTATGCTTGTGATAATTTATACACTGAAATTTTGTACTGATGATAATGATAATATTTTTAATGTGCCATTTTTAGTGTACTGTAGGAAGAAAACGCTTACTTCCCATTAAACAATGTATTTTTTTTCTTTTTCCTTTGGGGGCAAATATGTGAATTATTAGCCCATAAATTTTCCTCATTCTTTTAAAAAAGAAACATACCAAAAAATATAATAAAAACCTAACAAGCAAGAAAAGTGAGGTTGGCGTAGTGGTTTAACGAAGGCAGCGAGGTCATTCTCCTATAGGTATCGAGTTGAATGCCCACACGTCAAAAGACCTTTGATGCTTTAAATTAACTTTTGAGATTGTTTATGCCAAATACTTTTTGCTGCCCCCCCCCATTTTATTGCAACTTTTCATTTTAAACTCTGCCCTAAAGAGTGATTGTGCTAGAAACCATGCTGATGTAAAACGTCTCATGCTTGGCAGCCAACTGCACACTCAGACCGTGTTCTGAGGATGGCCGGCAGCCCCGTCATATTGCCAAAAACTTTCCACTGGGAGTAGTTTTGCAAGGGGCTGGGCGGGCGGGGGAGCCCGGGGGACGGAGATGGGGGCCTTTCTCCTGCTTGGTGACTACATCATCTCTTTCTGCGTAGGTGAAGCTGCTCTTAGGGGAGAACCCAGAATGCAGACGCTCCCGGTGGCCTCTGCCCTCAGCAGTCACCGCACCGGCCCTCCCCCCATCAGCCCCAACAAGAGAAAATTCAGCATGGAGCCAGGTGACGAGGACCTAGACTGTGACAATGACCACGTCTCCAAGATGAGTCGCATCTTCAGCCCCCATCTGTGAGTTCCTTTGTTCTTATTTTGGTGTGCGCCATGCTGGGGCCATATTTCTTTTGCAACTTTGTGCTGATTATGAAATTATTTTTATGCATTATTTATAAAGGATATTATTTATAAAAGATAAATAGTGCTTATCTGCTAAGAAGAGGGTATTAGACCAATCCTGATAACTCATGGAGAGATGAAACCTTATTTCTTTCTGGCTTGCTGGTGTGACCTTTCATGTGTTTTTCTCCATGGAAGTTAAGGTTCCCTTGGAGCTTCTGGGGGTAGTTGTCCGATAAACTTGGCATTTTCTCGCCTGTACTGATTGTCATTAGGAGAATCAACGTTTTGTGAATGTCTTTATGCGCTGGAGAAGCAGAAGGAAAGGTCGGCACCTGGGCAGACTTCTGTGTAGTTTTTTACTTAGGGGTCTAGGATTATGCACATTAAGGAATATTCATTCTCACCTTATATGCTCACGGTGTGAACTTGAGACCTTCCTGAGAGGGAAAGCAGCTTCTTGTGTTCATGATAAGGTGCTTCCCATCGTGTCTGATGTCAGCCTGTGGCCGTGCTTGGAGAACCAACCTTGGAGCCAGGAGACCTGGGTGCCAGTCTTGATCTGCCACCAACATGCTCTGCCTTCCTTACACGAATCGCTTCCATTCTCTGAGCCTCAGTTTCCTTATTAGTGAAATGAAGTATTTGAAGCTAAAGTTCTCTATATCTGTGTGACATCCCCACGATTCTATTTGAAAGAGAACTTGCTTCTGTGCACCGTATCCTGGCTTCTTCCCGCCTTGCACTCTCTTCTCAGCACACAGCCCCCTTCACAAAAGGAGCAAAAGCTTTTCCCCAAATTTTCAGGACTTGAAGACACCCCTCAGAGACTGCTTGGGCAGTTGTGCAGGCAGTAGGTGTTGATACAGACTGGTGCCTTGTCAGTCGTGGTGAGGTTGCTGTGATTATTGTAAGGAGTAGCTTTGTATGTCCAGGTACAAGGGTCCTACTCCTTGTCTACTCCCCTGGCTCTTACCCCAGAATAAACTAATGTCATTATTCGAGATGCTCCTCTTGGCCAGCCCTGCTTGCCCAGGGTCCTGCTATGTGGGGCGGGAGGGCAGAGCGGAAGGGTGTCCTCCTTGCAAGCTGTGCCCGCGTCCACAGCGAGAGGTAGCCCCAGCTCCCGCCTCTGCTGCCTCAGCTCTGGCATCCTCGAATTCCACTCATTCCAGTCTGCTTGGACTGTTGTGTGCAGTCATAAGACACTGACAGAGGTATTTATCCTCAAATAAATCACTGTAGTGTTAGTCAGAGGCTGAGCCTGCAGTCTGGAGCGCTGGAATTTGCTACAATCAGGAATCCAGCAGCAAGGCGCTGCAAAACAATGAGCTCTCACAAACAGGGAGAGGCTTCTCGCTTAAAGCCCGGACCCTTAGCTGTTTGGAGTTCATTCTTTTATTACTAAGAGTTTCTTGTTCCCTCCCATCCACTTTTCCCAAACCCGAATGAGACACATTTGGTCTTTTTTTTTAAGAAGAAAGAGGGAGGCTCCCAAGACAGTATATTTTGTGATCAAACAGGCCTTAGTTTAAATCCTAATTCTGCCACTTACCAGCTGTGGGGCTGTGGACAAGTCACTTAATTTATCTGGGCCCAGTATCCTAATGGCAGTGATAATAGTTAATGAATAAAACTACTGTGAGAAATAGAGTTAAAACATGCAAAGAGCTTGGCACAGTACGGCGCTCAGTATATGGGAACTATTAAATTTATTAATTCCCTTATTCAGATATTGGTAATGATGAGAATAAGAATACATATATATATGGTAAACTGAATGTTTGAGAGTGCTTGCATTTTAGTAGGAATGCCTGGTTCAAATCCGACTTTAAGTGGGGGCAGTAACGGTGCCTTCCCCACAGGATTATTTTAGGTACATTACCGATATTATTACTAAAATTTTAGAACATTTAGAAAATAATTTTGTAACTCCGTGGGTGGTTACAAATAGGACCTTGAAGTACAGGTCTGTGGTGACACTATAATAATTTTAAGTGTAAATAAGAGAAATAGAATTGCTAAATTTTATGTGCAACTTGCAATTGACATCATTCTGCCAAGTTGTGGGAAGACAGAAGCAGCAGCAACCCTGTCTACCAGACTCTCTGGACTCATATCAGCCAAGTGTCTTTTTTCCCCTCAGTTTTGTTTATTGTGGTAAAATATACATATATCATAAAATATATTAACCATTTTTAAGTGTACAGTTCAGGTGGCTTTTATAACCGTGAGAAGGAAAGGTGATCAGTGTGTGGTTAGTTGATTCTGGATGTCACTTGTTTACTATGTGGTAGTTATTAATTTTAGTAACATTACCAATGCTTCTCCTTGTGTTTTCTAAGAGCCTAATGACAGATTTCACATGCAAATTGAAAAGATGCTATATCTCTGCTTCGTGCTGTAGGGTACTTAGTAAGTAAGTATTGTTTGATTTGGTGAAATGTTTACTGTTTGAGCTATAGCATGCTCCCTCCTTTTATTTAGTATGCCTAAGTTCTCTATAATAAATTACAGATTCATATTTGGAAAGGAATAGTCTAGTGTATTTGTCTCTTTCAGAAGATTACGAAATGATTTTTGTGCTTTATCTTCCTAGAATTTGTTAATGACATGTAATGAAAATGTGATTTGTTTATCACTGAAGAGATCATGATACTTCTGGGGAAGGAGCATTACTGAAGAACAGTTTTGGCAGCTAGCTGAGAGGGTCTCCAAGATGCATGCTCTGGCTGCAGTTCGTTATAACCATCATGTGGGATATTTTCCAACAGAGATGGAGAGATCGAGTGGCTCTGAGCCAGAGTAGGAAGCTACAGAGTAGGACTGAATTCCATCTGATTTGATTTTGGGGGAGGAGGAGAAAGAAGTTTCCTTCGTGATTGCTCCAGAACTTGGAAAATCAGAATTCCTGGGCTCTTATTCCAGCCTCTTATACCCTGGGCTCATTTGTACTTGTTATTAATTTTCTTGTTAATATGGTAACCCTGAGAAATACTTTTTGTTTGCTTCTTAAAAAAAGACTTAAGACCGTGAATGTCTGTATGGAAGTTGAAAAGTACGTGCCGTTTGGAAAGAAAGTGGATTAAGGCATGGGGAAGGGGTAGAGTGGGCTTTGTCCTGTGGAAATGTCAGTGTTCTTTTTTTAATGGCCTGATATTCAAGTGTGACCTGGTATCAAGTGTGACCTGGCAGATAGTCTATTTCTTTATCGACTTGTTACCCGTAACGACTCATGGGTTCCTATTTTATTCGGGAGGTTGTAGCTGCCCCAGAGTTAACAAACAGGAGCCCTGTCCACTGGCTCCTGTGTCCTTGCTACATGTCTCCATTATTTTGTTGCTGCTGTTGAACACTTTCTTATTTTCTGGCAAACAAGATATTCTAGGCTAATCTCATAACCTACCTAACCAGCGATGGAATTAGCCATTTATCCAGGGAAGCTCAGGTTCCCTTTAGCGGGGAGTAGGATTTAGAAGCCAAGATCTGGGTCCTAGGTGTTACTGTCACCAAGTGTTAACATGGTGTTCCTTAGTACTTGTTGCTACTGTGGTGTCATTGCTTCTAGACTTGAGTTACCTGATATGGCCACAGGTGGTGATTGACATTTATAATTAAGCAAAATAAAAAGTCCGGCTCCTTAGTTGCCCTGGTCACATTTCCGGTTCAGTACCACATGTGACTGTGGCTGCCATATTGACTGCGCAGGTGCAGAGCATTTCTGCCTTCACAGGAAGTTCTATTGAGCAGCACTGTTTCTAGGCAAAGAAGCATGAAAAGAGCTAGCAAATCACAGCACTATTCCAATTGCAATCCAACTCTACCAGGTCCTTCCTTGCCCTCCCCCATTCCATATTTGTTCTTTTACCAGTAAAAACCCTGGCCCCCAACAATATCAACATATTTACTATGGTTCCATCCTACTGTACACATAAAATAGTTTCATAATTGCTATTCCGTACCACTTTGAAAAACCAAGTAAACGGGGCCAGGCATGGTGACTCACGCCTGTAATCCTAGTACTCCGGAAGGCCTAGGTGGGGAGGATCGTGCGAGCTCAGGAGTTTGAGACCAGCCTGAGCAAGAGCGAGACTCCGTCTCTACTAAAAATAGAGAAATTAGCTGGGCAAGGTGGCTCGAGCCTGTAATCCCAGCAACTCGGGAGGCTGAGGCAGGAGAATCACTTGAGCCCAGGAGTTTGAGGTTGCTGTGAGCCAGGCTGACGCCACGGCACTCTAGCCTGGGCGACAGAGTGAGACTCTGTCTCCAAAAAAAAAACCCAACTAAATAGGGAAAAAGAGCTCAAGATTTGTTTGCAGTTCTTTCTTTTCCTATGCTGGGGGTAAAACAGTCGAAGTACCAGCTGCAAAAATTACTTTCCCTTTTCTCCGTCAATATTGTTGTGTTATTTAAAATACACCGTTGTGTTCGTTCATTTCTGTTTGCATTCATTCAGTTTTAGATTTTTTCCTCCTTGTTGATTTAATTTTATTTTTTGAATATGCAAGACATTTATGTGCTTCCAAAAGTCAAAGCTGTATTAAAAAGTATGCTCAAAGAAGTGCTGCTCCCTCCTGCTGTAAGCAGGCGTCCTTCTTGTGCTTTGTTTGGTGAATTGAGCAAATACGTGAAATGTCTTTTTCTCCCTTTCTTACACACGAGGTGGCGGGCTTTGTTTCCCATTTGAACTTTGGTGTTTGCATTCAGCACGACATGGTAGAAATCTTCTCACACCAGCTCCCCGTTCTTGGTCTCAGCTGCATGGGATTCCATCGCCTGCATGTGCCAGGGTTCACTCAACCAATCCCGTGTTTGGACATTTAGGCAATTTCCAGTATTCCACAGTAATAATAGTGCTGCAGTGGATAACTTCGTGCATTCGTAATAGTGTGTGCGTTTGTAATAGGATTAAACTCTTAAAGGCACACTGTTGATGCAGTATAACAATACGCTAACTTCGTATTGGTTTTGAGACTTATTGTAAGTGGCTTGGCTGGTAGAACCTGCTGGAGGGTTCTGTGCGGAAGAGCAGTCAGTAGATGACATCGCGGAGTGAATCGGTTTTCACCTTTGTGTGTGGGTAGGTTTGTTAGTGGGATGTGCCGTTGAACTCTTTCATCAGTCACGTGTGAGAGGAAGGGAACTATGCTGAGTGCTTAGCATGGACTGGCCTGTGCTAGACGCTTGAAACATCGTGTCCCATTGAGCCCTCACAGTGAATGGGACCGTTCAAGGTAGGTAGGTATATCTGTAGCTCTCTATTTCTGTGTCTGTCTATATCAGCTCAATTTTACAGATACAGAAATTGAAGCTATGAGAGGATAATGTGTCCAAAGTGTTACTGGTGTTGGCCCTGCTGTGCGTGACTCCAAAACCAATAATCATTGATTGTGCCATATTGCTGTGTCCTACCTGTGGAATTACACGCTGCTTTAGAGATGGATGGACATCATATATTTAGGATGACACTTGACCAGTCCAATGGCTGGCATGTGGTAAATAATATTTGTGTTGAATTGAATTAGACCCTCTCTCAAGAGGATGTGCTCTTTGAGCACCTGTGCCAGTGGGAATAGGTGTCTTCTCTTTGATGAGTGGCATGCATTTGCGGAGCAGGGCAAAGCCCCTAAGCTCACATGGGATCAGAGCCATGGTCACTAACCAGCTGCGTTTCCCCAGACCCACTAAACCATCCGTAATGCACGAGGAAGGGCCTGATGAAAGAAAACGTAGTCGCTTCTCACTGGTGGTGCCCCCTTGCGACACCGTGCTGGGGTCAAGTGTGCCCATTGTCTTGGCTACCGATGGGTCCTTGAGTGCATTTTGCAGTCTCGGGGTCTTCTGTTTCCTTTGCTCCTCCTCCTCCCCTTCTTCCTTCTCCTTTGCTTTCTTCCTCCATCTACTCCCCATTGTTGACCTGTTTTTTCACCCTGGCCCTAGTCACTTCACTTTTCTCTCCATAGGAAGGGTGAATAAAAAAGATGAGAAAACAGACAAACTCAAAGCTGGTCATCCATTCAGTATGACAGAGGTTGGAGGGAGACTTTGGGATCAAGTACTGGGCATGTAATGGAAACTGAGTTTAAAAAAAGTGTGTGTGTGTGTGTGTGTGTGTGTGTGTGTATTATTAGCTAAAATGGGATTTGCAGTTTTCTCTGGATTTTGTTTACTTTTTACACTGGAAATGATTATATAAATGGGGACTCATGTTCTGGAGTATCTGTCGTTTTTGGTTTCTGGACGTAAAATCTTTGGCAACGTCACTAGACTGCATTTGGCGGCTCTCCGTTTCGTCTGTCTCTTTAGTACCTTCAGTTCGTAAGTATGTGGATGTGCATTACTGGGACTATGTATTTCACCAATTCCATGAAAGTGAGGGAGGCAATTCCTCACTTCAAATTAAAACTGAACCCAGAGGAAATTGAAATGTTGAGGTTATTTTAGTACCTCGACCCTACTAGCAACTGGGACCTCGTAAGGTAAACAACAATGTGTATTTCTAGGCAGGGCATGTTATTGTTGTGCTCACATCTACATTGGCCTTAGAGAGGGGGGAGCTTTTCATCACTGAGAATGATGATAGGTCTTGATTCCCAGCATCCAGAGCATGCTGAGAGCCTGTTACTGACAGCGACTCTCGGGTCCACATGCGTGTCCGCACTGTGCTGTGCAGCCTGGGTGCGATCGCTGCATCCCACAACTCTATGATGTGGGTACTGTTCTTGCCCCTTGTTGACAGGTGGCAACACTGAGGTTCTGTAACTTGTTCAAGGTCACACAGCTGGTAGGTCATGGAGCCAGGACTTAAAACCCAGGCTTCTGATCCAAGAGCCAGTGCTCTCAGCAGCCATGTCACATTCGTATTAATAGCCCACACCCAGCTGCCG
Organism: Propithecus coquereli; assembly: GCF_000956105.1. NCBI lineage: Eukaryota > Metazoa > Chordata > Mammalia > Primates > Indriidae > Propithecus > Propithecus coquereli. Next base: position 1,329,316 of record NW_012150408.1, read on the forward strand.
CGAATCACTTGATACTGGACCTTAACGCCTTACCGTTTTGGAGAATTGGCAATTTGAGTGCTCCCAAAACACAACTGATGGTATTTTGGAGATGAGAGGTAGGGACTGTTCGTTTCACATGCAGAAAGAAGGATGGAGGAAAGTACAGGGCTGACACTCCAGACCCTCACAGCCCTGGCGACGTTCCCTTTGGGGACTGTGGAAGGGGAAGTGCTGTCCGGCTCCCCCAAGAGGCCTGAAGTGGCGCCTTTGCCCAGGTGAGAGCCCAGTGAGAACAAACAGGGGTTTTCTCTATGCTCAGGAAATTGCTTTTTAGATTATTTTAATTTTTGTTTAAAATCTGTGACCCACTTTTAAGTTACTGGCCCAAGCCAGTAGTAACCTTAGCCTGAAAGATTCAAACTGGAGCATTTGAAAATTTGCTTTAGGTATATGAGGACAAGTCTTTTTTCCCCTCCAGATTTCATAAATCAGAGCCTAGTGAATAGAATCCTCAACTGCGTGCTTTCTGCCATGCCTCCTTGGCATACTCCCAACTTGGGGAAGGGTTAGCCTTGCATTTCTCTATTCTTCAGGACTTCCGCACACAATCTTCTAAGAAGGGTATTTTATAGCCTTAATTTTAGTTGTCCTAAATAACTAACTTAGAAATTGAGATATTGTTAAATTAGGATTTTTTTTCTTTTTTTAATCCCCCCTCCATCATTGTAAATCAATATGTACATTTACTTTCAAAAATAAATCAGAAGACAGCCTGGGTCTTTAATAAATTAGGGAAGTAACACATTAGGGAACTCTCACCTAAGAACTGTTTCTAGTGTGAGATTTACTGTGCCCCTAACACTTTAGTCAGAGTTGTGAACCAGCCTTAACTGTGGTAGAGATGAAACTGATATTCTTGTGTCCACTCCCATGTGATGTTAACCGTGCATCTGTGTGTTCCGTGGAAGTGTTTTGCTAATGAAGTGTGGTACCTTTAAATAAAGGGTCACAGGCATGACCTGTGTTGTGTGGGTTTTCTTGTTTGTCAGGCTAGAGGCATTTTCTCATTTTCACAGTTGAGCTGAAAACAAAGACCTCCTTATCCTAGCAGGGAGCTGTGCTCTTAAGAGCTGACATCAGCCTTTTCCCAGCAGGCCTAGTTTCTGCCTTAAGAGTCTTTGCAGAGAGCTGGAAAGACAGATCACCATCTTGCTGCTGGCATTTTTCTGGCCAAATAATAACATAGAATGAAGAAATGCCAAAGGGGCCAAGAGTTGGAAAGGCAGAACGAAGGGATGGCCATCCATTTGCCTAGTCTGTGCTGTACTGGGGGTGTAGTCTTTAGCCTCTGTGGTTCTCATCTTTGCCATGGAGATTATAAAAGTGAGGTGAGAACCTTGAAAAATGAGAACTTTTTTACCAAAGAAGCATGCCTATTAAAAAGGAACATTTGGGATATATGGGAGAACATTCATTAGCATGTATAAAGTTACTTTTAAAGTGACACAATAAATTTACTGGAAATTTAAGGAAAGAAAACAACACAGGATTTTGCTCTTTTCCTCCTGGCGCCACCTGGGTTCCCTGAGTGTAAGCTCTTTTTGGAGTGCTGTTTTCACAAAGATGCTTCTGCTCTGGGCACACAGTCACAGCTGTTTTATATATAGCTGGAGGATTCGATGTTGCTTCTTGACCACACAGATCTCTTCTTATTCCGATACAAAGCCAGTCTGTCCTGAAAGTATATAAAGTGCTGCCCTTCAATACCTTAATAGATTTGATTGAAGACCAGAAAGATAACAACTAAAACATTTGCTTAGGTGTGAATATTGATGGTTCTGTTGTTTTCCTTTAGATTCTTGCTTGTAATGTGATTATTTGCCCATGCTACTTGCAACTGGAACACAGCAAGGTGGGTCACAGGCCCCATGTTCTGTATCTGTTGTAGTTTTTATTGAATAAATGGCAGTACTTGGTTTCTATCTGTTTTACTATGTCTTTGGCTTAAAACATACTCACACACACATGCACAGACACACACACACACATACTCTCTTTCTCTCTCTCTTCATTTTGAAATTTCTTCACAGATTGTCTCCAAAGCATAATTAGAGAACTTCATGTTGCGGTAATGTTCTGGGTCTGGCAGTAGCTAGAATCTGTGCCAAACAAGGGGTGTGAGTTCATATCCAAGCCTTCACAGCTCTACGGAGGCAAAACATACTGCAGCAGAGAAGGAAGCAAATTTTGCTACCATCCTCTCCTCCAGCTTATAGTACCTCTTGCCTCGTTTTCTTTGAAGAGACCCAAGGCTGGTAACTCAGTGGATCCACATAGAAACCAGCTCTAGAAACGTGGTCAAGGCCAAGTGGAAGTAACAAACCAACACATATTAGGTCAGGTCACTTTAGAAGCAGATCTGAGAGCTGAAACCTTGCTGCTTCACTAAATTGTCCGTGTTGTCGAGCCCAGCAAGGCGTGGTTGTGGGGTTTTCTAACTTGCTGGGAGTAGTGTTCTCGGCTATATCTGACAACTGCAGTGACACCCCTCACCACTGTTCATGGATTAGCCCAGAACACTCTTCCCTCGGGATGGTCTAAGGAAAACAGTTGTTCCCTGGTCATAATTTGGCAAGTACCAAACCCAGTCTTCCAGGTCTGTGCCTGCACATTAGCATATTTCAGGTTGAGAAGTCCTGTGTACAAAAACATCGTGTCGCTGAATTTCTCATGTGATCAGCCATAGAATCTGTTACGGATTGAGTTTCTAGAGCTGGTTTCTATGTGGATTCATTAGTTGCATTTGTGTGTTAAAGCCCACATTGGTCCCCAATGTGAAGATATTTGGAGATGAGAACTCTGGGAAGAGCTTAGGGCGAGATGAAGTCATGAGAGTGGGCCCTGATCTGATGGGATTGGTGCCCTTATAAGAAGAGACAGCAGAGAGCTCCCTCTCTCTCTTCCACCACATAAGGGCACAGTGAGAGGGCGGCCGTCTGCAAGCCAGGACAAGAGCCCTCAGCAGACACTGACCGTGCCAGCGTCCTAATCTTAGACTTCCAGCCTCTGAGACAGTGAGAAAATAAACATCTGTTGTTTAAGCCACTCAGTCTATGACATTTTGTTATGGCAGCCTGGGCTAAAACAGAATCCTTAATCCCTTTTTCATAAGAACTATTCTTAATATTCCATGGAGCATACTTGCCTCACAAATATTGCCTAACAAAACAAGCATTTTATTTGGTTTCAAAATTCTATTATCATAAAATTTCAGACTTGCAAAGCTCTGGTGCTGTAAAGCTTAACTATTAAAATGAAATGGTTGTGTAATCCCTTGATTTGGGACTATTGGGAGCCATCTGTAATGCTTGGGCCTTCAGGGAGATTCACCGAAGCCAGAGAGGCAGAAAACCGGAGGCCCTGTCCTCCTTTGAGCCTGTGTGTGCTTGTCCTCCAGCCCTTCCTGTCTCCCTTCCATGGCGAGTTCTAGAGAGTAGATGACATCTACTTGTGCATCCACGTCCTAGTCCAGTGCTATGTCCGTACCCACCCTTTTATTGAAACCTCTCCCTGCGTTCACTAGTGACCTAATAGTTGCCAGATTCAGGAAACACTTGCAACCGCTCATCTCTTATTTGACGTCCTCTTATTTGACTTTCCTGAAAATCTCTCTTCCCTTGGTTCCTGTGGCCCCTTCTTTGGTTCTCCTCCTGCTTCTGTGGCCACCGTGTGGGATCCTTCAGAGACTCATCATTATTGCTGTTCTCTAGGGCTCTGCCCTCCTCACTGTACAGACCTGGCTAATGAGGTCACACGCAGACCCGCAGTTTGAATTGCCCCTGCAGGCTCGTCCTTCCCAAGGCGTTATCTCCAGCTGAGGCCTAACCGGCACACCCAAAGATCCGTCCTCCTTCTGGATGTTGTATGTGCACCTCAAATTCAGCACTGTTTCCCTGTTGGTTTTAGGAGCTCCTTTCTTCTTCCAGCACTTCAGGTCTGTTCCTTGTTTTCTGTCCCTGTCTTCACGGCTAGTATAGTTCTCTTCCCATTTGCCCCGGAAGTCACTTCCTCCCTTCTACCCACCGCCTGCCGAATCAGTCTGTTAAATGTTGTACATGCAGGCACGGCCTGGCCGATAGTTCAGACCCCCAATTCCACAGCTGCGCCCTCCTTACTGGTGTTCTTGGTACTTCAGTGTCGGAGATGGTTTCTGCTAAGTGTTCGTCTCTGCTCGGAATCCTTCCACGGCTCCCCGTCAGCTCCAGGACAGCACGGAGCAGGCCCGCCTCCACGGGCTTCTGCCTCCAGGTCCTACCTGCACTCCAGCGCGAGTAGGGGGCCTGCGCACTGATGCACATACAATTCTAAAAGCTTCCTACTCCTGCTTCGAGGTTAACACATCTTGGTGTAAAACGATGACACTTGCTATAATTGTGTGCCCATCTGTCTGTCCCCTTCACCAGACCTCAAGTTCCTCCAGGCCAGGGGCTGAGTCTTGCTCAGGTCCGTGGCACTAGACACAGCACAGAGCCTGACACTGACTAGGTGCCGAGCGAAGGTGTGGATGGAACAGGAATCACTAGGAAAGTGCTGTCAAGACAGTGTTCCTTTAAGACTGAGACAGATTTTAAGAATCAACTTCAAGCACATAATTAGTGTACTTCCCTTTTCTGCCTCGTAACCTTGACATTTATTTCCATACCTGCTGGAACAGAGAGAGTCCCACTGCCCTCCCCTCCCCTCCGAGCTGTCCAAAACAGAAGTGAAGATACCTAGAACCTGGCAAAGGCACGGTTCCATCTGGATCACTAGCCCTGCTGCCATGCTTGTTTCGGATCAAACGGTCTTCTCCTGGTGTTAACTGTCAGCAGCAATAAGCCGTCAGAGTTTATCGTGTGCATGAAATGATTTTTTTTCACTTCTCTATTTATATTTCTTTTTTGTGTATCTGGCTCCAGTCCAAGCGTGGGCATAAGGTAAGGTGCACGGAAATGAGGAGGCCAGTACACTTGGGTGAGTCTCGCGGGGCAGAGCGGTGGCCGACGCTTCTGGGCGGAAGTCGGCCCCAGGAGCAGATTTGCTCCCACTGCACTAGAAAAGCAAACACATCTCTGCCCAAGCGTGTGCCACTTCTGGCGCTTTCAGATTTGCCTAAGGAGTCCTCAAAGCCGAAGTGCTTTTCAGCTACTTTCTAATAGATCTTGTTTTTGTGTTTATTTTTTTGTGACAGCTTTGTGCCTATGTCACTGACAGCCCCCCCCCCCATCCCGTGTATTGGTTTTGAATGACACTGTCATTTTGTATTAGGCAGTTGGCTTTTGAGCAGGTTACTTCAAGTGATAAAAACACAAAGACTCCATATCCTCTAGTAACTGACCGTCCCGCGTGGCCGTCCCCTGGTAATGGAGGCGTTGCCGTAAGGGGCTCCCAGGCTCAGCAGGGGTTTCCCAAGAGCCTGTGTGAAGGACATTGCTGGGTTCATCAGTGTACCGTGCTCTGGCTCCTTTGTGACTATAAAATAAAATCCAAGTTCGCTAGGGTGACCTTCAAGGACTTTGATGATCTGATCCCAAGCTCCCTTGCTCAGTATTGTCTCTCATAAGATGGTTTCCCTGGGCTTTTGTTGAAAATCTCCTTAACCACAGTTAAATTTTACAGTAATTTATTTAAATCCCTGCTATTCCTTACCTTTAGACAAGCTACACAGAGTTGCCCATGTGAGAAGCAACTCTCCTGCAGTTCAGGATGAGAATGTGAATCGTCCAACCTCCTCTGTGACTCATTTTGAGGCTAATATTTGAAACCGATGGTTTGTTGCCAACCTTGTTAGGAGTGTCAGGCCCTGTTCCTTCCCAGGGTCCTTCTCCTCATATCCCCGTGCCAGCTCTCGTAGAAGACTATTCGAGTGCTCCCAGCAAAGTGATTGTCACGTACGGTCCTCCTTGGGTGTCCATGGGGGACTGGTTCTAAGACCCTCAGGGACACTGAAATCCTCAGATGCTCAAGTCCCTGATATAAAATAGCACAGTATTCGTGTACAACTTACGCACATCCTCCCGTATACTTTAAATCACCTCTGTGTTACCTGTAACACCTAATACGATGTAAGTGCTGTGGAAATAGTTGTTACAGTGTATTGTTTAGGGAATAATGACAAGAAAAAAGTCTGTGTGTTGTTCAGTACGGACGAACCCATCCTAGGGCTAGCTGCATTTCTGATCCGCGGTTGGTTGAATCCATGGATTTGGAGCCCACAGATACAGAGGGCTGTGTCTGCCACATCAAGTCAGGTCATTCTACACATTCCATCCAAATTTGGTGACAATCTGCTCTTCCATCCTTCCTACCTTCCCCCAACCCCAACACAGATACTTTTTATTCCGGAAAAAGTTCAGGTCTCTAGAAACTTTGAGGGACCAATACAGTGAGCACTCATATGCTCTCCTAGATTCTTCAGTTGTTAGCACTCAGCCATGTTGGCCTCATCTTTCCTTCACGTGTGAGCAGTGATACGACCGAACCTATGATATCTGTTCACTTTTGATAACGCCCTTTATAGATGTTTCCTTTTCAGTTCTTTAATAATTTATTTTAGATTTATTAATACCTTTAAGTTTGAGATTCAGTAATGAGTCACATGTTACATTTAGTCATTGTGCCTTTTTGTAATCTTCAATCTGGGGTAGTTTTCCCTACTCTGCGGGGTTTGGTGGTAAGGGAAGAGGGGAACCCACACACTGCCTAGAGCCTCAGCTCCCTGAGCTCCCCCATGGAACACGCGGTGGACCAACGGCAGGGAGGTCAGGTCGCTTGTCCATCACCACTGGGAAGGATGACGTTGTAGATGACAAGTAAAGGAGGAATTTAGGATATGTGTGTGGTCAGAAAGTATGGGAAGTGTGAGCACAGAAAGAGGGGACGAGGGAAAGTGAAGAGAAGTCCTGTTGGAAGAGGAGGCAGATTTGGAACACAAGTTGGCTGAGATACATGGAATAAATTAAACACTCTTGCTCGCTCTAAGATAAATTAAATCACCTTTTCATAAAATTTTATCCCTTCCCCAAAGGCTCATCTCTGTGTCTAGCCAACAACTGCAGTAGTTTTACTTATTTTAGAAAGAATCCAGTATCTTCATTTATTCATGGCAAAAGTGGGGCATGCCACTGTCCTTTTTATGCCTAAACTCACAAAACCAAACAAAACCCTGATAGATTTGCTCTCCTGGGAGATCCCCTAATGTCTTACTTGTAAAAAAAATTCATTGGAAGCTCAGGTGAAGCCTCTTGACTGCGAAAACTGGTAGCAGTTGTGTGTGTGTTGGGGCTGTCTTCTAACCTTAGGCAGCACAATTGATACGTAATAAAAACGATGTGAAAATATTTGGTTTGATGTCAGTAACTCGTTAATGGCGCTGTGACTGCGGGAGGGTATGTAAGTAGGACCTAAAAAGTGGCTGAGTGGTGACACTTGGAGCCGGTGGGGGTGGAGGGTGCTGCCTCATGCTGGGCCCGGGCAGCACAGGGACCCACCGCCTCCTGCAGCCCGGATCCCAGGGGGCCCTCATATTTTTTCTTTTTCAAGGATTGGTTGTTCAGCTCTCTTCTTTCATTTCCAAGAAATATCACAGTATTTTTCCAGTAAATTTCCCCCTTTTTTCTTTAGCTAACTAGCCTTGTTTTATGTTGCTTGTAACAAAAAGAACTTGTTAACAAATACAGATATTTGGGTTGTTTACAATGTTTTACTATCATTTGCAGAACTTCTTTGAGTAGCTCCATCCTTGTTCATATCTCACATTTCCCATTTTTCTAGCAGTGGAGTTTCTGGGTCGGAGGCATCCATTTCTGTTTTCACTGGTGCATTCTGCCAGCTTGGGCTAGAAGGCTTGCTGATTTCATTCCCACTAGCAACTGTGTGCATCTGCCTCTCCCCCAGCATCACACCAAAAGTGACTGCCACCATTTATTTAGTTCTTATAAGTTTCGTGGGGACAAACACTGTCATTGTGTTAACTTAAATTTGTTTGTTGCTGTTGTTACTAGAAAACTTGATCTTTTCATAAGCTAATTGGTCATTTATATTTCTTCTTTTGTGGCTATCCTGTTTTTACCTTTTTAAAAAAAAAATTAGGGTGTTTATCTTTCTGTTGATATGTTACCACTCTTCCTATTAAGCATCCTCTGTCAGGTGTGTTAGGAAAATCACTGTTTCTTATGTAATGTGAACATAACTAATGGAAACTTCATCAGCTGTGTTTTTGAAATACAGATTTTTTAAAATTTGGATGTGAGTGAATCATTAAATCTCTTCTTTAATGGAAAAGGCTTCTAAAGTGTTCTAGAAAGGACTGAAACGTGTTGGGTAATAACTGTAACACATGACCAGGGAGTGTACTGGTGGTGGGATAATTGTATATGTTCTGTACATGTTCACGTGGAATGGAGAGAAGCTTACTGATTCTGTGTCACTTCCTTAGGTTGTCTGTCCAGACATTTCCTGAAGGCCTCCTGTGCGAGCACTGGGGGAGAGTGAGTGTGCATGGAGGAGGCCGCCCTGGGTGGAGGAGGAGCTTCACTGGGCCTGAGAAGGTTCCAGGCGTGCAGTGGGCAGCAGTGTGCACAGCGGGGCTAAGGGGCTGTGGCTGCAGTCCCCGAGAGGCACGACTGGAACAAGACAATGGGACTGCAGCCCAGTGTTTTCCTGGGCTGTCCTCTTTCTCCCCTTTTCGCCTCAAGGACATTTCTCACTATCACATTGAGCTTTTAGAGTATTTGTTTAATAGTCGCTTGTTGGGTACTATTAGTAAGCTCTGAAATCAAAAAAAGTTTAAATTCTGTTTTTATTTAACCATTTTACCAGATGTTTCCTGTGGCTTGACAGATGTACCATTTACTAGAAAGTTACACTCCTGAGATTTTGAATGTTGTGGACACTGTTGCTATAGACAATGGCTCTGTCAGGGCAGGATTTGGAAGACAGCTTTCACATCGTTTTGGGGTTGAAGATGTGTTTTTTCCCCCGAAAAGAAATGCTATTCTCATAATCTGCTTTTATCTTCTCTGTTACAATTCTAATCTCTGGTTTATAAAAGACTATAACTGGTTGATCAGAGTTTATTCCAGTAAATACCCTAGTGCTTCAGTTGGTATTACTTTCTTTTTTTTTTTTTTTTTTTGAGACAGAGTCTCACTGTATTGCCTGGGCTAGAGTGCCGTGGCGTCATCCTAGCTCACAGCAACCTCAAACTCCTGGGCTCAAGCGATCCTCCTGCCTCAGCCTCCCGAGTAGCTGGGACTACAGGCATGCGCTACCATGCCCGGCTGATTTTTTCTATATATTTTTAGTTGTCCGATTAATTTCTGTCTATTTTTAGTAGAGACGGGGGTCTCACTCTTGCTCAGGCTGGTTTCGAACTCCTGAGCTCAAACAATCCGCCCGCCTCGGCCTCCCAGAGAGCTAGGATTACAGGCGTGAGCCACCGCGCCCGGCCTGGTATTACTTTCTGAAAGCAGCCAGGGCCAGGTACATCTAGGTCTTGCTTGCAAAACTCACCTGGGTCTAAAAGAACCCAGGTAGTGGGCAGGTGAAAATTTAAATTGAGCTGAAAATCTGTAACTGATGCTCCACTTCTTTGGGCTACTTGATGCTGGGATATGGTTAGGAAATCTGCAGACTTGACAATTATTTGCACCCACCTAAAGCTCAGAGAGACAAACCCAGGATGGCTGGTGGTACCTTTTCCTCTCCAGCACCTGCAGTTGGCATTTCTGGGCATCTTGAGTCCTGATAGAAAAGCTTGTTGTCTGGGATTCTGCAGGTGGGGGAAGGCAGCAGGAAGTTGCTTCCTGCAACACACAGCGGGACTGGAGTTGCGGCTGCACAGAGGAGAATCTGGGTTTTTTGACATTCCTTCTCCCAGGGGCCAGCTGCAACTGTGCTGTGGAATTGCATCTCTCCTGCGGAGCCAGCTCACTTCTCCAGCAACCTTCCTTTCCTGTGTTTTGTTTAGCCTTACTTTGGAATTTTATAAAAGCCTTATGTTATGGAAGATGGGGAAACAAAGAAAGAGGAAATCTCATGCTATAATTCTGACAGCAGATCTGTTTTCTCACCAAATGGAACTGTAATGATGCATGTAACGTCCTGGCAAGACCCACTCTGTAGATAAACCCTCCCAGGAGTTCCTAACCTATCCCAGGACCCATAGGAAACTTTTCTTGCGATGCGAGGGCAGCCGGGGGCAGCCGGGCCCCTTACCTCCCAAACCGTCCTTTCAGGGGGGACTTTTATTCTGACAGGCGCGCCCGTCCAGTTTGGTGCCTGGGACTGCTTGCCAAGTTTGTGAGGCCCAAGGCTTTCTTGTGGGAGGACGCTGGGCTGTCTTCATGCTCTTTGGCAATGATTAAAGTGAGGTTAGTACCAAGAACCCTTTCATTTTATTCCCTTATCCTTGCTTTTTCAAACCAGATGGCAACCCTGTATTTTCAGCTGTAATTAATTTAAACTGCGAGGCAGCAAGTCCTGGGAGAGGTAAGAGTTGATTTTGTCAGAAGGGACAACAGTGATTTTCCTTCGCATCCCTCCCTCCTCACCAAATGGCACCTTGTCCCAGTCAGACCCATGCCATGAACAGTTTCTCCTGAGAGGGGCCTGGAAGGGGCGAGAGGGCTGCTAAGAGGGGCTGCAGCGCTGCCGCGCGTGACACGGGGGAGCTGGAAGGGTTAACGCACACTGGTGATTGTTTCCTTTATAGACTGGAAGTACCCAAGTTTCAGGTGGTGGCTGACATGTTACTGCTAGGCCGGGCTGTCACATGACCGCCTGCAGACAATGGCGCACAGTCTGAGTGGCTGCTGATTGGGGAGCGCAGGGTGCTTTCTCTTCCCACTCAGGGCAGCTGCCAGGATCACCTCCAGAAGGGGTATGTTTTAGGTTTAACATTTATTCTTAAAGAAAATTACAAGGGAAATAAAAGCACTTGGCCACAGTTGAAGTCTGGAGGTTCTGACCTCAGCTATTTGACCACTTCCCTCCGTGGAAATTTTACTTGAGTCCTTCCTCTGTAAGTTGCCGTAGAGTGCAGGATCAATTAGAGATTGAGAGATCGTTCACATATGATAGAAAATGAATGCTTTTGTTTCATCTCCTGGTAACTTGCAAGATAACTCCACACAGCAGCCTCTCCTCCCACCCTTCCTTCCCCTGCTTGTTCTGAATGAAACTGAGCTTAAAATGGAGAGCGAAGGACTGGACTGCTTGAGAGCTGAGCGTCCAGGTGCACTCACCTGCCTGCACAGATGGGCACCACCAGGTTTCAGTTTTACGGTTTGAGAAACGCACTTTCAGCCATCATGGAGGAGTTGCAGAGTGAAGATGATCTGTTAGCGATGATGTAGGTGCCAAGCACTTCGTAAAACTGTACACAAATGTTATGCAAATGGTAGTTATTACTGTTATTAACATTAGCCATCCTCAGACGACTTGAAGCAATTTTTAAAGGCTCATAGTGAGAAATGAGAACCACAAGTATGTAGCTCACAAGTCTCCAAAACGCTCACTGTTGATTACAACATCATTGACTGCAGTTGGTCCCTGTGTGTGTTTGAGTTCACTGAATTTAGTGAGTTGGGTGGATGTTTGTTGTTTATTTAATTTTTATGTCAAATGTTTACATTTTTCGTGAGCATTTCTCTTGTGAACCCCTTGAGCTGTTTTTACAAAGCCTTGCAATTTCTGTTGTTGTGGACCAGACCTATCCTTTTGGAAACCTTTTGTTTTTCTCTGGAAGAGAGGACCAAACATGGAATGAAAAATGCATCCTGTAGTTCCAACCTCCTTTACCACCAATGGCTTGTCAGAACTTCCAAGGACTGAAAATTACACGGAATTACCATATAATTCAGCAATTCCACTTATAGATATATACACAGAATAATTGGAAACGGACTCAGATATTTGCACACTCATGTTCGTTGCAGCATCATTGTGAATAGCTAACAGTTGGGAGCAACACAATTGCCCATCACTAGATTAATGGATTAACAAATGTGGTCTACGCATACAATGGAATATGATTTAGCCTTGAAAAGGAAGGGAATTCTGACACGTGCTACACCATGGAAGAAGCTTGAAGACATTATGCTGAGTAAGTCACAAAAGGACCGTATGATTCCATCTGTATGAGGTACCTAGAGTAGTCAACGATCATAGAGACAGAAACTAGAATGGTGGTACTGGGGAAGGGGGAAACGAGTTAATGTTTAATGAGCACAGGGTTTCATTGTGGGATGATGGAAACGTTCTGGAGTTGGGTGGTGGTGATGGTTGCACAACCTGTGAATGTGCTTAATGCCACTGAGCTGTACCTTTAAAAGTGGTTAAAAAAGTGAATTTTATGTCATGTATAGTACTTTACTGCAGTAAAAAAATAAATTTAAAAAACTAGGACCGATGATTAATTGAGTAAACATTACTGAGTCTGTTACATGTAAATTTTTTCTATTCCACGCTCTCCTGGAAGGAGCAAGGTAGCAAAGCAGAGGCAGGCAGCTTGGAGGACAGACGTTCGGCTCTCCAAGAATACGCTATTAGGTTCCCAGTTAGGCGAGAGTTGCAGCGCGGTGACTGTTGGGGGTGATAATTTTAATTTAAAGAGTAGTTAAGGCTGGGCGCGGTGGCTCACGCCTGTAATCCTAGCACTTTGGGAGGCCGAGGCGGGCGGATTGTTTGAGCTCAGGAGTTCGAAACCAGCCTGAGAAAGAGCGAGACCCCGTCTCTACTAAAAATAGAAAGAAATTAATTGGACAACTAAAAATATATAGAAAAAACTGGCCGGGCATGGTGGCGCATGCCTGTAGTCCCAGCTACTCGGGAGGCTGAGGCAGGAGGATCGCTTGAGCCCAGGAGTTTGAGGTTGCTGTGAGCTAGGATGACGCCACGGCACTCTAGCCCGGGCAACACAGTGAGACTCTGTCTCAAGAAAAAAAAAAAAAAGAGTGGTTAAGATTAACAGTTGCCATTTGGTTTTGGAAGCCCTCGCAGAAAGGAAGAGTGCATGACACTTGGGGTATTAGGGCATGGTCCTCCTGGATTCCCCAAAGGTATTTTTAGAACCATCAAGCCAAGGGTTTGGGGGATACCACTTCAGTGATACTACGATGAAGCTACGTAGACAGCTCAGGGAAAGTTAGTTCTGAATTCTGTGCAGAATTTGAAAAGGGAAGTATTTTAAAAGAAATACAGTTTTATAATTCAGAGATGAAATGGGCTGTCAGTACTGTTTTTTTAATCAGGTCCCTTGGGAGCTCTGCTTTAAGAATAGAGATTGATTTGTACTTAGCCTATCAATTGTCAATATATTAATAGTAACCTTTCTAAGCACCTGGGGGGTCTTCACAATAATCTTTCCTTTAAAGTAATTTAAATCTTATTTCTATAATGCAATCTATATTTTTAAAAAAAGCAAAAAGCTTAGCCAGCCCTTTCCCCTACTTTTTGGAAAGATGGAGTTCAGCCCGGACTGCCTGGGTGCTAAGAGGCGATGCTGAGAATTGACACATTACGTGGTTTGCTCCCAGGTGGAAGGTCCTTAAGGTCCTTCATTATTACTGTCTTGAAGAATATATAGTAGATGCCTCAAGGTCCTTTATTAGATGGATATTTAATCACTTCATATACTCAATGCTTAAATTTTCAAAGCTTCAAATGAAGCTCAATGCTTCAAATTTTCTTAGTATAGTTGTAAAATAATTTAACTGCATAGTTTTTTTGTTTTTTTTTTTTTTGTTCGCAGAGTCTCTGAGGTTAGCCAGGATAGGTGAGCAACTTTAAAAGAAAACCAGCTTCCTAAATATTGTTCAGTGCTAAATAATTTCGTCAAATCAGAGGTTATCCTCTAATATGAAGAAGTCCATGAAGTAATTTGGAACTGGTTACTGCCAACCTCAGGACTAGACACGTGGGACGGCTGCTGGCATTCAGGTGGGAATGTGATTGTGTGGAGGGGACCGTTGTGAACCAAGTGGCACAGAAAGGAAATGTGGTTGTCTTTGATAGGCATGCATGTGCGGGAACTCACTGCACCTGTTCTTTAGTCAATACGGGTCACGACGCTGAATTAAAGGGAAGAAAAGGCTGGAGGATTTTAGGCTGCCGCACACTGACCGTGACGTGGGTGCGGAAGTGACTCCCGGCATCTTGGGTTGTTTTGTTAAAAGTCTAGTTTTAGTGCCTACAGGTCCAGGAAAATTCCTGATGTTGAATGTTCTGCCTCAGTTCTTACTCACCAGGCCATATACCCTGATTTTTAGCTCAGAACTGTGCTGCCATAAATGGAGGGGAATGAACCTTTTCCTGTGTGCTCTGTTCCTTAGGTTGCGTCTGGACGATTAGGGCTAGTCCTAGGCGACCCCCTTCAAGATGAGTGTTCGGTTGCAGAGCACGCAGCATGGGTGACAGGATGGATGAGGGTCGCGTGTTGGAGTGATTTAAGGTATTCTGTGTGGTGAAGAGAATTCTAGGCATAGCGAGGCTGACGCTGAAACAGTTTTCCAGTAGCTGCAAAAGGAAATAGAATTCATTGAATTTTTCCAAAAGGGAGACCTGGAACCAAAGAAAAGTATTGGAAGATAGCTTTCATTCGTCATAAGGAAGAACTTTACATTGAAGCTTTTCATAGTCGAGTGAATGGCCTGAGGAGGAAGTAAGTGTTTCTTAGTGTTCAAGAAGTGGCGCTGGGGTTCCGCGTCTGCCCCCGTTACTTGAGCCATTTGATCGTGAAGCTCTCTCCCTCTGAGTAGGACAGAGCATCCAGTCTTTTCACTAACCAGTTTTATAATACTTCCCAGTGATTTTCTGCATAATGTGGAGTAAAAACCGAGAGGGAACCTTCAGGAGATAACACAGGACCAGCCGAAAGAAGGGAGAGAGGATGGCTCACGGAGGTGTTCCCAGGCCATTCATTTCTGGCGGGTTTGTGACCGCTGGGGTTGTCCTCGAATTTCTCCAGGAACCTGTGAGCCAGATGCTGCCCCAGGCCACCCAGCGTCATGAGTTTCCTCTGTCTTAGTCACACCTGTTGGTGCTGGCTTCTCCCAAAAATGTGTTTGCTTTTTGGTTGGTTGGTTCACAAAATAGTCATATGCTGGGCACTATTCTAGACACTGACTTATGGAAACTTCTGAGCAGCCCACACTGCATAGAGTCACTTTTCCTGTTTGTTTCACTCCAGGCGTGTCTGGAAGGAACATGTCTTCTCTCCTAGCCTTGGGTTGGTGGATGCTTCCACCTCCATCCTCTGCCTTCCTGAGGTGGCATCTAAAGCAGTGGGTTCTACATGCCCCTCTTCCAGCCCAAGGGAGGCTCTGCCAGTGAGTCTGAGAGTCGGACTGATGTGGGGGGAGCGAAGCAGCAAGAACTGGGCGTCTGGGTTGGCCCTGGGAGAGCTAGGATGGTTCTGTGGTCAGATCCCTGTAGTGTCCCCTCTCTAGCCCCTGCCTCAGCTGTCTCAAGCATCCCTGAAGCACAGCAAAGCGAAATGCCAGCGTGTGGAGGCCTCTGTTGCTGTGCAGAGAGAGGTGATCTTTCCTGGGTTTTTGTCCACCTCAGATTTTGCAGCTCAGTTAGAGAAGCAAAGACATGTTTTCCATCCCTTCTCTGGTACGAGGATTCTGTTTAATGCCAAAAATATGATAGCGGTTGTATTTTTTTAAAAATACCATTCATTGAGAGAATACATAATGACAAAAACTACAACAAATTTAGTAGTGGTAGGAATTTCAAATTAATTTATCTTTTATTAATCTCATCAACATGTCTTCATTTGAAAACTTGTAAGTGTACATCTGTGGGACATGCGATCTGTTTCACCTGTAAGCAATGCTTGGCACACACACGGATTCCTGCCCTGTTTGCATTAAGCTCCCTGGGGTCCCCAACCCACAGGTGAAGACCCCCTGCTTCCACGGCAATGGTCGCTAACGGGGGGGTGAAGGAGATGCTTTGCCAGCCATGTTCTGAGAATTGACCTGTTTCTCAAACTTTAGTTTTTCCTAAAAAACTAACACTAATAACGGAAAACGTGCAGTTTTAGTGAAAGAAAACTGGGGCCTCATTTACACGGAGCTGAGCTACTCAGAAATGTGGGTCTGCCCTGGCCAGCACTTCGAGAGCCCAGCGTCTGCAGGCAGCAGGTCTGGAAGCCCTTCGCTCAGCCAAGCCGGTAAGGCCTCTGAGTCCCGGACTGCGCGTGGGGAAGCCGCGGGGGCTGGCCCTGGACTCCCTCGGCACCCGCGTCCTCTGACTTCACACCTCATTCTGGCCAACCCAGTCACCTGGCTTTTGGGCCCACCGGGGGGAGAAGGGAACGGTGAGGACTGTCGCAGTAGCAGGCTTGCTGACTCCAGGGAGTGAGCCCGTGATGAGCGAAGGGAGGAGACGGAAACACGGCAGTGAGCCGACTCGGGCCGAAGCAGCTGAGCAGCGAGAGACTACTTAGCGCGGGGCAGGCGGGCCTGTGCTGGAAGCCTCGCTGTGTGTCATCTGAAAAGGATGTTCATGATAACGTCCCCGAGTCACTGAGAAAGGAACACAGTAAACGGCAGGGTGTTTCAGACAGGTTTCTAACTGAAATCATTTTAAAAATAGTTTTCTCTCTGAAGGTTTCCATTTCCGTTACCCGGAAGCTTTACTTAAGCGGCCGCTGCTGGGTAAACTGGCTCCAGATCAGTCAGGTCTCTGAGTGTGCAGGGTCCCTCACGACTGCTCAAGGACAGGAGAGACCGCGTTGCTGGTGGAGCACCGTCCCTCTCACAGGGAGACAGGGCCGCGTCACCCCAGGCGCACATCGCGAGGAACAGGACGCGACCTGGCGGATCTGCATGGAGGCCGTGGAGCCTGGAGCCGCTGCTTATGCTCATTGAAGGATTCCCGCTCCCAGAACGCTGTCATGGAAACCCTCAACTCAGTGACAGGGACGAGTCCGAGTCAGCAAGAAAGCTGCACCAACGGACACGTGTTTCCTCTCACACTGCTCAGTAGTGCTGCCTTTCCCTCCAGCGCCATAGACAGGAGCTGTTTTTGAAACTGTCACGGGCAATTATGGCAGAGGAGGAAGGGCCGGCCTGATCTGAGTCCCAGCTCTGCCACCTCCCAGCCTGCCTTCCCTCGGTGTAGGGTGGGAAGGTGGTGGGCACCGCAGAGGGTGGCACAGGAGCAGGGACAGTACTCACAACTGGCCGTGCTCTCGGGGACGTTTGCCATCCTGGGCCCGTGAGTGCAGGAGCCATGAGGTCTGTGCTTCACTCTTTCTTCCTCTGTCCAGAGCGTCGCTGAGCCCAAAGGGTTTGGACGGTAACTTGGCTGACAAGCGTCTTCCCTCGTCTGTGGAGGGCAGGTGGGGGCTGCGTTTTCCTGGCTTCCCGAAGCACGCCTGGAGGTGGTGGGGGGACAGCCAGCCCTCCAGCTTCTCGCTGGCCTGCCTGGCCCCGCACCCGGGTCTCTGCTGGAGTTGTCGTTCTCACACTGACGAAACATGCCTGAGGACGACAGGCGTGCAGGACGACAGGTACCTGGGCTCCAGTGGATCTCAGCGACTGCTCCTTAAATGTCCAGAGGAAGCTTTAAAAATGTTTTTTGATTAATCACAGATAAAGCAAAAGAAAGATGGGTGTGGAGAATATCTCAGGATGCAGAAAGCAGTAAAGGAACGGGAGGAAAAGGGAATCGCACTCGTTAGCTAGCGCTGCCCTAACGTAGGACCACAACCTGGTGGCTTAAAATGACAGAAATGCGTCTGGGTCCTGGAGGCTGAAGTCCAAGATCAAGACGGCGGCAGCGTTGGCTTCTTCCAGGGCTGTGAGGGTAGGGTCTGTCCAGGCCTCTGTGGTGACTTCTGCTCGCCAGGGCGCTCCTGGGCTGTGGGTGGCCGTCTTTGCCCTGTGCCGTCACCTCATCCTCCTCCGCGCGTCTGTCACTTTACCCCATTTCCCGTGTTTCATGATAGGGCGCAGTTGTAGGGGGTTAGGGCCCACCATGGTGACCTCATCTTCTCTGTGCTCTGTGAAGGCCGTTTCCAAGTTCACTTTCACAGGTACTAGGGGTCAGGGGACACAATTCACCCCATTACAGAAATCAAAGGCCATTCACAGAAGAGAGTAAATGAATACATGTAGAGATGGTGCTGCCCTGGAAACCGAGGAAATGTAGATTAAAACAAGAGGGAGAGACGCCCCCACCCCCCCAACAATGGTGGAAGTCCACAGGCTGCAGGGGCCAGTGTCACCAGGGAGCACGTCAGCAGTGGACGGCCACTCGGTAAAGGTTTTTGGTCACCTCTACTGAAGTCAAAGGCAGTGTGCTCGACAGCCCAGCAGTGGTACCTGCAGACAGTCACCTGGGAGGGAGTCAGGACCGCTTGCGCATGCGCGGGGAGACGTGTGCGAGGGTCTGAGCACTGAGAATGCGGAGCCTGCAGGGCACCTGCTGGTCGGGGAGCGGGTGCGCGAGGCGTGGTGTGTCCACGCACAGGAGCACCACAGAGCGGGCACATGGCATGAGCCAGCCAGGTCTCCGTGTCAGAACGTGGGCGGAGCCCCAAGGCCGTGTTCGGGAGCCTGGTTGTAAGGCAAGACGCACGGCGTGATGCCGTGCTGGACGAAGCACAGACACATGGCGAGGGCGTCCCTGGGGAGGAGAGAGAGGAGTGGGCCGGGCAGGGCCTGGAGCAGGGCCCTCACTGTGGCTGCCTGTCTTGCTGCTTTTGTCACCACCAGAGGAGAGAAAAGGCCTGGAGCAAATACGACAGCACATGTCATTCATTAGTTCTGGTACGTGGGTCTTTGCCTCCCAGGAAAACAAAAAGAGAAGGGTTTGGAGCCGGTCAAATGTAAGCTGGAACCCTTGCACGGTACTAGTTTTGTTAACTTAGACAAGTTATTTAACCTCGCTGAACCTCAGTTGACCCATCTGTAAAATGGGGATGATGGTGCTAATTTCACAGTGTTGTGGTGAATTTAGTAAGACAGAGTCTAGCCTGTGATCGGGCATGTAGCAGTCGATAAATGATAGTAGATAATATTAATAATAAGGATCAACACACGTGGTTTACTTAGAGGAACTCCCAGCTCCTGACGCACTCTACTTTGGGACACTGCTTTCTAATGCTTCTCCCGCCAGGCCCTCAGGTCACAGCTGTCACGTGAGAGGTGGAGCAGATGAGCCACATGCTGTGTAGTTCCTGGAGTTGATTTCTGAACTCTGAACCAGCGAAAAGTGGGACCCCACCTTTGTGGGGAAATGTTACGGGGGGTGACATGGCAGCAGTTTAATTCGCTGGCCACGATGGCATTCCCCCTCGGGTTTGGGTCCCTGGACTTTTAGTGGCTTTCTTCTTAATTATCAAGCGCTGGGAAGCTATGGTAGTTGGATGCGCAGTTACAGGCGAAGGCAGTCTCTGCCCCTGTGTCCCTGCCGATGAGGACATGCCTGCCGTTGAGGTCATCTGTATCTTTGGGACCGTCTGAATGCCAGTATTTCCCAACTTTTTCCTGCCTGTGACACAAGCCTTCGCCGTTTCGTACCCAGGAGGGTGTCTCTGCCTCACCTCCCACCGCCTCCGCACACGTCGTTTGTACCCAGGCCTTGCTTTGCAGCCACCACCCCCCACTTCCCTTCTAAAACTGGTACAGAGGAGTGACGCGGCTCGACCAGGATGTCCTGGAGACACACCCAAGCGCCTTCTTGCTTGCGCGGGAAGCAGTGAATTCTCCTACTCACGAGAAGGGAGCAGCGGGTGATGAGTTCATTCCTGTGTGTGTGGGCTCGAGCTCTGGGACATTTAGCGTAGGGAGGAGGACGACAAAAGACAGAGAAGGTAACAGGAGGGAGGAAACATTTCACTACTATTGATGCCCAAATTTTAAATGTTTTGTAAATTCTACTTTTCCAGAAAAAAGTCTTTTCTGCTGTAATTTTCTCTGAAATGTCCTTAATTCCCTTTTCATTCACCACAAATGCTATTAACTGGACTCAAACATAATATAGATACAGTAATGATTCACTGTTTTCATGTGATGGGGCCTTTCATAATTTCACCACTTGGAATCTAGTTTACTTTTCCCCAAACACTGTAGGCCGTCTTGGTTTCTCAGCTCAGAGGGGGTACAGTAGCGTGTGGCATCTGTTCCCCAGAACACTCTGTCCTGGGTGAAAGTAGAATGGGCCCTTCCTTCCCCTCCCCTTTCCAGCTTTCTCTCCTAAGCAGCTGGCAGTGGACACACCCTCCCAAGGATGGGGACGAGCTCCCAGGGCGGGCCAGGGGGCCGCACAGCCTCCGTGGCACCGGCTGGTCCTGGCGTGGAGCCCCCGAGCCCTTCAGGCCCTGACGGGCTGCAGTTGGCTTTCAGCGCAGACTCCTGCGTCCCGGGCAGGATGCGTGTGGTTTGGGTCTGCGTCCCGAGAGCACATGATGCTTGGGAAGCAGCGGGGCCTGGGAGGTGATTCACTAGGGGGGAGGGGACGTGGAAAACAGTGTTTGTCTTTAAGCTCTGGGAACCAGGAAAATGAGCTGGAGATGTGAGTAATACATAATTTTACTAAAATTAACCAGCAGGTTCTTCAGACGTTTTCTTTCCGTGTTTTTCAGTGTCTTTTTCTGATCCATAGGGCGCTGCCGCGTTATGTTTTCGGTGGACCGTCTTTCTGGTCCGTGTCCCCAGAAGTCCCCTTCTCCCTGCTCCTCTCTGTGGGGTGGGCACACAGCAGGTCTGCAGGAGCACAGGTGGCAGGTTTAGGTGTGGCACTGCCCATCTTCCCTCCGCCCTGTCGGCTGGGAGCCTTGGACGACGCACCACCCTCTTTGGGCATCGCTGGCCCCTGTGACACGGCTCAGTAGTCAGGGCTGGATATCCTGAGGCAGCCGAGTTCCTGCGTGTGACTGCGCTTCGCCTGTATTACAGTGCCACTTGGATGTCAGGTGTGAGGGGTTGGTGACACTGCATGTACTGGTGACCTTGACTTTGGGTGGGAGCAGATGCTGTCTGAGCTTTAGCCTGCTCTTTTGTGCGCCCTCGGTGGGGGGAAGTCTCCGTCCTTGGACTTTCCCCAGCCCTCTGTCCTTTCCTATGGCATGTGCTACCCCTCCTCGTGCCTGAGTGGTCACTTGTGAGCGGTAGCCCTACCCAGGCCTTTCTGTCCTGGCTGGGTCATAAGGCCATGAGAGGGCAGGGCTGGGTCTTGCTTTCTGTAACCTTCACAAAATAGGGGCTCACTTAACACGGGTCGAGTAAACTGAAGTCTCAATTCAGCAGAGGCAGATTCTGGCTGAGGAGCACACGAGTCCATTTCCTGAGCGCGCAGGTCACGACGTGGCCTGTGGAAACACCGCTTTGGAGGGCGAGGGGGTGGGGAGAAGATTGTGTCAGGGAAGCAATTTGATCTTGTTAAAAATTAAATTTTATGCTTATCCAAATTTAGAAGAAAACCTGATTCTGGAGCTGAGCGCATGATGATGCATGGACGGGTTGTGTGTTTGGGGGTCGGTACCCAGCTGCGGGTCTCAGGCCGGCCCGACCGAAAGCGCGCTCCGTGGAACCGCCTCACGCCTGCTCTCCCGTGGTGTTGGTGTGTGGGGTCATGACCCCTGAGACATTCGTGGCAGAAACCTAGACTGTCTTCTGAACCATCACAGAAAGATGCTGTTACGAACAGGCTGGTTTCGGTATTGAGTATTTTGGGCGGGGGGCGGGGGTGGCATTGTGCTGTTGTGAAAATCGCCGGATGTACGTGGCATGCGGAGAACATGCTGTCTAGACTGGCCGGACATGTTCTTCCGTGAGTGTCTCGTTGGGCTAAACGTTTGTTCTCTAATTGCCGTTAAATCATTCTGAGCAGTCAGTCAGAGAATAAATAGGAAAACCCGTGAACTAAATGCTGTGTCCTGTGTAGCTAATGACCCTGTTGTAATCGGTAAACTAAGTGCAGGGCTTATTCGGGTGCTACTCGCCTGCGCTGTGCAGCCTCGGTTGTTTTTATTTGTACACTGTCAGTCCCCAGCTGAAGCCCTCTGAGGTGGGGCTTTGTGACCACACGGTAGACGGGCACATCACAGCTCAGAAAGCCTCACCAAGTGGCTTGCCTGAGGGCTGGCGTGGCAGGTGCGCAGAGCCAGGGCGTGCCGCGGGGCTCTCTGCTGCCCGTCCAGTGCCCTCCCACTGAGCCGCAGTGGCTCACTGACTGGGTCGCATCATCCCCCTGAAGGCTGTGAGTGCACCCCGCCTCATCACGATCCTGCGCGTCCACACGTGGGCACCCAGGGCGCTGCCTTTCCTTATCTGGTCATCCCAGTGGCGTTCCACTGTGTGCTCTGAAACGAACACAAGTGAAACAGGAAATCTGAATAAGGTGGGTGGGTTGTCTCGTTGCCAGGATCCTGGGTGTGATATTGTACCGTTTCATATAGAAGGTCACCCCTGGGGGACCCGGGGTAAAGGGTACACAGGATCACTCTATGTTACTTCTTACAGCTGCAAGTTAATCTACAGTCTTAAAAAGGCATGCCCATCACACACATGCACGTGTGTGGGCACGCATGATAAAGTGCTAAATTACATGTGATCACAGTCAGCCAATCGCGGCGGTAGGCTGTGGCCTCTTTGTCAGCGTCATGGCGCACAAACCCAGCTTTTCTGCTAGCGAGACAGGTCATCCGGCCTTAAGGTAAGAGGGTGACTACTTGCATTCTCTGAGAATGATTTGTATTTCTTAAAGAAAAGTCACTGAAATCATTATCCGCCACATTTTTCTCTAAAAGACTTGATCATTAGCTATGAAAAAAGATTGCTCTGTTAGCAGAGGACATGGTGGATTTAAGGGGTGAGACCTGAGGCAGAATCAACAGGGCAACGGACCAGAGTGAGCCTAGAACAGCGTCTATGGTCTTTTATAGGCTGTGCCTTACTGGGTGAACGTTTTCTTTTTTCAAATAGAGACAGGGTTTCTCTGTGTTGCCCCGGACAGAGTGCAGTGGCTCAGTCATAGCTCACTGCAGCCTCAAGCTCCTGGGCTCAAGTGATCCTCCTGCCTCAGCCTCCCGAGTAGCTGGGACTGCAGGCACCAGTGAACTCCTAAACCCATCCTGTGCTGGGTCGTTGTCTGATCAATGCAGCATGTAATGTTGCCTTCAGACGAGGTAGTGTCAGATGGAGACAGTGTTTGCCATCTCATCTATGTTCCACACAGCAGCTCCCAAGTGCTGAACACACAGCCAAGGCTGGTGATGGACTTCCCTAAAGCAGACTGCTCCTGCTCACGTTCTGGATGAAGAACCGCACACTGGCCTGAGTGTCCGCGCACACAGTGTACCAGAGCAAATGCCACCACTTGTTCCTGGGCGGCCTGGGCCGATGACTCCGCCGCTCTGAGTCTTGGGTTGCTTGTCTGGCAAGAGGGCAGCTGCAGCATCTCCTTGTCGGTACTCCTGGGAGACCAAATGCGCAAATGCCTGTAGAGTCTTGGGACTCGGCACATAGGAAACATTCATTTACTTTGGTTCATCATCACCATCGTCGTCATTCTGTCTAAATCAGTGGTCCCCAGCTTTCTTGGCACCAGGGACTGGTTTCATGAAAGACGCTTTTCCCACAGACCCAGGGGGTGGGGGGGCGGATGCGAGCGATGGGGAGCGGCTGTAAATACAGATGAAGCTTCGCCCCCTGGCACGCCGCCTCCTGCTGTGCGCCCCCTTCCTAAGTTTCATGGGAGACAGTTTTTCCACAGACGGAGCGAAGGGTCAGGGGGAAGTGGGTGGCGGAGCTCTGCAGCCTGGTCCCTGACAGGACTGGTATCGGTTGGAGGCCTGGGGGTTGGGTACTGCAGGTCTAAACGGCAGGTTCTTGTCAAACAAAGCTGGCCCTGAGCACACGCATCAGCTCTGCAGCTCTGAGCAGGTGGCGTTTGCCATGAGCGTGCAATGCGCAGGCCATGCTGCCGAGCGGGGCGCCCCGTTTCTGTTTGGAGGGCCCTGCGGGACCGACTTCAGACCCTGCCGGAAGGTGCCTCACCAGCACCTGGGGCCTTACAGTCAGACTGGCCTGGGCTAGCAGCCAGCCCCTCTGGTCAGCTATGTGACTTGAGCTTCGAGGCAAAAAATTGAACGAAATAAACAAGGTAGAGTGAATAGCACAGAGTCAGTGTCCCCTTGCCCTTCAGAAAATGCCGGGTGTTCTCATCTGAACGCTTGTTCCTCTTTTTCAGGAGCAAGACTGCTAATGGAGACTGCCGCAAAGACCCCCGGGAGCGGAGCCGCAGCCCCGTTGAGCGCGCTGTGGCCCCCACCATGGGCCTGCATGGCAGCCACCTGTACACATCCCTGCCCAGCCTCAGCATGGAGCAGCCCCTCGCACTGACCAAGAGCAGCCTGGACGCCAGCAGGCCGGCTGGCCTCTCGCCCACGCTGACCCCAGGGGAGCGGCAGCAGGTACGCCTTTGTCCAGCGGCGTGGCAGAGAGTGGGTCCAGGGGCTAGGGGATTGGGGGATGAAGCTGGGCAGAGAGCCCCAAGCAGAGGACCCCGAGGGCGGGGGTGAGGGCACTGCCCTTAGCGTCAGTTACTCACTTGGGACGGGGAGCAGCAGAGCGGGAGCCTCGCCTTGCGCGTGAGTTCCCACCCAGACCTGCCCGAGCCCGCTGCCTAGGACTCGTGGCCTCGGGCTAGATGGTCCACGTCTCTGGGGCTGTTTCTTTCTGGCATTACACTGGGGTGGTCTGGATGCGGTGTTTGTTCCTGTTGTCTTCCTTGTCAGTCCTGTCTCTCTTAGGGTCAGTGTAGTAATCCTCACGGGAATCCTGAGTTTACCCATGATAAGGTCACACAGATGAAGTTAAATGTCAGGTTGCTTTGCTTTGCTTGGGGCTGGGATCCCATAAAGTCGGTGGTCACAGTGGTTATGAGCTCGTGCTGGTCTGAAACCTACGACTGGAACGTAGGGATTTTTTTCTTATTAAAGGCAAATAAGGAAATTAAATTATTACTTAATAAACATTGTTTGGTAGAAGAAAATAAATCTTTTTAAAAATAGGGTTCGTGGCCGAGCGAGGTAGTTCACACTTGGAATCCTAGCACTCTGGGAGACCAAGGTGGGAGGATCGCTTGAGGCCAGGGGTTGGAGACCTGACCAAGAGTGAGACCCTGTCTCTACTAAAAACAGAAACATTAGCTGGGTGTGGTGGCGCCTGTAGTCCCAGCTACTGGGGAGGCTGAGGCGGGAGGATCGCTCAAGCCGAGGAGTTTGAGGTTGCTGTGAGCTGCAGTGATGCTACTATACTGCAGCCCAGGCAATGGAGTAAAACCCTGCCTCCAAATGAATAAATGAATAAATAGGGTTCCTAGGGAAACATAATAAGAGAAGGCGTCAGCATTGAGAAGGTTTGGACTCACTGCATGAGCCTGTGACCTAATAACAGGCCCCGAGGAGATGCCTGTGCAGCGGAGGGCGGCTCGGCTTCCAGGCCCGGCATTCAGCGGCAAGAGCCTGCTGTGTCCTTGCAGCGCTCCCCGCTTCCTCTGAGGCGCTCGTCTGACAGCCATCCAGGGCAGACAGTGGCTCTGTCTTGCCCAGCTGAGCCCTGGCACAGCCCGTGCTGCCTGGTGTCCACCTCTGAGCTGGTCCGTGAGAACTGCTCGTGGCGCAGCCTGGGAGAGGCTGTTCTGGTGCTCGGGGCTCCCAGTAAAGATGATGAACAGTTGCCCACCCTACCCTGGAGCCTCACATCGCAGTCTTGATTGTTGCGTTCATCCGCTTACTCTGCAGGGAGCCTGCCAGAGCAGGTGCTGTCATCGTCCTTGGTGCACTTGCAGTGCCGGTCTGGAGGAGAGACGGCTAATCAGATAGCTGAACTGTCGTTCAACTACAAGCCTAGCAGTAGACAGCCACTGACCTGTTCCGATACCCGGGACGAGGCTCGCGGACCCCCCTTTGTCGGCATTGACCAGCGCCGAATCGCGAGGCCCCGAGGAGGCAGAGCCGCGGCTTAGCCGTGTGGTCGGGACGGACGAGCGAGGAGAGGATGACGCGCTCGGGCAGCAGGCCAGGCACAGGCGTGTGGGCAGTGGGACCCCCGGAGACTGGCTCGCTCTGCCCGGGGGAGGGCAGGTGACCTGCTCTGTGAAGTTCCACAGGCGTTACCGCGACACGTCAGCCAGGCCTAAAACGTGCAAGCAGAAGAACCCAGTTTTGACTGACTGAAGCATAAAAGGAATTATTTCTAGGGTATAGGGAATTCAGCGCTCTGGCTATTGCCACTGCCAGCAAGAAGTCCCTCAGGGAGGGGTGTGGGCCAGGACTCAACTCGGAAATTTGGTCACAAGCCCACAAGGTCGGGGTGGGTCCTCTGTGGGCCCCGCCCCTCCCAGGCCTCTAGGAAGCTCGGTGTTTTCTTGGGTGACCAATTCACTTGACTCTGCCAGGCTCTTGAGAATCTTCTGGTTGGTTTTGGTCACAGTTGCTTTGCAGAAACTGCACTGCTGGACAGAGAGCTGGCTCTCCTCGCCATGGTCTTCCTCCACCCCGCCCTGGGCGGCCTGGCTGCCCAGCAACACGCGGCGAGAGCATCTCCTCGGCCTGCCGTGCTTGCCGGGAGCGGTGGAGCTTTCCTAGTGAGAACCTGGACTCCCCGCCTGTGTTCTTACGGGATTCCTGGCAGGACTGAGGACAAGGCCACTGACCATGGCCAGATCCAAGCCACCAGCTTTCCCCGGCACGTGGCCACCACCTGAGCTGTCACTGGCGGGCGGCGAGGGTTCTCAAGGCTGCTTGCCTCACTGTGCCTGCTGTCAGCGTGTGCTCCGCCCGCTGGGTGCCATTCATCCAGCCCCTCCCAGGGCAGGTGGCGCGGCCTAGACTGCACGCTACGACCCCAGCTGCTTAGGTCCTGTGCTGAGGACACGAAGGCCAGCCGCACGGCCCCTGCTCTCCAGCAGCTCTGAGGCTCCCACCCGTCCCCGAGAGTTTTCTTCCATTGTGTCATCCCGCGGCCCAGAGCGAGGGAAACGGCGTGGGGAGGGTGCTTCCTGGAGCGACAGCGAAAGCTGTGTCAGTGGCGGGCAGGACAGGCTGTGCTGCAGCCCTGCGGGGCGGACGCGGCGGAAGCCTTCCGTGTGGCAGAAGACGTGACTCAGATCTCTGGGAACTGGGACAGGAAAGTTCCCAGAGAGGCTGCGGAAGGTGTTCTGTGACGGAAGCTTGGAGGAGGGCATGCGGCACTCCCAAGAAAGGCACAAAGCTAGCAAGGGGGTGGCCCGGAGGGCAGCCGCAACTGCGAGAGAAGGGAGAAGATTGAGCGTTAAACACCCGAAGGACAGTGAGCCTCGGGACTGTTTCCATATTGGCGTTGGCTGCACAGTGCAGGGGTGCGTGGGGCCGGGTCAGTGGGTTGTGAGTGACGAAGGCTCATCCTGGTGGGTAACTTGTTTCTGGCCTTCACCTTCCCCATCTGGGAAATGAGGGTGTTGAGGGGTGTGTGGGCCCCTGTGATCTGGTAAGCACTCACCGTCTAGGATCCCGGGGCCTGCTCTGCGGGGACAGTGGCACCAGGTCCCCGCTCGCACTCAGCCAGAGGCAGGGAGGTGCTGGACTCCAGCTCAGGCACCGGGGTGGTTGAGTGTGTCGGGAGCGCTCACAGGCCACCCTGTGTCCTGGGCTGGGCGGGGAGGAGGGGATGCCCCAGGCACTGGACATCTGCACGTCCGAAGGAGGTGAGTCGAGGGCAGTTCACTTCATCTCAGGTCTGGAGGTGACCTAAAGATGACGCAGTACCAGTGGGTTGCCCCACCCCCTGGTCCCCACCTGAGAGAGGCGCAGTCTGTCGTGAAGTGGCCGAAAGGAGGCTGGACATGAAGCTTATTTATTCTTCAGCCTAAGCTTCCATTTCCTCATCTTCCTCGATCTCCCCTGCATTCCAGACGTGTCCCCACTTTTCAACGTTTGTGTCGGTCAGGACTCTGGTTGTGAGGAACGGAAACCAACTTGAGCCAGCTTAAGCACAAAAGAAAGGGAGTTTTGTTGGGAGGACCCTGGGGCGTCTCCCAGAGCCCAAGGTCATGGGTACAGCCAGGCTCAGGAAGGGCCTTGCCTTGGAGAGCTGGACGAGGGCAGGACCCTCCTTCCTCCCTCAGCTCTGCGTGTGACCGCCTCTCTGCATCCTCTTCTCTCTGCCCTCGACCCGCATGACCAGCCCGGTGTGGCTGTCCCACAGCTCCCAGGATCTGCTCCTGACGGCCATGGCCAGCTTGAACCTGAGCGTGGTGCAGCAGCTGGCTGGCTGAGCCTGGGTTGGATTTCCAGCCTGGCCAGGGGGCACAGTCACGCTTCCTGAACGTGGCTGCCTCAGCCCCACCTTCGTGAGTTGAGGACACATCCCTCAGAGAGGGGAGTGGGCTCAGCGCCCTTGTCGTCTGCACCGTGAAGGCTCATACACCCTTCAGTGACCCCGTCTCCACTGCTGGTGTGTTGAGCTATTAACAAAACCCCAGACTGTTTGTGTGGCTACTGCTAAGCCACATCTGTGGATGTGTCATTTCTTGTTAGACCCAAGCACGGCCCTTATTTTAATTCCAGTTCAATCCTTACAGATACAGATTTTTATCCTAGAACCTGTTGTTGTCATTCCTGTTCATTTCTCATCATGAGGAGGTCTGGTGTGCAGGCCTTTTGTATCTTCGTAGTAGCTCCTGATCTTTAAAGAAAGGCAGGGAGGACAAGCCCCCGCTTTGCTTGGTTGGTGTTGCTGTCGTCGTCGGTACCTTCGGGGTGACCTTCAGCTAGCTCCTCAGAGCCCTCCAACTTCCTCGAGGACAGCAGGAGGTGCCTTTCCCGGTGGTGACCTGAGGAAGTTCAGTTTAGTTCACAAATATTTTTCATCCTAGATTCTGCATCAGGGCCGGGGGCGGGGCGGGGGGAACAGTCCAGACATACCTGGTCCCGGCTCTGAAGTGTGCATGGTCTGGGGGGCGCCGACATTTCCCGGGAGCACCTACAAGGACTGATTTCTTTGCTGAGTCTTGGTGGGGTGGGGGGAGCAGGTTGAAAAGGGAAGAGGTGGTGGCAGTCATGACAGGCCTCACAGAGGGGCCCGCCAGGCCAATGACGCGGGGTGTGGGGACGAGAGAGCGCAGCGTGCGCAGGCAGGGCAGACGGCGCCAGGGGCGGCACGTACGCAGCGCATGCGCTTAGGTCTGTTTCCGTCTCCATCGTGGTTTATGTGGTCATGGCAGAAGCCATCCAGAGCTGGCTTAAGCAAAAACCTCAAGTATATTGGAAGCGTTCTGGGGTGGCTACGAGAACCCCCGCGGCATAGTGGAATGTGATGAGAAGGGCCCTGGGGACCTTAATGGGAGGAGCTGTGGTCCCTCCTGCAACCCTCTGCCATCTACTCGATGTTTCCCAGCTCCCAAGTTGTCTAAATTCAGATCTGAGAGGTGGGACAGACCAGCTCTCAACAGCTTAGCCTCTGTCCCTTGTCCCTCACTCATCCCAACAGCCATGACCAAGGGGAGTGGACCCTGGGGTCTCGCTCACTCGCAGATGGGCTGTGTTTAGCAGCTGGACCCCAGGGTTGGTGCAGAAGGCGGCAGAGAGCTTGACCGTGACTCCTTTGCTCAGGAAGGGCTCCAGGACAGCGCCCGGAGGTGGCTGGGGGGGCCTGCAGGGGGTGCAGGTTCCAGGCCAGGTCCCCACACACTGACAACCCCCTGTTCCCCCACAGAACCGGCCCTCGGTGATCACCTGCGCCTCGGCCGGGGCCCGCAACTGCAACCTCTCGCACTGCCCCGTCGCGCACAGCGGCTGCGCCGCGCCCGGGCCCGCCAGCTACCGGAGGCCACCAAGTGGTGAGTGTCTGGGGCTGCCCCAGGCCCAGCTGCAGCCCTTCGCCCTGGAGCTTATTTATTGTGGAGGTCGAAGAGTATATTTTGAGCACGTGCAGTGCACACAAAGCGTTGTGCACGGCTTGCGCAGGAAGGGCTTGAGAAACGTGCTGCCTCACCCCAGGACCTCACGGTCTGGTCACGGGAGACAGTAGGTCCTGTTTAAACTCAGTGCCACGTGCTCTCTGCACCCAGACCTTGGCCCAGTGCAGTAGGCAGGTCACCGTTTTACAGGCTCAGAGGGACCTGCCCAAGTCGCCCAGCTGAGGGGGAGGTGGCCCCTCCCCAGACCTGCACCGCCACAGCCCCTGAGGGAGGGTGCTGCGTCTGCAGCCGCCTGTGCTTTGACCACTGTCCTGCTTGCCTGCAGCCGCCGCCGCCTGTGACCCCGTGGTGGAGGAGCATTTCCGCAGGAGCCTGGGCAAGAACTACAAGGAACCCGAGCCGGCCCCCAACTCTGTGTCCATCACGGGCTCCGTGGACGACCACTTTGCCAAAGCTCTGGGCGACACGTGGCTTCAGATCAAAGCGGCCAAGGACGGAGCATCCAGCAGCCCCGAATCAGCCTCGCGCAGGGGCCAGCCCGCCAGCCCCTCTGCCCACATGGTCAGCCACAGCCACTCCCCCTCCGTGGTCTCCTGAAGGAGCCCCTCCAGCGGCACAGGATCTGCATGGTTTGCCTGAGCTTCGAACAGTCCGCTTAAAACAGAAAAGAGTCATGGGGGTGGGGCGGGGGGAAGGGAAGGGATGGTTTGTTCGCAAAAACCATGTTGTTGGGATTTTCGTTCTGTTCTGTTTTTGTACTTGCTTGGTATTTGTACAAGGGGGCCCTCAAACACGACAGCAGGAACTACGTGTGGAACATCTGTCTAATGTAGCATCCTTACTTCCTGCCTCAGTTACCAAAGAAACCTCTGATGCAGGTCTGCCGCCCTGACGGGGCCAGGACTCCACGGCGTGCTTTCTCAGCCACAAGCCATGACGACATTGGTGACCCAGACGCTTTGTGCTTTTCCATTTGCTTCTCGAGACCGGGGTGTGTGTGGCTCAGCTTCCATGGCGTGTTTGGTTCGGTCGTGTGTGCGTGTGTATACTTGAAGAGAACTGTCCTGTCTGATTTGCACTATAGGAGGAGGACTAGAGTTGCCTGACAACTTTAAGTGTGATGCTAGTACTCTGAGGGCAAACTGCTGAAAAACAAAGGATTTAAGGATGACATTTCTGACCATTTGTGTTTGTTGTTCTTGTTGTTTTTAAATTTAGACAAAACAGCTTTGGAAGGGGAAGTCTCATACAGGTTATAGGTCTTTCTCTAGATTTCAGGTGCTTGCAACTGGACTGCAGACTCTACCAATCACGGGCATTTTACCTTCCCTGAACACTGCAGTTTGTTAGACTAGAGCTGAGGTTGGAGGATTCCATAGTGCTTTAAACATGATGCATGTTTTAATGGAGAAAAAATAGCTGGTTTCTATTAATTGTATAGACAGTAAACAAAAACCTTAATACTTACTATCTTCTTTTCAGAATTAGTTTATTTTTGTCAGTTACAGTCCTAGATATACTTACTGCTGGTACAGTTGTACTCTAAGATGTGTATTTGATATTCACTTTACTCACAAGGATGCGGGGGACAGCCAGCTCCTGGCAGGCCCTTGCAGGGAGCAGGTGAGCAGTCAGCCTGCCTCAGCGCGGATGCTGGAGTTGTTGCCGCAGGCTGACGGCATTTATTTTTTGTGTCCCTGTCTGCTTTGTACAGGCTCCCGGGGGAGGTGGGGTTTGTGTCTTCCAGCTTCCCTCGATGCAGAAACTGCTCCTTTGAACTCTCTAGCTGAACAGCAGATTCCTGACAATCTGTGATATGGTATTTTGTTTGCTTCCTCGTACGCTGGGGCCAAGGCAGTATACATTCCTATGACTTTATACAGTTATTACTGCATTTATCGTTTGCTATATTAATAGCTACTAATTAGAAATTAGGTGGAGCAGCAAGCATGACAGACAGACAGTGGCAGTCCACAGCTGCTGTCTCGGTCGATGAGCATTTCTGTCCCCTGCCCCTCCAGTGTCTGCACACAGCCTGGCCCACCAGAGGGCTTGCCACGAGGCACCTGACCAGGTGACGTGGGCATGGCCACATCCCGTGGGAGGTCTGATGGGCTTGCAGAAACCACAGGAGCCCTCGAGGCTGGTTTCAGCATGAGAAAAGTCCAGCGTAGCTGTTGAATTTTGGGAATTGGCACCAAGCGGAGAGGTCAGAGGATCAGCGCTTGTGCAGTCACGTGGCTGCAGGCCTTTCCAAAAGTGGAAGAAAAGCCCTTTTCCTCTTGCCCCTGCACACATTTCACTCCCACGTTACTGGGCTTCCAAGCTTTGGCATTCAGGCCCCTGTATTTTCTGTAGGAAAAATCGTTGAGAACACTTTTTTTATATAGGTAACTTTAAGACCATCATTACGCTGTGCGTAAAGAATGTACAGAGAAATTTGTAGGTATTTTTTGAAGAACAATTAATTTGTTAATGATATGTAGCTATTTAATTTTTCCCTTTCCTATTGTAATCATTCATATTTTTTTGTTGTTTGGAAAAAAAAGTTGATCTTTTTTTTTGTTGTAGATGTGTCTGTAAAAGTGCAGGAACACAGTTATTCTATGAGAACACTGCATCTGCATTAATAGCCACTAGTTTGTTATTGCTACAGGCTACTGAGCGTCCTAACAGGAAAACGACCCGCTGCTGACCAGCGAGGAGGAGAGCGCTCCTGGGACCGTTCTCTTTGTCAGCGAGCAAGGTGGTCGCGCTGGGAGGGTCGGCGGTGCCGACGGCAGGGCCCTTGGTGCACTGACCTATCTGGGATGGGCAGTACCCTGGAGGGGCCTCGGGCAGCAGAAAACCAAACCTGTCCCTGAGCACGAGCACCCTCCCTGCGCTAGAAGGGGCTCCGAGACGTCCTTCCCAGAGCTGAGCCATCTGCAGCGCGTTCTGACCCTTCTCTCCGTGTTTGTAAATCTGTAATATACCATTCTCTGTGGCCTGTTTTTCCTGGAAGAAGAAAAAAAAGGTTTGGCAGGCCATCTTTTTTTTGTACTTAAAAGTAGCCTTAAGAACAATAATAAAGTGCTCTTAAACCACAGGCTGCGTGCGGCTCTTCTGTCCTGGAGGGAGCGCCGGGCTGGGTGGGCAGCGGCCCCCGGGGCTTAGCTGCGAGGCCCTGGGGCTGGGGGTGCATTTGGTGGCGCTGCACCTGTGTGTGGCCGCCGGTCCAAGCCCCACATGAGCTGGAAAGAGTAATTTTAATTTTCCACTTTCTGCTTTAGGAGAAGCGTCATTTAAAATCTACCCGACAGAAATCCTGCTGTTGTAAGAGTCAGCCCCAGACTCAATTTTGACTTTGGTTCTGGGCCTACAACAAAATTTAAAGCCATAGGAATAGAATAAAAGAAGTGTGGAAAGGGTGCCTCTGGCTCCTAGGCCACTGCAGGGACAGTGACATCTTACACACGGGGCAGGGTGGTCACAGACGCTAAGGATGTGCCCTCTCCTGGGTATCCACGCCCAGCTCCGTGGGCCGCACAGATGCACAAGCCCAGAAGGAAGAGGCACACCGGCCCCGGCCTGAGTGACGTGTGGCTGAGCGCTGGGACCCCTCAGCCACCTGGCTACAGGCTGAGGCAGACACACAAGGACAGCCACCCTACCTTAGAGTCAGGGCCTCCAAGCCACCAGCGAGGCGGCCCCTAGAGTGGAGCAGGCAGGCAGCTCAGCCCTGTCTGGGCCTTGAGTGCCCACAAGGGCAGGGAGGAGCCTCACACCTGGGCAGCTGCCAGGACCTGGCCTGAGACCTGCTACTGGGCCCTTCCAGCAGCTCAGGGCAGCAGCCGAGCCTCCTGTCCTCCCCCGGAGCAGGCAGGCCTGGCTATGTCCACAGCTGAGGACAGGCCAGGAGGTGGGCAGCTGGCTCTGTCCTTGGAGTGCTGGGGTCACTGGGATGAGTGTGGTCCCTTCAGTCTGCAGCAGCTCAGGTCTCCTTCCCTCTACCAGGGCCCCACGGGGGAGGGGAGACCAGGGTGGGCGGAGCCCCCAGTGGGGCCAGCACCACAGCCTGGGGCCCGGGCACTGCCTCCCCACAGTGGCTCCGGGCAGAAGCTGGTTTCTCATTTTTTCCCCATTTGGTCCGCATTGGGCCAACAGCTCCCCGTCCTCACTGCCACGCCCTCGGGGTCAAGGGGAAAGGAGCCTGGGAGTTGGATCATCAAATAATTGTGACAAGAAAAACAGAACCGCATATGGAGGGAACCAAGTCCCAGATCACTGGCAAGGCCAAAGCCAAGGTTATTATTCAGCTCAGAACTGGCAGGATCAGGAATCACGACATGGAGAACACTGGAGGCTCCTGGGCAGCGGAGGGGGTTCCAGTCCTCCAGGCATGGAGAGGAGGGACCAGACAGGTCGGAGGGCGCAGGCCCAGCATCACCAGTCTTGCTCCAGGGGGGACTGAGCGCTCCTCAGCAGGTGGCCGGAGAGGGGTCTGCCCCACTCGAGGGCTGTCTCAGACGGTCTCATCGTCGCTCATGTCCCAGATCTGCATGGAGAAGGGGGAGAGATTCAGCTGAGCTGTGCCATTGCCTGAGGGGGTTTCAAAACTCAGCAGCTGCAGGCGCAGCGGCGGGACAACAGCTCCGTGTGCAGAGTGAGGCGGCGCTGCCCACGAGCCTCATCCATGGCTCCCGCGTGGCCGATGGGCTGCCTTCTAGTCCTCGTACAAACGTAACCTCGTACACCAAACCTCACAGAAGTTACTTCACCTGCCCAAGACCTCAGCGGTCAGAAAGCCAAGGGCTGGGGGTGCGGGTGGGGGGCTGCCGCCTCCTCACCTCTCACGCCCGCCTTGGGGGCTCCTGGCCCAGCCAGGGCTGTCACCCTGGCTCTGCGGCTCTCAACACCACCCCGGATCCTCTGTATCTGATCGTGTCCTCCCTGCTGCACACCTGCCCTCCAGGAGGCCACCTCCATGAGGGCAGGGCCTCCCTGGCGTGTGCACCTACCACCCACTCCACCGTCCGCTCCGAATTGCAGTCCAGTTGCTGATGCT
Source organism: Propithecus coquereli (assembly GCF_000956105.1). Classification (NCBI taxonomy): domain Eukaryota; kingdom Metazoa; phylum Chordata; class Mammalia; order Primates; family Indriidae; genus Propithecus; species Propithecus coquereli. The sequence goes on from NW_012150408.1 coordinate 1,364,306, forward strand.
CCCAGACTCACGCTGGAGAACTGGCTGTCACTCAAGAGCAAGCCCTTTCCTGCCAGCCCCAGGGGTGGCCTGGGGCAGGATAGTGGAGACAGCCAGATCCTGCCTGGGCCCCTCGACCTGTGTCCTGTGAGTCTGACCCTCCGTGTGAGCACGGGAGAGCAGGGCCGCCCGCAGCATGGCCGTGAGGAGCAGCAAGGCATCGTGTGGGAGAGGCCCCTGCCCTGCCCTGGCTCATTCCTGTGGCCCTTGGCATGAGCCCCTGGAGAGGGAGCCGCCAGCATGGCAGGTCCCAGGGCCCCTTGCACCCTGGGCTCCCTGGAGGGCTGGTCCCTGAACCTGTGCCTTCAGCCTTACAAATTCCTAGAATCGGTTGCAAAAGGCCACCTCTAGCAGAGCAGAGAGAAGGAACAGTGTGTTTACATGAGGCAGGCCTGGGGACACGGGAGGCCCGGCCAAGGTAAATATCAACACCAGCTTGGCTTTCAAAGTCAAGGATATAGAAAATAAATACAGAGAGAAGGAAATTTCCTCTCGTTCGGACCCAGCTGCCTGGGGTGAGGGTGGTGGTGGGCGTCCCTCTTGCCGCCCCTCCATCTCTACGAAGGCCTGGCTGTCTGAGGACCTCAGGAGGGGATTGCGAAGAGATCCCAATGCCGGCACAAGCAGGGCTGGGGTCCAGGACCCAAATGCCCTTTCTCTGGGCCCAGCTCCCCACCAAGCTCTTCCTGGGCACACTAGAAATGCCCCGAGCGTGGGATTCAGTGACATAGGGTGGGGTGGCTGCATTTCCAACAAAGGCTGCATTTAGAAGCCCCTGGATCTGATCTTTGGGTTCTGATGGTCTGAATGGAAACCAAGCCACTGGAAGGTTTGAGAGCACAATCCATCTATTGTTTCACTCTCTTGTTCAATGAACACATGTTCCTGGAGTCTTCTCTGTGCCACACGCTGTGCAGACCTGCTGTGAATACTCCCTCTTTTCACGCCTCACAAATACCTGTGAGGTGCAGAAGGGAAAAAGCCCAGAGAGGCAAGGCAACTTGCCCGGGATCACACAGCAAGCAAGCTGCTGGAAGCATGGGTATGAGGAGGAGGGGCCGAGGTCAGAGGGCACTGGGCCAAAAGGAAGGAGAATGAGGTGGGTGAGCCTCCTGGGTGGAGCCCTCTGTGACCTCCCACCCAGCCTCTTGGGGTGGGGGTTGGAGGGTGCCAGCCCGGGCAGGACAGGGTTGCTGCCAATGAGTGCCCTCTGCAAATGGGCAGGGGGTGATTCACAAGGGGTCTCCAGGGACTGGGCTTGGGCTTTAAGGGAAAGTAGGAGCCTCCAGGGAGCATCTATCCATTTTATCAGAGCTCAGGCATGGGGCAGGGGCTCCTCAGTGCTCAGCCCCAAACCTGCCTGGGTGGCCTGGGACTGGTCCAGGAGGGCACCTGGCTGGCCCTTGCTCCTGGACAGATTCAGCCAATCTAGTAGGGCTGCTGCTGGCACTGCCTGGCCTGTGCAGGGGATCCCGCAAGACACCTGAAGGGCTTATCGTGACATGGCTCTACAGAGGGGGTGAGGGCGATGGCTTTTACATAACCTCTCGGGATTTTCCAGGAGTCCCTGGGCCAGGGACGGGCTCTCCACTAGGGCAGCCTGGCCTTTTCCCATCAGTTGGGCTCAGAGGGCAGCAGCAGTCTTCATTTTAAACCTCAAGAAACAAGCCTCATCTCCTTCTGGAACATGGACTCCCAGAGGGTGGCTCAGATCTGTGGGCTCCCTGCTGTGGCCTCAGCACAGCGCCTGGCACAGAGAAGGGGTGCAGTGAATGTCCTCGTAATGAATGAGGGTTGTAGAAAATTGGCAAAGATCTTTTTACATGTTAATACTCCGGTGCTGGCAAGGGTATGGCGAGACACTGCCACAGGAGGAGTATAAATTGGTACCATATTTTTTCAAAGAGGAGATTTGGCAACATGTAATACACATCTTTAAAAATGTTCATCCCTTAAGGAAGAGATAAATGATCATTTTTTTCAGATAACATCAAGCTACACCTAGAAAACCCAAGAAAATAAATGCTAAGATGAATACAAATGAAAAAGAGTATTCAGTAAGATAGCATGATGGAAAATTGACAACAAATTACAGGCTGCCCCCATATACAGTGAAAACAGCATTCAGTTCAAAAACAGAATGAAAGAGAAGAACCCATTATAAGAATAATGAAAAAGTTAAATGCTACAGCGTAAACCTAACATTAAATGTACAAAATATACATGAAACAAACCTCCAGAACAGTCCTGCAAAAGTCTTCCCAAGAATCTAACTTAGAGAGACATAAAAGTAAACTTGGGCAAATGGAGAACACTCCTTGTTTTTGTGCATAGGTCAATTCCACAGCAAAAAAATTCTAGCTTTTCCAAAGTGAATTTATAAATTTAACAGAATCTCATTTTTTTTTTTTTTTTTTTTTTACAGCATTCAAAAAATTCTTTTTATTATCAGCAAATGGTAGCACTTACCAAAGCAGTTTTATATGTAATAAAACTTTTTTATTGTTTCAGTCTTAGCTTGGAGAGGCAGAAAAGGAGACAAGCCCAGAACCAGGGAGAGAAAAGAGAGGAGTAATTAACAAGATTAATAATGGAAACTTCCTAGGAACCTTAGCAATCATAAACTGAGCACACACCGGGCCTGTCTTCAAAGATGGAGTGACAGGGAGAAGTGGAATTTCTTTTTCTATTTTTTTTGTATTCTTTGTTTTTATTTTTTTTTATTTCAAGATGAGGGTACAAACATTTTGGTTACATTTTATGATTTTGCCTCACCCAAGCGAGGATTAGAGGCGTGCCCTTCCCCTCTACAATGCTCACTGCGTCCATTAGTTGTGAGTTTACCCCCTCAACCTCCTAAACCCTGGAGAATATTACTGCCGTGTGAGCACCATAGTGTTGATCAGTTAGTGCCAATTTGATGGCGAGTACATGTGGAGCCTATTCTTCC
>NW_012150408.1:1367344-1408700 GCF_000956105.1 Propithecus coquereli
GACTGGTCTAGACTCCTGGCCTCAAGTGATCCTCCCCTCTTGGCCTCCCAAAGTGTTGGGATTACAGGTGTGAGCCACCATGCCCTGCCCACAATCTCAATTTTTAAAAAAATCAAGTGTCTTTTCAGGAGCTAGCCAAGATGGTTCTAAAGTCTGGAGAAATAAATAAGTGAGGACCCCTAGGAAACCCTCCGAACAGAAGAGTGGTGAGGAGTCACCACCTTATGCTGAGATGTATCATGAAGTCCCCAAGGAAGAGGGGGCCCATTGGCACGAGCATGGACAGACGGGGGCCATGTGGCAGAAACGGAGAAAGTCCACGTGGAAGTCCAGGATTTGAATGAAAAAGGTCTGGGAGATGATCTCCGATCATTAGAAACAGAAAGACTTTTTAATAGATGATATGGCGACAAGTGGATAGTCATTTGGAAAAAGATAAAATTGATTCCATGCCTTCCACGGCACATTAGAATCAACTCCAAATAGAATAGAGATCCAACTGTTAAAAAAAATGAAACCATAATACTAGGCGCAAACATGGATGGACACTATAAAAGCACACGCGTGCAATTTTACATAGAAGACGACTATAAGTCAAAAATACAAACGACAGACTGGGAGAAAACATTGCAATATACTATAAAGTGCTAATCTTTCATGGACAAAGAGCTCTTAGAAATCAAGAAAAAGACCAGTAAACAAACTTTAAAAGCACAGGCCAAAGACATGGACATTCCACAGAAAAAGATACACAAATGGCCGTTGGACACAAGAGAAAGTACTCGACCCTACTCATCACAGTAATGAGAGATATTCAAAGATTTCTTAGGACATGAGAAGTACTGACCAGAAAAGAAAAACCTGACTTGCATCTCAAAAGAATTAAAACTTCTGGTCTTGGAAAGATACCACTAAGAAAATGAAAAGGCAAGTCACAGACTAGGAGAAAATATCTGTGCTATATATAAAAAGGACTTGTATCCAGAATATATGAAGAACTCTTACAACTTAATAATAAAGAGACAAACAACCTGGTTTTATAAATGAGCAAAAGATCTGTCCCTGTTATGGTCACCAAAAAAAAAAAAAAAAGTAAAAGGCAAAAGATTTGAACCGACATTTCACAAAAGAGGAAATACAGTGGCCAATAACAACCAGAAAAGATGCTCAGCATCCTTAGTACTCAAGGAAATGCAAATCCAAACCGCAGAGACACCGCACCCCTCCTAGAATGGCTGAGACTGGAGACCGGCAACACCAAGGTCTGAGGACGCCCAGCAACCGCGACTCACACGCTGCTCCTGGGGGAGTGGAAGACGGCAAAGCCACGGCGGAGAAAGGTCTGGTGATTTATAAAGTTGGACACACACTGTGTGATCCAGCCATCCCACTCCCATTTATCCCCCCAAATGGAAACGTATGTCCACAGAAAGACTTGTTCAAGAAGTAGTAGTAGCTTTATTCACAACAGGCACAAACTAGAATCCACCCAAATGTCCATGAGTAAGAAAACTGAGAAGCGAATTGCGGTATATCCATACAGTGGATACTACTCGGCCATGAGAGGAACGAAGTACCGACGTACGCAACACGTACGAATCTCAGCATCCTTATCCCGGGTCAAAGCAGCCCAGTGCAGGGGCCGGCAAAGGGGACACGGAGGCCGAAGGGCACAAAGTTGCAAGGACTAGCGCGAGTAAGTCTAGAGATCTGATTACAGCGCGAGGACTGCGGTTAACAGCACTGCACTGCCTACTGGAAATTTGCTAGGAGAGTAGATTTTAGGCGCTTTTACCAATCCACTCCCCTCCACAACTACATGAGGTGATGGATCCATTAATTACCTCGTCTGCGGTAACCATTTCATCGTGTGCACGTGTATCAAAACATCATGCTGGGCTGGGCGCGGTGGCTCACGCCTGTAATCCTAGCACTCTGGGAGGCCGAGGTGGGCAGATCGTTTGAGCTCAGGAGTTCGAAACCAGCCTGAGCAAGAGCGAGACCCCGTCTCTACCAAAAAAAAAAATAGAAAGAAATTAATCGGACAGCTAAAAATATACAGAAAAAATTAGCCAGGCATGGTGGTGCGTGCCTGTAGTCCCAGCTACTTGGGAGGCTGAGGCAGGAGGATCACTTGAGCCCAGGAGTTTGAGGTTGCTGTGAGCTAGGCTGACGCCATGGCACTCTAGCCCGGGCAACAAAAAAAAAAAAAAAAAAAATCATGCTGCATGCTTGAATATATACGGTTTTTTCAAAAGCCTAACACAAAAGACTACATTCTGTGTGATTTCATTTATATAAAATCCTAGAAGGGGCAAAAGTCATCTGTGGTAAAAGAAAGTAGATCATTGGCCACAACTCGCCACACTGGACACTTTAAATGGGTGTATTTTTTCGTATGTAAATTACACTCCAATAAGTTGATTTTTTAAAAAGCCACACCGAGATAAAATTGGCAAAAATCCCACGGCATTCTGTCTGTGAGCCTGTGGGACATAAAACAGCACAACTCCCGTAGAGGAAAATTTGGCAATAGCCGACCGAATTACTTGTGCCTTAACTCTTGGCCCAGCCATCTCACTTCCAGGAGTATATCCTAGAGATGCACCTCCACGACACGAAAGGACACTACTCACCGCTGCACGACTTGGTACAGGAAGAGGCCGGAACCACCCCAGAGCCCTCCCCAGGGAACCCGCTGCCAGCACCTGGACTGCCGTGGCCCTGAAACACAATGAGGAAGAGTTCGACCAGCTGATGTGGGCTGATGTCCAGGATTTATTCAGTGAAAGAAAGAAAAATGCAGAGTATCTGTGAATGCCACCTTTGTGTAAAAAAAAAGTGAAAGTTTTTAATTTTGCAAAAATAAACACGGGAATGATAAAACCAGAAATTAATTTAGATGCCTACCTAGAGGCGGTGGGTGGGATGGAGCTGGGACTGCTCTGAGCATATCTTTGAATTTGTAATCATACACGTTTTACGCATTTAAAAAACTAAATAAAAAAGAAAACCCAAAGCACAAACAACAAAACAAATATACAAATAAACCAGACTTCATCGAAATCAAAACCTTTTGTGCTTCAGGGGACACTATCAAGAAAAAAGACAACCCAGAGAATGAGAGGAAATATTCACAAATCATATTGATAAGAGACCTGTATCTAGAATATATAAAGACCATTTACAACTCAATAATAAAAAGACAAATAACCCAATTTAAAAATGGGAAAAGGAATTGAATAAACACTTCTCCAAAAAAGGCATAAGAAGCACATGAAAAGATACTCAAACATTATTAGTCATTAGGAAAATGCAAATAAAAACCATGAGACATCACTTCACTTTCACTAGGATGACTACAATGAAAAAGTCAGATAATAACAAGTGTTGACAAGGATATGGACGTACAGAAACCTCCATACATTGCTGATGGAAATGCAAAGTGGTCCAGCTACCTTATAAAAAAGTCTTGCAGTTCATCAAGAAATTAAACATAGAGTTATCATATGGCACAATAATTCTAGTCCTAGGTAATCACCCAAGAGAAATGAAAACATACGTCCACACAAAAATTTACACAGACATTCATAGTATTATTTATAGTACAGTAGTATTCATAAAAGTAAAAAATAGTGTTTGTAATAGGAAAAAAGTAGAAACAACCCAATGTCTATCAACTGATGAATGGAGAAACAAAATGTGGTCTATCCGTACAGTGGAATATTACTCAGCCAAACCCCTGCTTCCACTCAGTCTCCGCAACAGCCCAAGGACAATGATATGACTGCCCCATTTTACAAAGTAGGGAACTGAAGCTCAGAGAAAATTACAGAACTTGTCAAGGAGACCGGGCTAGCAAGGGATAGGGAAGATAGTTTTCCCACTTTATCTCACCACTTCCTAATTGTTAAACATAATTCCTTCTAAAACAATGATTAAAGACAGTCTCTGAAGTCTGCTCTCTGGACCCGAGACACTCCTGCTCCATGCACTGACTGTTACGATGCAGCTGCACAGTGAGTGGCCCCAAGACCAACAGCACATACAGGCACCACAAATAAACCCAGGGCGGGGACAGCCAGGCCAGTTTCCGACCTGCTCTGGCTCCTGGGGCCCCAACCTCTGTCCTCAGACCCAGTTCAGGAGGCAGAGCCTGAGCTGCCCTATGGCTTGGGCTGTGGGCCGGCCAGGGACAGGACTGGCATCGGCCTGTTTGGCTCTTGGCCGGCAGGGGTAGGCTTGGCCCCTCTGGTCAGGCCTGACCAGAGTCGTCAGTGCTCAGTGGAGGAGGGCGGGGTGGGGCCAGCACTCTGAATCAGGAGGAGGGGGACCTTCTGCAGGGAGCCAGGAAGAAGGTCCAGCCTGGACCGCACACACCCAAAAGGCCTCAGGCTTTAACTGTCTCCAAACGAGACAGACGCGTTTGAAAGGAGCCATTCGTCATCCAATTTCAAACTTATGTCCCATTTCTGGACCACATTGCCTGGAGCATGCCATGAACTGAGGTTCTTCTTTTATAAACACTGTAATTACCTTGTGAATGGCAAAATTATATTTCTGTGTGTGTGTGTGTTAGAAGTGTTCATTTGTTAAATGTAAACATTTAAATATACCACAGTTTTTGAAACCCAGTTTTGGCATTTATTTATTTTTTTACTGCAGAGATGGAAGCATCCAGACCTCTCTGAGCAGCCCCGCTGCCCACCTCCCCGCCGGTGCTCACAGGTGTGCTGCTCTGCTGAGACAGAACAGGGGGGCCCGGGGGTGTTTGCTGGGGACCAGGCGAGGACAGTGGATTGGGCTTCCCCAGCAGACTTGCCAGCCAGGCTTTAGTCCGCTTGCGGGAAGAACGAAGGCCCCACTGGACTTCTGAAAAGATCACACAACAGCCATTCATTCATTCACTCGTGTGCACTCATTCCTTCAAAAACCATTTACCGGCAGTTCAGCACTAAGCATGGTGGGGGGTCGTTCTTTTGTTTTTGCCTCTCTGGGTGGTCAGGATCTTCCTCAAACCCACGGGCAACAATGGGGGACACTGACCCCCGTTTATTCTATGGTAGGGTGCCTGATAGTGAGCCCCCCAGTGAGAAAAAGGAGAGGGGACTCCTGAAAATGATTCGAAGCAAAACTCAGGGCACAGACCGCAGAGGGACACGTGCCTCTAGGAGAGGAGGGCCAGGCAGGGCTGCTCAGGGCAAGGAGGCCCAGAGAGAGGACAGCAGACTGTGGGCCGGTGCTTGGCCTGTGAGGTCCCAGGTCGGGTCTGTGGCCGAGAAGAGCAGGAGCAGAGGAGTGGGGAGCAGCAGCGGGCGGGCCGCGGGGCTCTCGAGGCTCTGGAGAGAACAGGATCTGTTGTCCCCACAGGTATCAGTGACTCTGGCTGTTCCGGCTCCATAACCCCGGTGGCGCTGTTCCCATTCACACAGCACCAGATTGGTCTTCTCGAAAAACAACCCCATCCTGTCTTTCCCCGGGTTTTACAGCCTTCAAAGGCTTCCCCTTGCACACGGGGAGAGTGAAACCCAAACTTGTTTCAGCCCCCCAAGCCCCAGCGCTGCCGCCCCCTCCAACCTCACCTCCCGGGACTCTGCCTCCCTCTCCAGATCCGGCCGCAGCCTCCTCCTGGCCCGGAGCCTGACAAGCTCGCCCCTTCCTCAGGCCTCCTGCACGTGCCCCTTGGGCATAGAAGACCCTTCCCTGGCGGACCCTCGCGCACAGCTGGCCCTGCGGCGGGGCCTGCAGCGACTGCCCGCTCACCCGTCAGAGTTCGAGCTCGTCATTCTCCACTCACTTGGTTCCTCCAGTGCCCACTGTAAGTTTCCATCGCCTTATAGTGTGTGCATCTGTCTGACTTCCCCACGGGACCGCGCGCTGTCTGGTCACCACTGTGCCCCCAGCCGAGCACGGGGCCTGGCCCAACAGAGAGGTTCTGAACGAACCATGATTCCGGCCCGTCTGCTCTGCATGTGATTCCAGGTGGAGAATGAAAGGAGGGATTCTGGTATGGAATAAGATCGAAGAATCAGACAGTCGAGGAAGGGTCCCTCAGCCCAGCTGGTTGCTGAGGACTCCGGCAAGTGAAGCCCTTGGTCCCCAAGGCCCAGAAGGACAGTGGGGAGGGCTGCAGGCACGTCCTGGCGGAGCGCGGAGGCAGCGGGCCAACTTCCTAAGGGAAGTCTGGCCCCAGGCCACTGATACCCCCTCTCCTTCCTGAGCCCCACTATGGGCCGGCAGCTGCTGTTCTTGCTTCTGACAGTAAGGGCCCCGCGCGGGATCGTGCCCGCCAGAAAGGACGCTCTGCTCGCGGCAGCCGAGGGGCTCTCCCCAGAGGGAGACTCCGGCCCAGGTCTGCTTGCGCGACGCGCCCCACGCCCCAAGAGGGCCGGGGAAGTGGCACTGGGTTGTGTTGGCAGGTTCCGACTTCCTGGTTCCCAGATTCCTGCCTGGAGCCCCCCACCCCCATCACACCAGGCGGACATGAGCCAACCCTGCCCTCTCACAGTAAGCCCCAAACCGAAAGCTTACAGAACCTTCTGCCCCTAGGTCGAGGGCGGCTGACGTGAAAGGCCTAGGCCTGCCGGGCCCAGCGGACAACGGGCCTTAGGCATGAACAGGAGGATGGGGAGAGGGCGGGCGCCCAGCCAAGGAAGGGCTGACCGGCCCACGCCCTGCAGGAAGCCTCCAGGGGCCCTTGCTGTCTGTCGCCAGCCGCCACCCAACCTCACTCACCCTCCACCCACAAGCCTGTCACCATCCTGCAGTGGAGAGGAAATGGCTCCTCCCTGCCCCCTCTCTCACACACCACGCTGGTGCCTCCCTCCCGAGAGACACCTGCCGCCTTCCCACCGGTAGCCCTGACACTTCCTCCCCAGCCTGGGCTGGGCTGGGCACCAGACTCGGGCGAGGAGTTAAGACCCGGTTCCAAACTCAGCCCTCCAGAGACCAGGCCGCTGCGGCCAGCGGGGCGGAATGCGGGGAGGGGAAGGAGAGCTTCAGGGAGCTTCCAGCACTACAGGCTTCTGGCAGAGAGGTTCCCCCAGCCTTCCCCGCCTCAGCCCACAGGTGCCACTTCAGGACCAGTGCGCACTGCCCCATGACACCGATGGCTCCAGGGGACCAGGAATAAGGTTAAGGTTTTACTAGAAAGACAGTCACGGCCAAGGCCGCTGGTGAGATGCAAATAGCGACTTATACAAAGAACACAGGAGCCAAGGAAGAGGGGAGGGAAAGGAGAACAGAAATGCTTTATGCTGGCGGGACTGGGGCAGCTCCCGTGTGGCGGGCTGGGTCCCGGAGGCCTGTGAGCTGATCAAAGGCGCATGGAGGGAGGGGCAGAGGCTGGGCCTGCGCACACACGCGGGCTGGCGCCACCTCCGAGGGCGCCGCCCTCCCCGGTTCTTCCCATTCCCTCTACGAACATGCTCTGGGCTTCACCTGACAAGGGGGTGTCTGAGAGAGGAGCCTCGTGCCTCAGAACCTAGGCCCAGAGAAACAAAGGTCGCCACGCCAGGCCCGCGCTCGATGAGGCGCCAGGACTGCGCTCAGCACTTGCAGACTTCCCTGCTCCACCACCAAGAGCAAAGCTGACACTGAAGCACGGGACAGTGCCCGGAGCGGGTTGCCTAGGGGGTCAGGATCTGAGAGGAGGCACAGGAGGGAAGCGGAGTGGCGCAGAGAAGCTAGTAGGCTGGGAAAAGGGGAAAAATGGAGGACCAGATCAGGAAAAACCACGGCACAGGGTGGGGACACTGATGGCCCCCAGGAACCTGGGGGGGGGGTGGACACCAGCTACAGGAGGCGCCCAGGCCTGTGGCAAGGCATAGGAACTGAGCACCTGCTGGTTTCTTTTGTTTGTGCCTCCAGGAAGTGCTGAGAAGCAACATAAGAAACCTGCCAAGAGGGAAGTGCTGTCATTTTAGCCATGGAATCCTTAGGTTTCCACCAGAAGACCCTGGAATTCCCAGCCCACAGCGACAGGCTGCTCCGCCTCTGTCCATCTTATTAGTCTGGAAAATGGAGCTCAGGGCCCTGCTGTATTTAGCACCTTCCCTCTGGGGCTGTCGTTAAATGAGCACCAGCATCTCCGCTCTCCCGGGTGCTGGCTGCCTAGGTGCGAGGGCCCACTGGGGGAGAGGCAAGGAGCAGACCGGTGCTGGGGCTCTCAACTGCCAATTACCAAATGACATCCGAAGCGGGGTGGCTTCCAAAGAGCAGCAGCAGCAAAGCCTGACGACAGGGTGCCTGGGCCTCACCACGCCCGCTGCCCTGGAGTGGGGGAGAAGGGCAGCGCCCAGGGCTTGTCTGCATTCTCTCAAGCTTCAAAACACATTTTTTAAATTAGGTGGTAAGAATACAGGGTAATTTTTGTGGCACTGACACGTTCTTTCAAGATATGATTTATATGTTTGGCCCACATTTTAAATGAAATGGTTATTGAGATAAATGACCTGGCCGGAGGCTGCAAAATGGTTTCTGTTACGTAGTTCTTATTTTCAGTTCCTTAGAAAACTTTTTGAAAAATTTCCCTTTAAAAAGGCAGACACTTCTGCATGTTTGTTCTCTGCCTCAAAGGGCTTTTGGGGTCAACACTGGAGAGAGGGAGGAGAGCAGGAGAAAAACTTGCGAGCTCAGAGCTCCAGGGGGAGGTGGATGGAGGATATAAACACACACAGATTGCATTTGGTAAGAGAGGATTTTGGAACCTTGCATAATGCAAATGCAGATGACCTGGAATCTCAGGCCAGGGACAGGCTTCAATCCTAGGAAGGCTGACAGGTTTACAGCCGCTGCAGGGGTCCTGAGGGCCCTGCCACCGGGCCTGACCATCAGAGTAACAAGACAGACCCAACCCCCTGACTTTCCGTGAAGCTGCAGTCACCCACCTGTGCAGTACTGAGATGAGCAAGACGAGAACGGAGACGCAGGAGTAGGCCACACAGACATGGGCAACTGACCTTTGACAAGGCGCCAAATGTGGAAAGGACGGTCTTCAACAAATGTTGGTGGGAGAAAGAGATATCCATATGGAGGAAACCGAACATCCACCCTCATCTTACGCCACACCCAAAAATTAACTTGAAATGGATCGCAGACATATATGTAAAAGCTACAACTATGGAGTTTCTAGAAAAGAACATAAAAGAGAATCAGTGAGCCTTTGGGCATAGGTAGAGATTTCCTTGGGCACCAGAGCAGGAACTGTAATATAAAAGAAAAAATTAATAAGCTGAGCTTCAAAATTCAAAACTTTTTCTGTCTTAAAGACATTAAGAAAATGAAAAAGCAAGCCAAAGTCATTGAGAAAATATATGCAATACAAATATCTGACAAAGGACTTTGGTCTAGAAAGTGTAAGAGGTCTTAGAACTCAGTAAGATGAATAACCCAATGAAAACACGGGCCAAAAGATTTGAAAGCAATGTCACAAAAGAAGACATACAGGCCGGGCGCGGTGGCTCACACCTGTAATCCTAGCACTCTGGGAGGCCGAGGCGGGCGGATCGTTTGAGCTCAGGAGTTCGAAACCAGCCTGAGCAAGAGCGAGACCCCGTCTCTACTAAAAATAGAAAGAAATTAATCAGACAACTAAAAATATATAGAAAAAATTAGCCGGGCATGGTGGCACATGCCTGTAGTCCCAGCTACTTGGGAGGCTGAGGCAGAAGGATCGCTTGAGCCCAGGAGTGTGAGGTTGCTGTGAGCTAGGCTGATGCCACGGCACTCACTCTAGCCTGGGCAAAAGAGTGAGACTCTGTCTCACTCTGTCTCAAAAAAAAAAAAAAAAAAAAAAAAGAAGACATACAGATGGCAAATAAGTACATGAAAAGATAACCAAACTCCATCCTCATCAGAGAACGACAATAAAAACCACAGTAAGATACCACTACATACCCACTCAAATGGCTAAAGTGAAAAGGACTGCCAGTTCCAAGTGTTGGCGGCATGTGGTGTGACCAGAGCTCTCGTACGCTGCTAGTGGCAGTGGCAGAAATGGCACAGCTGACTTGAAAACCAGATTGGCGGCTTCTTAAAAAATCAAACATATACTTCCATCACAGGACCCAGCAACTCCAGTCCTAGATAATCACCCAAGAGAAACGAAACGTATGTCCACACAAAGACTGGTACACAAACATTCATGGAAGCTTTATTTATAACAGATGCAAACTGGAAGCAGTGCAAGTACTCCTCAACGGGTGAGTGAATAAACAATTATGGCATATTCGTAAAATGGGACACTACTCAGCAACAAAAAGGAACAAACTACTGACACATGCAACAACATGGATGAATCTCAAAACTACTACGCTGAGGCCGGGCACGGTGGCTCACACCTGTAACCCCAGGCCATAGGATTGCTTGAGGCCAGGAGCTCAAGACCAGCCTGAGCAAGAGTGAGATCCCGTCTCTACAAAAACTAGAAAAATTAGCCAGGTGTGGTATCACGCACCTGCAGTTCCAGCTACTCCGTAGGCTGAGGCAAGGCGATCACTTGAGCCCAGGAGTTTGAGGCTGCAGTGAGCTATGCTGACGCCACTGCACTCTAGCCTGGAGACAGAGTGAGACTCTGTCTCAAAAAACAAACAAAACCCATTACAAAAGAAGCCACACAAGAGTATCCACCATAAGATTCCATTTATACGGAATTCTAGAAAATGCAAATTCAACCTGTAATGACAGAAAACAAGCAGATCCTGGTTGCTTGGGGCCAGGTGGTGGGCGAATGGGGAAGGGCCCCAGGGTGATGGAACTCTTCTGTATTTTTATTGGGGTGGTGGTCACACAGCTGCATAAGTTTGTCATAACTCACAGAAAAGTACACTTTACATATATTTTATTGTATTGTATGTACATCAACAAATTTGATTTTTAAAAATTCAAAAGAGAAAGAAATATAGCTTAAAAGGAGGAGGTTTGCAGAATATTTATATAATAATAATTGCCCGAAAATATGATAAGAGAAAAACTGCGTCCTTTTCAAAATAGGCAAGAAGACAGGGTGGGCAGCCCTCAAGGGGGGCCCGTTCTACCCTTTGAGCACCAGTGCAGCTTCCCGACATTTTATCTCATCTATTTCCCAACCGTTTGCAGCGGAACAGAATCGTTAGGACCCGGCACCCTCTGTTCCTTGTTTCAACGGCGTGTCTTCTCTCACCCCGGACAGGACTCCCCTTAGCCGCCAAGCAACACCAGAGGGAGTTAGGAGTTCTGCCTCTGAGGCCAGACTTCCAGGACCCGGTCCTGCTCTGCCACTTACTAGCTGTGAGACCTCAGGCTGGTCTCTTTCTCGTCTCAGAAATGAAGACAAAAATGGCATCTCCCTCATAGAGTTGTCGCGACAGTTACGTGAGTTAATGGACAGAAGTGCTCAGAACAGTGGCTGCGGCCAGGGCAAACAAGAGATGAGTATGTGCTGTTATTTGCTTACAATTATTGAGAACACACTTATAACCTGAAGAAAAAAAAAAGGTCCCTGCTGATCTCACTAACATTTTACAGTAAGCTCCTGGAAGCTGCCGGTAACCGACCTAGTTGAAGCTTTTCGTGCTCATGCTGAGAGCAGCGCGGTGCCGCTGCCTTCTCCGCGCTGCGCTGCTTTGCAGGAGGAGGACATCTGCTCCCTCCTTCGCTGGCTCGCCCGCCCACACGAATTCTCGAGGAAGGGCCTACTTCTGGGCCGTATTCGAATGTGATCTCTCTCATCTCTCCTGTACCATGGCATCTTTATAGATAAAGAACTTACAGCTCAGAGGAGGCAGACGACCCAGCCAGGGTCACACAGCTAGCAAATGGCAGAGGCAAGCGCCATGCTGGGGTCTGTCTGGTGCTGCGCCCTGCGGTCTCTTCTCCACTGTGGCATCTGGCAAACAGGTCTGTTTTGAGGCTCCAAGGTGGGTGTCTTGCCAAGAGATCTGTCCCTTGAAGGACAGTGCTACGAGTCTGTGCTGGCCTCAGAAGGGCCTTCCTGAGCCAGCTGACAGGTCAGGGTTGAGGGAGCAGCGCCACCCAGCCTGGCCCCCACCCCAGGCCTCAATTATCGCCAGTCCTCACAGAACCCCCTGCCCTATATGGCCTCGTGTCAGGTCCCCATGACCCTCAGGGGGGTCCACATGTCTAGCTAGATGGACCATCAGGGCCATGTGAAATCCCACACAGGGACCTGCCATCCCCCCTACACTTCCCTAGACTCTTCTACGTCCAAGGCCACGGCTCGGCCAGGACCCGCGGACTCAGCGGCACTGGGTGTAAAGCAACAGCACCAGGCCCGGGGCTAGATGCTCCCACGTCCAGATCTGGGCTCTGCGCCTGCTAGGCCAGGTTACCTGATCTCTCAGAGACTCCGTGTCCCCCTCAGAAAATGGCTCCCTCCCTTCTCCCACCAATCTCACAGAGGTCATCGAGGGTAAAACAAAATGATGATTGGAAAGCGCTCACCCGGAACCTGGCACCAAGCAGGGCCTTAGGTAGGGAATGTGAAATCTCAGTTTTAATCTGAGTCCCGCTGTGCTGAGGCCACGGAGGCAAACACAGTGGAGTGGGGAGTAAACCCCTCTCGGGTACCAACTGAGGGATGCATAGTGCACATTTGGGGTGTTTTGTAATCCCCACTGCAACATCCAGAACCTTCAGAGACCACTGGGCCTGAGACTGAGAAATCAGGGCAAAAAACAGAGCTGTTTGTGGAGGAATTTTCCATCCATGTAGCAAACATTCACTGAACACCTGCTATAGCCCAGGAGCTGTGCTAGGCTCTGGCTGGTCAGCTGGGATCAGGACAAGTGTGGCCCTGCCCTCGGGAGGTCCCTGCTCGTGGGAAGCCAACTGTCTAGTGGAGGTGATAAAAGACACACATACCAGACTCGCCCAGGGAAGGAGTGGCAAAACGTCCTAGCACCGTGAAGGACAACAGACACAGAGTGAGAAGTGGGGCAACGGAGGAGCACTTACTTTGGAAAGGGATCTAGAGTGAGGCCTCTTGGCAGAGGTGACACTGAAGCCGAGACCTGAAGGGTGAGAAGGAGCCAGCCCATCCAAGGGCGGAGTGAGGGTGGCCCTAGGAGAGGTGACAGCAGGTGCAAAGATCCCAAGGGGAAGGGGCTGGTGTGCTCCAGGGGCCAGGGTAGAACCCGTGGCTGGGTGGGTCAGGTTCCCAGCAGGGGGACAGAGTTCTGTGATCAGAGGTTTCACAGAGAGAGGTCTGGGTTTATTCTAAGCCACTGAACTTAAGCAGGAAGTGACAAGATCATGGGGCAGGGGGAGAGGGAGCACCAGGAGAGCAGTGAACATATTCAAATTATATTTTGGGGGTAAAGGTAGAATTGACAGTTTAATCGTAGATAAGATCATAATCTGGGTAGGTGCGGTGGCTCACGCCTGTAATCCCAGCACTTTGGGAGGCTGAGGCGGGAGGATCGCTTGAGCCCAGGAGTTTGAGACCAGCCTGGGCAACATAGTGAGACCCCATCTCTATAAAAAATTGAAAAAGTTAGCCAGGCACAATGGTGTACACCTGTAGTCTCAGCTACTCAGGAGGCTGAGGCAGGAGGATCACTTGAGCCTAGGAGACAGAGATTACAGTGAGCTATGATCACACTACTGCACTCCAGCCTGGGCGAGGGAGTAAGATTCCATCTCTTAAAACAAAAACAAAAAACAAAAAAAAGCAGAGAGAGGGAGCACGATCTTAATCCTAAAATTTTGGAGCTGGAAATCATCTTAACACGAGGTCAAGCTCACCCTCCACAGCTGTAGAAGGGCAGGATGAGACCCAGAGAGGCAAGGCCTGAGCAAGGTCACCGGCAGAGCTGGGCCTAGAACCCTAGCCAACCAGGTGAGCCTTGGCTGCTGGTCCAGGCCTGTGGACACCGTGGTGAGAGGGTCTGCTCCCCGTGGACTCCCCGTTTGAGTGCACTCACACAAACGTTTACTCTGAAAACAGATGGCTGGTGACTTCCGTGGAACACAAACATCGTCCCTAGGTGTGCGGTGGCACCGTACTTGCGAAGTGCAAGTTTTGGCTTCTTCCCCAGCCTGGGAAGGCACAGAGCTACCCCAAGTCCAGGCTCCTCCCCAGGACAAAACAAAAGCAGTTAGGGAGGAGCTGGTCCCCTGCAGGAACAGGATGCTGGCAAAGTGGGGCCTGTGGGCACATGGCCCTGAGCCCCCACCGTGAGGGGTTAAGTGGACTAAGCTTGTGGTTCATGAGGGGCTGTATTCACTAACGACAGCCTTAAAGACATTTCCTTTGCTACCTACTTCCTCCCCAGTGAGCCATTTCGGACCCACTGGAGCCTCCCTGTTCCCCTCCAGCCCTGCCCCCCTGGCTCCAAGCACAGTCCTTCTCGTGCCTCCCACCCACCTGCCAGCCCTGAGCAACCCGGCGCTGCTGGTGGGGGGAGGGGGATGCTCAACCCACCGGCCAGCGATGAGGCCCCTGCCTCCAGAACCCACGGAGACACAGGCCCGCAGTTGGGTACCAGGCGGCCCGTGGCTGGTTTGGCAAGGAATTCTCCTTTATCCCAATGGAATCATTGTTTCTCTGCTGAGGAGCACAAACTTTGGGGCTCATTTTTAATGGTATCTGCAGAAATCCTTAAAAAAGGACTGAGGCGTTTCATGGCTAGAGCCAGGATGCGAAGCTAGCAGGAGCCTGGGGCCAGGGCTGTTCTGGCGCAGAAGGCTCCCGGGTAGGCAGGAACTGCTCTCCTGAGAGTCAGAGCACAGGGCCTCATCCCGGGGTCACCCCGCTTCTCTACCAAGTGGCCTGGCCAGAGAGAGGGCGGGCCCCCATGCACCTCAAACATCAATCTACTGCTGAAGAGCTGGGCTCTCACATTGGGTTTACAGGTGTCCCCCCAGTTCACTGGCCCAAGAGCCTCCAGGCAGAGCTACTGTCCCATTGTCATCACTTCCCCAGGTCTGTCAAAGGGAGCCTGCTCTGAGATCGTCTCCGTCCCTACTCTTGCAGTACAAGCCTGCTCTGGGAGGGGCCGACGCAGGAAGCTTTGAGAATCACAGAAGCTGGAGTCCCACCACAGGGACTTGAGCACCAGGCTAGGTGCCACTGGGGAGACAGAGGTGAGTAACATGTGATGGCCCTTTCCCTCTACAAGTCTTCAGTCTGGCTGGGAAGATAAGGGAACCTCAGATGACGCCAGCCAGGGCGTCGGTGGATGGGCCCAGAGGTGGCCTGAGCTAGAGCGGGGAGGGGGCTGGGTGCTTAGCTAAGACTGCAGGGGATGGTTTGGGTCTAGGCCCTACAGATGGAACATTCCAGCAGAAATGCCAACAGAGCCTCGAGGGAGGCCCCCAAACAAGACATCCCAGGAAAATATTAGTCAAATCTTTGCCGAGGGCTTCCTGGAGGAGGAGCTCCACAAGGGACAGGAAGGTAGCATAGCTGGGATGACACGGGGAGCAAAGACCTCGGGGTGAGAATGTGCAGAATAACGGAATGGCAGCTGGAGTGGAGGCTCCTGCCAAGAAGGAATTTAAAAAAAGGCAGAGAAGCTTCCGGGGTGGAGGTAGGACATGTGTAGGCCTGAGACCAGCAGAAGCATCTGGGCCGAGCCTAAGGAAAAGGGGCTGAGCTGCCCTTCCCCGGGGTGGAAGGAACGCTTTGCAGCCCCCAGGTAGCCACGTGAGTGATGGCAGATAATGACTTTCGCCAAGCGGTCAGCAGGCCCAGAAGGCAGAGCCAGGAGGGAGCAGCTTCCCACTGTAGTTAAAGACATCTGCTTTTGAGAGAGGACGAGCCAGTGGACATGTTGGGTTGTCCAGGGCCGCACTACGTGTCCTGCTAACAGAGGGCGTGAGGCGGCTCCCTGCAGTACGGCAACTGAAACCGCAGTGTGCAGTCCCTGCCCGGTGGCACGTAGCCACCCGGCATGAAGGACAGTCATTCAGGAGGGGCTCTGATGCCTTCCAGACAGCCTTGGCTTTGGGGGGCTGCCTTCTTCTCCGTGAACGTGTCTAACCCACGGGGCAAACAGGGCCTGCCTGTGAGCAGATGTGAGGACGGACGCTGAAGCCCTCTGTTCCAAGACCAACAGTGTTCTGAGGCGACACCCGTCATGTCTTTCTTTACCTTGGCAAGCTCGCACCCCCACCTAAATATAGACGCCTTTGCAGGACGGGCATCTGCGGCTGCCGCAGAATCGGCGTGGTCCAGCTCACGGCAGACGGGCATAGTGTTAAGGCTCTAGAAGCTTTTCACTATGTGCCGCTGGAATCTCAAGTTCCTTTCTCATTCGGATGGAACATCCTCCTCTGCAGGTAGAGGTGACAGATGGCCTGGGCAGAGGGGCGTGGCCGTGCCAAGGAGATAGGGCGGCAGCTTTCCCCCGGGAAGATGGAGAAGGCAGCTTTCTGCTGGTCAGTACTTTTCCAGCCCAGACAGTGGCACAGCTCCCAAGTGCCAAAATTCTGGACTTTTCCTTAGTGGCTGCACATTTCTGATGGTGGGAGACCTGGGCCTCAAGATGCGCTCCAGGTTTCAAATTGGCCATAACTTCAAAGTGCTTGGATTTTTAAGAGCAAAAAAGGAAAGGGTAGTTCATTCTCTTAATATTTTTTTAAAGCCCATTTTATAAACAATTCAGAGTTTTCTGCTTCTAGTTTCTTTCGTTTTCCTTTTTTCCTTCTCCGCTGATAAACAAGAGGCGCCAAGTTCAGAAGGCTACGTTCTGGTTAACAGAAAAGAACTGAG
Organism: Propithecus coquereli; assembly: GCF_000956105.1. Classification (NCBI taxonomy): domain Eukaryota; kingdom Metazoa; phylum Chordata; class Mammalia; order Primates; family Indriidae; genus Propithecus; species Propithecus coquereli. The sequence continues at coordinate 1,384,059 of NW_012150408.1, forward strand.
GCTTCAAAAAAATAACGTCTTTAAAAGAGTCAGCTCCATGCATTTCCTCCTGCCTCTTCTACCTTCTCAGAAAGGAGATTTTAATGGCAGTTTTTAGTCCTTCAGACAAGAGTGTCTGCTTTAATGTATTCACATGATGGCTATTTTTACAGAATAGGGATTCTTCTCAGTGGTTCCAAACTACCCTGAGACAAGGTAAATGAAAGTTCATGTTGTGAACAACATCAAACCCAAACAGAGTAACAGAAAGCAAGCTAATGGATGGGCCCACTCTTTAAAATCACACTAAAAAATCACTTCATCTTTCTTAAGAAATTATTGCAAGCTGGACTGAGAAAAATAATGACTCCAGAGGCGGTTTACAACATAAATAACCACTAAGAGATCGTTTTCTTTGTTTTCGTTGGCATGGGTCTTGCCGAGGGTAGATGAGCACTTACATGGACGATGAAATCAGGGAACCGGGTGCAGAGAAAAAGCGCCCAGACAGACGGCCTCCCACACCCCCAGTCCCCGGCCTGCTCAGCCCGCAAGCTCCCCTCCAGGCTGCTTCCGTCTCTCTGGGCCTGACCTGGACTCGTTCCCTCCCAGGCTGGGGCCTGCTTCTCTCCCCGCCCCGCACATCCCTCCTGCATCTGTGAAGTCTTCCAGGTGAGCATCCTAGTCCTCGTGTGCACGGGAGCCAAGCCTCACACTGGGCGTGGGCGGCGGTGCAAGGACAAAGGAAGGACTCAGGTCCTTCTTCAAAGTGCTTTTATTCTCGTAACAAAATAACCAATTTTTACCAACTGCTGACTGCACTGCAGGCACTGCACCAACCACGCCTCCTACGTCATCTAGATCCATCCTCACCACGAGGGGAGACGGGTGATATCATTAACCTTGTTTCTTGGGAGAGAGAAGCCTGTGTTCTTGACCACTGATTCCACTTCCCTCCCTACGCCTCCGTCGTCCCCTTCCTCCTCTGTTCCAGGTCCCAGCGCGCCACACTTCTGGTTTATCTGTTGCAGAAAATATGTTCTGGGCCCTTAAGATCAGGAGCTGTGCATTAGTTTTGTGTCCGCAGCATCTCACACAATGCTCAGCACCAATAAATGCTCAATAAATCATAAATCGTGCCCAATATATGGTTGTTGAATGAACAAATGAAAGAACAAGCCTACTCACTTAGCTCTGTGACACACTGTTTTCTTCTTACTGTTTTAACCCTCAAGCACCTTGAGGGCAAGGACCGTAGCCCTGCAGTCCCCTGGTCCTGCACAGTGCCTAGCACAGGCTTAGTGACAGACTGGCTTGTCTGTTGGTATAAAATGCTATCTTTTAGTTTCTAAGTTAAAACAAGCAGTCAATTTCTAAGGGATGATTCGGGGTAAGATTTAATAAAATGATGCCAACAAAGTGTTTAGAACAGTGCTTGGCACACAGTAAGCACTCAATACGTGTTAGGTGCTATAGTTACCATTAGACCACTTCTAAGCTATGTTGTCAGGGTGGAGTTAGTGAAAACCAACATGCAGACTTGTAGACCACGTGATTGTTCCTTGGGCTTAAGGGAATTTACAAACAGGTGGTGAGCACCCTCACGTCAGCCCATAATGGACGGGCACCCAGGAGGAGGTGGGACCTCGGAGGAAGGTGCTTTGCCTCACCAGGTGGTTGCATCCCAGCTTGTTCATAAACAGGCTCTGAAGTCTGTGCCAAGCACGAAGAGAGAGTCAGGTCCCTTTCTGTTCCTTGGCGTCCCGCACTTCTCAGGCTAATGAACAGGAGTCCTTGTCCCCCACTCACACTCTTCCTCACTCTGAACCCCTGCCTTGGCTGGGTACCCTGTGCAGCCCTCTTCTCCCAGAGCACCAGGCCTGGGGCAGGACAAGGTTTTAGTCTCAACTCTGTAACCTATTAGCTGAGAGCACCAGGCAGAACTAGAACTACCCTGTGCCTGGAGTCCTTCCCTGTCAACCCGCCCTGCCCACTCCACAGTCCTGGAGTAAGAGACACTCAGCCAGGACCATGAGGAGGAAGGCAGCCCTCATCTTAAAGAGTAAAAAAAATGTGAAGAATTATTATTGATTATTAAGGATAACTGAAGAGAGAAAGATCCTGGCCCAGTGGGGGTTGGGAGGACAGCAGTGATCTCAGAGGAGGGCACATTTCACTGTGAGGTCCAGGTGGGCCCTGGTTGGAAAGAATTTGGGTTTTTCTTACACTTCTTTTCTCAACTAAAGCAAATCATTACTTTCCAATTCAGCATCCAAGTTTCTCGAAAACTGATGAAAGGAGGTCTGAAAGCTACTCCCGTGCCGAGATGCAGCTCAGGTCACCACGGCTCTTTAAACTCACAAGGTCGCACTTCCTAAACAGTGCATCTCAGAGTGTGGACCGGCAGTCCGCTGAACAGCACAGGCCTGTGCACGCGCAGCACAGCCGTGCTGTCTCTGCTGGGGGCGTGCCGCTACTCGCACGGCCTTGCTCGCTCTGGGAGCCGCTCTGACAAATGCACTAATTGTTCAAAGCAGACAGAGTTTGTTTAGTCATGTCTGCCGAGGTGGGAAGGGTATTACAACACATCTGCACCAGCTCTCTGTGTGGTTCATCTGGTTCTCAGGCCTGCCTGCAACTCACCACCCTCCAGCCAAGCATGGGAGGCAGTAAAACCTCAGTAAAACCAAGGCATCCCTGCTCCAAGTAGAAGGGCCACCCCCCCTCCAACACACACACATACACATACACACACACACACACACACACACACACACACGCACATACTCTCTTCCAGAATGAAAAGGAATGAGAGAGAAGTTGCTGGGCTCCTTTCTCCTCAGGAGAGGCTGGTGGTGCGGCTGGGTCATGGTGGGGGTGGGTAAGAAGTGGGCAAAAGGAAACAGAGCCAGACACCTCCTGAGATGGTCACAGAGCCATCTCAGCCTCCCTGGTCTGTCCTGCTCTGGCCCAGGATGCTGAGGCCAAGACCCAGGACATCGCCAACCAGGTGAGGTCCCAGATGAAGAGAAACAGAGTAAGAAGTTCCCTGTTTTTAAGGCTGTGGTGGTTAAGAGCCAGGTGATCTTGGTGATAACCTTCACCGAAGTTCTCGTTGGTGATAACACCACACACTTGTATTTACAAGCCTCCCTCAAGAAAACAAGCCCTTGACCTTGTCTGACAACCAGACCAACAAAGCCAAGCACAATGATTTGATGTCTTTCTAATTCCTGATTTTTGAATAGGGCTTCATCCATACAAATAATACTTAAAATAATTCTCTGTCATCTAAAACCACCTATCTGGGAACATAAAATAAATGTTGTCTGGCCAGGTATGGCAGCTAACGCCTGTAATCCTAGTACTTCTGGAGGCTAAGGAGGGAGATCACTTGAGACCAGGATTTCTAGGCAACATAGTGAGACCTTGTCTCTACAAAAAAATGAAAAAACATTAGCCAGGTGTGGCGGTCTGTGCCTGTTGTCCCAGCTACTCAGGAGGCTGAGGCAGGAGGATAGCTTGAGCCCAGGTGGAGTTTGAGGCTGCAGTGAGCTATGATCATGTCACTGCACTCCAGCCCAGCCTGGGTGACAGAGTGAGACCCTGTCTCTAGAATATAAAAAAATAAATGAATAAAAATGTTATCTGTACGCTGTGCCACTTGGCGTGGGAGGGGCAGTATTAAGCAGCTTCTCTGGAGTTGCTGTTCCTAAATTTCATCCTGTTTTCCCTCCCAGTCAACAATCTTAATTACTTTCAAAGGAGGCTATATATTACCTTTAAATATACGTATGTTTAAGTCTTAAAACAAAACACAACTCCTCAGCAGGCTGGCTTCGAGGAGCCCCGGAACGTGCGCCTCGGGCTCCTCATTCCCGGTCCTGCCTGCAGTCCTCCTCACATGCCCTTTCGTCCAGCTACACCGAGCAGTTTCTGCTGCAGTTCCACCTGATGGCCTCATTCCCTGTTTCCAACCGTGCCTTCAGTGCAGTGTTTCTCTCACGTCAGATGTCCCCCAGGCCCACTTTTCCGATTCCTATCCATTCTGCAGAAAGCCTTTCCCTACCTCTCTCTTCCCCACTGACAGTCTGGCTGGATACATGGCTCTGAGTCCAACAGCATCTTATTTATGACTTACCTTCTGTTGTGTGCTGCAACTGTGATCCTACTCTCATAATGTTGTTCTCAACTTTGTGTATGTGCTTTGCATTGTCTCCCGGTGGGCTGTACGTTAGATCATGGTATCAGAGATAAGCATTTTTTACTATAGGCATCTCAAGGTCTCTGATGGAGGCTGGCACACAGGAGGAACGCAGCCCTCTACTTCCTAGATGTTAGTGATAATCAACGACTGACTGTCATCCTCCTGAAGGCAGAATAGATGTCTTATGTTTCTGTAAGGTATGTGCCATCATAACTTCGATATACCACATTAGCAGGGTCTGGTATTTGCCTATTTATTAACAGCAGCTCAATAAATATTTGTTGAATGAAGTCAATGTTGTTGTGGGCTGTAAACAAAATTCAGTATAGAAAACCTCGCCTGTGAAATGGTTACCTTTCAAACTAGAACAGGAAACAGAACTTTACCTCATTAATGTGTTTATTTTCTTTCTTATGTACATTCCCATGGTCCCCCAACACAAGAAGTCAACAGAAAGCCCACAGCTGAAGTAGAAATGGCCACATGGGTGATCTTCAGGTAACACACCAATTAAGGAAGACTTAATGATTCAAGCCAACAGGCAGGGAAACTGGATACATCACAAATCAGTTCACTCTTGCATTTCTGCATAGATAAGGGTGATAAACGGTTGTGTTTGTAGTCACAAATGAGGAAATGAAAATGCCTTCTTTGGAACAAAATCTTATCTATATTGGCTGCTGCAACATCAGAAATAGAAAAGGCATCTGAAAGCCCTTATGTATCTGCAACCCATGAGTCTTTAATAAAGAGTAAGTATGTTACCCAGCCTCTTTGAGTAATCTGTCCTTACAAATTCTTGACTATAGTATGGAATAGTTAACCTGGGACAGGCAGAAGAGAATGACATTATCTCAGGAAAATAAGAATGGTTCAACACAAGAAAAAAATCTAGTAATATACTACACTATTAGTTTTTATGAAAGGATAAAAACTTTAAAGATCTCAATAGATGCAGAAACAGTTTTTAACATTCAATCACAATTTTCATAAAACAGAAAATCTGTAAAGGGAGTTTCCCTAACTTAATAAAATCTATAGGAAATATGGTAAATGGTAAAACTTGAGATACATTCTCAGTAAAGTCAGGAACAATTCAAGGAGTCCACTATAAGTGGTTTGATTCAACATTATTTTGGCATATGGCAGCCTTAGCCAACGCAATTAGATAAGAAAAGGAAATGAGGCATTCAGAAAAAAAAGCACAAACTATTACTATTTGCAGAAGATATGATTGTCTATATAGAAAATCTGAGAGAATTGTCAAACTATTAAAACTAATGAGATAGGTCAGCAATGCCATTGGATATATGATTAACATATAAATATCAATACTTTTGCTTTACATCAATAATAACCAATTTGAGAAGTATAATAGAATCAAGGACATTATTAACAATACCATTATTGGCCGGGCGCGGTGGCTCATGCCTGTAATCCTAGCACTCTGGGAGGCCGAGGCGGGCAGATTGTTTGAGCTCAGGAGTTCGAAACCAGCCTGAGCAAGAGCGAGACCCCGTCTCTACTAAAAATAGAAAGAAATTAGCTGGACAACTAAAAATATATATATAAAAAAATTAGCCGGGCATGGTGGCACATGCCTGTAGTCCCAGCTACCCGGAAGGCTGACGCAGGAGGATCGCTTGAGCCCAGGAGTTTGAGGTTGCTGTGAGCTAGGCTGATGCCATGGCACTCTAGCCTGGGCAACAGAGTGAGACTCTATCCCAAAAAAAAAAAAAAAACAAAAAACCGATACTATTGTTTGTAAGTTAGCAACCTACAAACATAGTTAAAAATTCTACTATGGCAAGAGTTCTTGATGAAGGTTACAATTCAGAGTTATAGAATCTCATATTCTGCATGTGAATTTGGGAAACAGAGCAGCAGTAATCACGTTTATATCAGCATAGCATTTCACAGTTTATTGAATCTAGTCAATTACCACAGTAACATTTTAGATCCTGAAAATCACCCTATGAGAGACACAGAATCTCTACTTTACACATGAGGAAATAAAGGCTACGGAATTTTTGGCACCTGCTTATGATCTTCTGATTCAAAAATGGCTGTAACTAGATATTAATATTGGCTACCTAAAAGATGCCAAATCAATCAACAAACAAGTGAGTATCTATCAACTATAAGCGCAAAGGAGTTAAAAAGAAAAAACCCACAAATGATTTATTGTGAACCTCGTACAAGTAAAATTAATCACTCAGGCACTGAGGATTAACAAAGGAGGGGCACTTTTTTACTTTTCAAGAAATAATTAATGCAAGATTTGTACAGAGGAATAAATGCCCTAAATTTCATAGCAGATTCTGAAGCACTTAGAGAAAATGCAGAATATATGAGACTTGTTTCTGTGTTGTTTTAAACATCTGCTTGCTTATATAGGACACTGCTGTTTGTCTCAAAAAAGAGTCTCACTCTGTTGCCCTGGCAGGAGTACAATGGCATCATCGTAGCTCACTGTAGCCTCAAACTCCTGGGCTCAAATGATCCTTCTGCCTCAGCCTCCCAAGTAGCTGGGACTACAGGCACACAACACTGTGCCCAGCTAATTTTTTCTGTTTTTAGCAGAGACAGGCTCTTGCTCTTTCTCAGGCTGATCTCGAACTCCTGAACTCCCACCTCAGCCTCCCAGAATGCTAGGATTACAGGCATGAGCCACTGCACCCCACCCAGGACAGTGTTCTTAATGATCTGTAAAGTCCAGAGCCTCGCCTGGAAGATGACAGGACAACAGGGATCTGCTATAGACTTGGAATGCCTGGTATTTATTAATGCATTAAAAACAGACTACACATTCTTTATTAGAATTCTTCAGCTTTCCTAAGAAACATGTAGCAGCTGCCAAAACACTCCATTTTGTATGGAACTTTTGTATTTCTATAATATGCCATAGTGGAAGGGAAACTCCAAATCCCCTCTTTCAGAACCCCAACCCAGGTTTGCCAGTGACAACAGGAGTAGACTGGGCTTCTCTGTTGGTGGTGGGAAGGCAGCACCTTCCTCTATCTTCTGTGTTTCAAATTCATCTTAACCAAGCCACAGCACAGCTAGCCATGGGTAGCCTGCCAGGTAGACAGTCAGAGGAAGGGGCACACAGAACAGTGGAGAGATTTGGGGTTCCTTTTGATGGAGACATCCATGAGAGAAAAATAGAAAATGTTTCCAGCTGCTTTTGAACTGAGACTTTTAAAAATTGTTTTGTCTGTTTTGGCCTGGGGCTGCATACTTGAAATGATAAAAGCCGTTCTTTCAACTCAACTTTAAATCATAGAGTTCCCACAGCTAGTGTCAACATGCAGAGTGCTTATGGCTCTAGAAAGAAAGCGGTGGGGGCTGGGCCGGGACCCAGAAGTGTTGTAGTTAGTACCAGACAAGTGGAAACAGAAGATTTTGTGTCCAGCGCAGTCCCCCTTTCCCCATCCCTTGCCACGAGTTTGGCTGATTTCCCCCCACTTTCCCAGTTTTTCCATGTTAGCTGGATTTAGCAACTGCTGTTTTGGCTGTAATCAGAGATCAAGTGTGGTATAACTATTCTAACATCACAAGGTGCAGTGCTCTTTCCAGAGACGACATTTTAAAACCTTTGTTGCCTGCTCAGTGCCAGTATCACCAGAGCACTTCCTCTGGAGTACTCGAAGGAAATCAGCACCAGAGCAACGCTGTGAATAAGGTGTCAGTGAAACCCCAGCCCTCCCGAGGGCAAGCGGACGTTTAGGGCTCCCCGAGGAAAGGTAGTGCAGACTTCCCCGTTACTCTAAATCAAACACTTCAGTACTGCACCTCTGCCTAAAGACTGCTGGCTGTCCCAGAACAAGTCTCGCCTATGGTAAAAGTTAAAAATAATCCCCCTCTTCTCTCTCGGCGAGATAGGCTAGGACAGCTAGATGGATGTACCCCGTATGCGGTGGGTCACCAAGACAGAGGTTGAGATAATCTTTGGCTAAGAATTTTATTAAGATCATTTTAACAGAACTGAACAGTCCCTACTCCTCCCACCCCCTGTCCTCCAAAGCATGAGGAGAGATGGAAAGGTTCTAATTTTAGTTGACAGGCCAAACATTTCCAAAGAAATCATCGCGTCTTCTTATTGACACTTATAACCTAGGGGTATTCTCAGGAATGCCTTGGGTTGGGTCAGACTACAAGCACCCAGTGAAGCATTTCCTATATGACACCAAATGATGTTATTAACATTTACAAGGTACTTTACAAAGTATGGTCACATACTATCTCATTAGCCCCTCTGAAAAGCTGTAAAAGGTATGTGTGCCCATTTTACAGATGAGGAAATAAGGCCAGGAAAGAGGAAAATCCAGAGGCTTGTGGCCCACGGCTGGTAGGTACACCTCGCATCTATTTGATTCTAGATCCAGAGCTGTCTACTAATTTGTGAAAAGGGTCTTCGAACACTGAATCGTAACAGCATACATGGTCACAGCCCGCCTACAGCCACTGGCTCCCGCAGCCCAGGCTTAGGGAACAGAGTACACCGTGAGCATTCAGTCGGCTGGTCTGAAGGTCAGGGTTTGTGTGAACTGATTATTCACAGTCATATGGAATTGCCCACTGAAAGCTCTTAAATGTGGGTGCACCATTTTGATATAAATGAGTACTAGAATTTTAGTTTACGTTCCACGAATAATTACGCCTGTTGCCTTGGGGCAGGACTCCTGTTCCAGGCCCTTCCCAGCTCCATGCAGCTTCTCACAGGGGGAGTGTCTCAGTGGCCCTGCCCCAGGCCTGGTGATTCACTCGGCCGGCTGCAGAGCTGTGAACATCACAAGGCTCATCTGCTCGTCTGGCTGATTAATAAACCATGAGCTTATTCGGGAATTCCCCCGTGTCTCTTAGCAAGCACGGAATGGCCGTCCGAATTACTGTAAACCTTCGGTTTAGGAGAAAGGAGAGAAGAAGGTACAAAATGGTGGGAAGTTCCAAAGATACGTGACTCTTGGCTTTCGGAAGGCAGGGTTCTCTGTCAGACAGCATCGCCAGTCTGCTGTGGTGGCTCAACTCCTCCACACGACGCTCCCAGAGGACGATGACCTGACGAAGGGCGGCAGTGGACTTGAGAAGCATAAACATCTCCTCCTCCCAAGAATAACCTTGCAATGCGGGGTCACTTATTAGCGGGCAAGTCACTTATGCTCTCTGTCCCCCAGGGTCCCTCTCTACAAAATGAGGGTAACAATGGTGAAGACTAACAACATGAAAGGTTTGTACGATACCAGCAGGCACTCAGCCGTTTTGCCCACTTTGTTTCTGTTGTCCGCAGCAATCTAGAGTCATTCCCCACGAAGCTTCCTGGGATGGCCCGGCAGCGCTGACCCACCGCAGGCCCTGAGAGCAGACTAGAAAGAGACCGTCTGGTTGCAGTCTCATGTCAGAAGTCTTCAGTGTCCCTCGTTCAGCTTGCTTCTTTCCCCTGCCCTGCCAGTCTGTGTGCCTTTCCCACCCCCCAGAACGCCTGCCTGTTATTCTCTACCGCCACGTGTCTCTAACCCTAGCTTCATGAGTCACCTGTGATGCTTCTCTTAGCCACCCTTTCCCCTGCCAGCCCCAGCCACACTCCGGTTTCCTCTAGCCTTAGTCAGTAGCTAACACGCCCAGGCTGCGCTCCCTCTGTTGCTCTGCGCGGTGCGTGCCTTCCCAGCTCACGATTACTAACGGCAACTGACTTCTGCTTAGCACCCTGCAGATCTAAAACGTTTCACGTCTGTTATCTCACGATCTATCACCTGTGGGGACTGTGTTCCGACAGCGCCGTGAAGCAGGCATTTTTACCACCATCCCCGTGTCATGGGAAGGGAAACAGGAAACTGGACAGGCTACACACGTCCACTTTGCTATTCTCCCTCACAAGTCCCCACATGTGGCCTGGAGCAATGGCCACCGTTATGCTAACACGGCAGCCATAAGTGCCAGGAAATGCTCATTTGTCTGCAAAATGTTAGCCCTGTGCAGACGACTCACAACCAACTGGTCTGCTTCTCAAGGATGAACACGGGAGGATGTGAGTGAGGTAGAGCAAGGTGTGGCTTCCTACTAAATGCTAATGTTTTAAAGAGGGAAAAATCACTTCCCACATTGTTGGTTACTGATGAGCCAAGGCCTAGGCCCACAGAATGAGGTCTGTGACCAAGTCTGTCAGGTGGTCACACGGCTGCCGCGAGGTCAAGGGCAAGCTCAGAAGTCTGGAGTGCATGCGCAGAGACCCTGCTTCGCCACGCGCTTGTTGTTTGCTTTGGGGCCCTTTCCTCTGCCGTCTGTGAGCTTCTCCTGGGCCTCGCAGTGTCTTCTGCATCCCTATGTCCCCAGCCCATTTGGTATGGTACCTGGCACAGCAGCTATTATTATTATTATTATTATTATTCTTTTTAGAGACAGGGTCTTTTCTTGGTGTCTCCCAGGCTGGAGTGCAGTGGTGTGATCATAGCTCACTGTAGCCTTGAACTCTTGGGCTCAAGTGATCCTCCTGCCCCAGCCTCCTGAGTAGCTGGGACAGCAGGCATGCGCCACCGTGCCCAGCTAATTTTTCTATTTTTTGTAGAGACTATGGGGTCTCACTATGGCACCCAGGCTGGTCTCAAACTCCTGGCCTCAAAGCAGCCACTATTAGTAGTCAAAACAGCTACTGGTTAGCAAGTACTGCCAAGCTGTAAGCCAAAAGCTTTATATGGATTATAGCTCTTTAATCCTCAAAATATCCCTCAAAATACAAGGGAAGTAGATGTATCATCTCCACTTGTTTACTGAGTAAATAAACAAAGGAAGATAGTGGCTTTTCAGACATTCTCGTTTTCAAGTCAATTCTAAGAATAGCATCAGAACAAAATCTGAGTAAGATTCACTATCCAGAAATATTCTACTCCCAAGGAAACACAGGGTCTGAAAAAATTACCTTCATCTATTTACTTCCTCATCATTAAAATGGAGATTACAATAGTACCCAGGTACCTTACACGGCACAAGATAGCTGTTAGTTTTTCTTAGTATCAAGAAACTCATTGCTGCAAACCTGAAACCTTATTTCTTTTACTGGCTGAAAAAAACCAATTTTTTTTTTTAAGACAAAGTCAGAGCTTCAGAGGCTATAGAATTTTCAAATAATAACAGCTTACTGGTCAGGGGATTTATACTCTGGGATATCTGGCAAGTTGGAGTTTCAAAATTAAAATTTGGGATAAAAAAAGTCTGAAGCTCAATAACAGACAGTGTTATATTCTATTTATATAAGTAGGGTTGTTTGAAAAAAATCTTGATGAAAAATTTTATTAGACTAGAATTGCAGAGCTAGAAGGGAAGTTTGAGACCAACAGGTCTTTTTCCTTCATTTGCCACCTGAGAAACTTTGGGCCAAAAGAGATTAAGATTGATTCTATTGTTTACCTAACCATTTAAATTCAATACTTTAAGAAATAATTGTTAAAATTCAATGAAAGTTATCCTCTTAATTAACTACATTGGCTTTTCAGCTCTTATCAAGTTTCTCTCTGTGCTTCCATAGCCCCAATTGTGAGTGTGAGTGTGGGCCACTTTGGCAATACAAAGTCTGTCAAACATTTATTTTAGAGTCTAACAATTCCCAGGTTCTGGTCAGAGCCTGATGTAGCAAGGAAAGGGTGTAACAAATGGCGATTTGCAATAAGATTTTGCCTGCCCTGGGTTTTCAATACAAAGTCTTAACCTTGGCATTTAATATCCTCACAGCAGGGTTCTAATCAACCTTCTAGCTTTATTTCCCTTTTCCTACTCTTCCTCTTCCAGCAACTTGTCCTTCTCTTTGTGAATGTTCCCCTCCCCCCAGCCATCCGAGGGAAGCACCATGGTCCCCTTTCTCTCCCCCACCCACCACCATCCACCAATCGCTAGGGCCTGTGGATTCTATCTTCTCAATAGAGCTCCGACTCATCCGCTACTTCCAGTCTGCTCTCTGCCAGACCACTGCCTTCTCTGGCCAGGACTCCTTGAGCTGGCCTGATCATGCCCGATCCGTCCTCCTCGCTGTGGCCACCTTTCTGAAGCAAGAATCTGATTATGCCACCCGCTCAAAACACTCCGCTTCCCCCAGCCCTCAGTGCATCTTGATGCGCAGCGTCCTTGTGCAGTTGGCAAAGCCTCAGCCTCACCACCTGGCCCTCACCAGCTCCGCTCAGCTGCTTCCAAGTCACAGCCGGTTTCTCCTCCTCTCATCTCTGGTCCCTTCCACGTGTCATTTCTGTGGCTTGGAATATTCTTCCCCCTTTCTTTCTCTTTCCGGCCACACCTCAGATGTCCCTCTTCCTCTCAAAAGCCTCTAGTGAAGCCCCAGGGCCAGGTGGTCCCCCATAATTTGGATGTTCTCCATCTCAGCGGGACTGGGTGGCTGTCCCCCTCAAGCTGGACCAGAGATCCTTAAGGACAGGGACCAAGTCTATTTTTTAATTCACTGCCCTAAAAGTCCTCTGTGCTCTGCCTATTCATCCCTCCTTCCCCCAACCCCAGGCAACCACCGATCTTTTTACTGTCTCCATAATTTTGCCTTTCCCAGAATGTCATATTGTTGGAATTATATAGTGTGTAGCCTTTTCAGATGGGCTTCTTTCACTTAGTAAAGTGAAAACTTCCACTTAAAGTTTCTCCATGTCTTTTCATGGCTTGATAGCTCATTTCTTTTTACTGTGGAATGATATTTCATTGCCTGGAGGTACCACAGTTTGTTTATCCATTCACCTACTGAAGGAAATCTTGGTTGCTTCCAAGTTTTGCCAATTATGAATGAGCCTGCTATGAACATCAAGTGCAGGTTTTTAAGTGGACGTTAGTTTTCAACTCACTGGAATAACAAGTCCCAAGGAGTGCAACTTCTGGATTGTATGGTAAGAGTATGTATAGTTCTGTAAGAAACTGCCAAACTATCTTCCAAAGTGGCCACACCATTTTGCGTTCCCACCAGTAATGAATGAGAGTTCCTGTTGCTCCGCATCCTTGCCCACAGCTGGTGTCAGTGTTTTGAATTTTGGTCATTCTAATAGCTGTATAGTGGTATTAACATTTCATTGTTGTTTTAATTTTGCAATCCATATTGCAAAATATGCCTAATGCCATATGATGCTAAACATCTTTTCATGTGCTTATTTGCTAAGAGTATATCTTCTTTGGTGAGCTGAGGATGTACTCTTTTCACCTCAGAGTCCCCAGAATCCAACGGAGTGGTTGGCACAGAGGTGGTGCTCAACAAAACATCAGCTTGGGAACTATGTGCTACGTTAGGGGGAGGAAAAAAGGGATTGTGAGCTGCTCCCAAAACACACTTCCTGCTCCCATGTCCTTGTCTTGCCTTCCACACTTCATGATCTTGCTGCACATTCTGCCTGACCATCAAGACAGCCAGGGCTTCCTGCAGCCAGCAGGATCCTGTTCTGGCTTCAAGCCACAGCACTTTGTTTTTCAACTTCTCTTGTGCTTTAGAGCCATCTTAGCCAGGCAAGACGAGTTACTGTCTTATTCCCCCGTTCAACTGTAAATATGCTCTTTGAGGAAAAGGGCCCATCTCACACACTTAAAAAATTATTTTTAAAATTTACATATCATAAAACTGACTTTTTTCCCTGCATATGTGAACAGTTCTATGAGTCATAACACATCCATATGTCGGTATAACCACCACCACTTCACACTCACTTTTGATCCTCTCACTGTCACTGTCACAGAGTCTTGGAGACACGCAGTCGAGACACGTTGAGTGGAATGGCCAGCACGGCCTCTCAGCTAAGGCATCCTCCCACTCAAGACTGGCATGTTTATCGTGTGCCTTTTCTTGAATTAAAGCTAAAATTCAATCTGTATCAAATCCTCTAAGGAACAAAGCATTTTAAAACCTGGACCAGACATACTTGGCTGTTTTTCTTGTTTGGAACATTCTCCTCTTTCTCTCCATTCTCCCCATATACGCCAGTGCCCAGATCAAATTCTTCTCTTTCATGAAGCCTTCCCCAAAGCTCACATTAACCTCTCGCTTCTCTGAATTCTCTTCGCTGATGCACTTAATACTACACTGTGAAATATACACATAATAATTAGTCGCGATGCTGTCCTGTCTTTTCAAACAGGATCATGGTTCTTCACAGGAACCAAGCCTTCTATTCTTAATTCTCCTTGTGGGTCGCAATGTGCTAAGCCAGGGGCTCGATTAACTCACACATGCCTGAAGGCTCTTGAAAGCAGAGCTCATCTAAATGCTCTACATGTGTCAGGCCACCATCAACAACAGAAACAGAAATGCAGCGACCGCTTTCCAAACCTGAGTTGTCTTGACAGCTAGTGGTTTACTCAACAGAATCACCGTCAAGTTGGCTAATGGCAGTCAACGCATGGGGCAGTTTGGTGTAGGTACAAGAGTGGGCTGCATTTCCTGGAATGGCCAGCCACATTTCATGTCTCCCTCTCCCAGTAGGAAAATTGCCAATTTCCTTCTGCAGAGGAGAATGAAGCCTGAGCACAGGAAATTTCCTACTGATCTGAAAACAGAAGGTCAAATAGGTATCCCAAGAAAATGAATTGCAAAGGCCCATCTCCAAAGTTAATTATTCTTCTCTTAAAAATCCTGAAATGCGAAGGGAAAAGTCTGCTTAATAGATGAGAACATGGGCCTGAAAGTCACATTGGCCAGACTGAATTTTTTTTTTTTTTTTAAATAGACAGGGTCTCACTATCACCCAGGTTGGAGTGCAGTGGCACGATCATAGCTCACTGTAACCTTGAACTCCTGGGCTCAAGCCATCCTCCTGCCTTGGCTTCCCAAAGTGTTGGGATTGCAGGTGTGAGCCACAACATCTGGCCCAGACTCAAATCTTGACTGTACATATACCCTTTGAAGAAAAGGGCCCATCTTATACATGTTCTCTAGGTTTGTGATCCTGGGCCAATTATTTCATATTTTTGAAGCTGACTTTCCTTACTTATAGAACAGGCAATACTAATACTTTAAAGAGTTATCAGGATTAGATGAGACAGTTCACGTGAAACACTAAACACAGTGCCTCATACCCAGCAGATGCTCATAAAATGGCAGCTACTATTTTTATTCTTGTCTCATGCTCTCTGCCTTTCATAAGGCATTTCGACTGCTAATATGCCATCTCATTTGATCGTCACGGTTACTCTGGGATACAACATTAATCCCGTGCAAATGTAGCACCGCAGCTCAGAGGATGGATGTGCATCACTGGTGGTCTGGTTCATGGTCTCCTTGGTCAGGCTGCAGCACAGGCTCTGGGGCCCTTGACCCTGGGGTGGACTGAAAACAGAGTCTTCCTTCCAGCATTTGGTCCAGGAAGTGAGACAGGCTCTCACATTCAGGCTGGGTGCATCCTCTGAGAGGCAGGCCAGCTGTAAAGTTAAGGAGACACTCAAGGCCACTGGGTGGGTGAAGCCACAGATGCCAGCAAATTATTCAGGGTGCTGAGGCTCCAAATGGCATTATCACTGACCAATTTAAACACTTACAATTTCAGCTATCAATTTTACCCCCAGGCCTAGAGGTCTGACTACCAAAAATAGCCTTGGCCAAGAACACTAGGTGAAAAAGAGAGCAGAATCACTTTTTGCTTCACATTGAGAGCGTGCTGCTTTCAGCATGAGAACCTGGGGAAAGGGCAGCCCTCCAAGGCAAGGCTCTCCTGACAGCAGTTATCCTGGTGGATGTGAGCAGGGAGGAGTGTGGCACAAAGAGGGAGGGGACAGCTTTGGAGATGGGGTGGGACGGGACATCCTCCCAGAAGGCCTGACCAGGCAACCCAGCGTCCATTTCACTGGGGGTGGGGAGGAAGAGTAGGAGCGCTCAAATGAGGCTCTTGGGTTTAGTAGCAGCAACGCTACTGAAGATTTTTTTTTTTTTAACTTGGTGCAGGGGCAAACTTACAGAGACGAACAAGAGGTAATATTATAAAATATAGGTTCAAGTATGAATGCAGGGAATTGTTCTGCTTGAGAGCTGGTGCAGATCTATTTCAGACCAGGCAGGCAGGCCCTGAGCTCGGTGGCCCAAGGGGTGGGGAAGGTGCCATTGTTGGGCCGGATGAGAGAAAGATGATCCTGAAAGGGGGTGAAGATATACGATTTCAGGCAACTCTGTCAGGCACGTACCTTCCTTGTAATTTCTGTAGACACTAGCTGGCTGGGGGAGGGGCAGAAGACAGGCAGAATAAAGAAAGATCTCCCTGGTGTGGAGGAAAACAGGGAAAGCCAGAGGGAAGAAGTCGTTCTGGGTTCAAAGAAATCAACTTAGAAAGCTTCCCTTATAAAAATAGCCATTGGCAAATCCTAGTCTATTTATATCATCTGTCCAAGATCACTATCGGGATCCTGGGCTGAATCACAAGACCCAGTAAATAACCCTCACAAGTATGGGGTGCTGGCTGTCTGCTTTATGGGAAGACATCTGAAACACCACTGGAGCAACTGAGTCAGGGAACACTGGAGTGCTCACACCAAATGGTACTTACAAGTAGATCTCACTTGGCAGAAATAAGTTCCTGAAAAGTTGGCTCTCAAATGAATTCAATGAACAGAATCATATTTTCCTAGTGAATCACATTCTAAAATTAAAGAAGGAATGGGGGAGGGGTAGCCCAAAAACAAAACAAAACAAAACAAACCAACAAACAACTGTGACCCTGAGACTAAATAAAAATCACCCTTAATTCAGCAAACTTTAAAATGTCATTTACTCAAAAGGCCATTATAAATGTTCATAAAATAGAAACGATTTGTCAGCAAACATGTCTATGCCTGTGAGAAAGGTGTTGCAGCAGGCTTTGTGGGGGCTATGGAGACCCTGCTGTCTGCCCCTCAAGAGCCCACAATCTGGCACTTCAAAGCAAAAGACACTGAACATTCACGTTGCATCAGAAAAAATGTCTCCCTGGATTTAGACAAATGTGCATGTACAAGGGCTCGCCTGGCCCTTTAAGTGCTGTCTGGGTTTGGAACAGCTCTGCCTCCCTCCTGCCAGCAGCAGCCAATCAAGCTGGCCTCTAAGTACCGCTTTTCAAACCCTAGGTTTATAAGCTAAAAGCAGTTGGCCATGTTTATTTAACTAACTTGGAAAGAAAAAAACTAACCACCCATGACCTGGGTGCTTTAATAAAATAAGAAGAGTTAAGGTACTTAAAGCTCTCTGAAAAGTTAAAGGCCTGTACAATTAGGGGTGGGGTGTTATTTTAAACTTTAAAGGGCATTTGCTCAAGGGATCCGTTTGTTTGGAGAAGTCTGTGTCACTCCACTCATGCTCTCTTGCACACAGAATACTGGTCATCAGAAACAGGAGCAGAGACCTGATTTGTTATTAGTTCCATAAGTGCAGATCACGGCGTACCGAGTTTGCTTTAAGCAAGGGACAAACACACTTTATGAAAATGTTGGCTCTATGCTAATAATGTTGCCAGTGACTACAGGCAAAGAATTGGGGAATATTAGTTCAAAATATGCTATATCCCTCAGGCACTGTGTGCCTCAGGAACCGGTACCAGCATGGGGGCCTGTCCACAGCTAAGAAGAGTAAAACTTCCTGTTGATACCTGCCGTAGACCTGAAGGTATGCAAAGTGTCAGAGAGTAAACAGCACGTTTTTGAAAATACACTTTCTGTTTCAATTCCATAGTGATGAGCCAAGCTGTGGTAGAGACTGCTATTTATCTTAATAGCTATGCTTCCCTTCTTCCTTTTACTTCCTTTTACTTCCCCCAGTTTTGTTTGTTTTTTACCAGCAAGGTACGAGGCTGCCCAACTAGAGACTACATTTCCCAGAGTGCTTCACACTCTGTGGCCATGCAACTAACTGTTGGCCAAAGGGATGTGAGCAACTTCCAGGGAGAGTCCTTTAAAGGGGAAATATTTGTCCTCCACTTCCTCTCTTTTCTCCTGTCCACATCTGGAGTGTGGATTGGAATCGCTGAGCCAGCTTTGACAACACCCAGCAGGGCTTCTTAACCCCAAGGGGTCCATGAATAGAATTCATTGGTCTGTAAACTTGGATGGGAAAAAACTCGTAACTTTATTTTCACTAACCTCTATCTGAAATTTAGCATTTCCTTAAGTTATAATGGAGGGAACAAATCACAGTAGTATTAGCAGTATCCATGACTCTGTCACCAACAGAAATTACAGATACACTTGTTATGGAGTATTTTGAAACATCACAAATACTCATCACTACTTTGAAATTACAATAGCTGTTAGAATTGCCACTAGATCATTATTTGAAGTATTAATAAAGCACATATTACTATGTCACAAATTTGAGATTAAAAAAAATACTTTGATAATTGTATTTCAACATCATTAATTTCCTGTGTAATGCCATGTGTTTTATAATAT
This sequence comes from Propithecus coquereli, assembly GCF_000956105.1. Taxonomy (NCBI): domain Eukaryota; kingdom Metazoa; phylum Chordata; class Mammalia; order Primates; family Indriidae; genus Propithecus; species Propithecus coquereli. Next base: position 1,402,618 of record NW_012150408.1, read on the forward strand.
CTCACACATTTAAAAACATTACTCTGTGAAGTGGTCCATGGGCTTCATCATACTACCAAAAGGAGCCATGGCACAAAAACTGCTGTGCATCCTTACCTTGGGAATGGCAGAACAGTAATATTTAAGGAACTCAGGGCTGTGGATGACCTTGTAGAGCAGAACCCCCATCAAGTTCTGGACCACTCCTCTCAATCAGCGCTGCCCTACAGCACTTTCTGTGATGATGGAAATACTCTCTCTGTGCTGTCCAACACAGTAGCCTCTAGCCAAGTGACCACTGAGCACTGGAAAGGTGGCCAGGGCAACTAAGGAACTGAGCTTTTTATTTTATTTAATTTTAACTGATTTAAATTTCAACAGCCACATGTGCCTAGTGGTACCATATTGGATGGCACAGCTGTAGACTATTACATGAGGGAGAAAAAAATTTCTACCATGTTTGAACTACTATATTTTGGGGTCTGTTATAGTACCTTAGCCTAGACCTTAATTAATACACGAACCAACATGGACTCAATAAACATACCAGAGAAAGAAGTTAAATTTGTAGAAAGACCAACTCAAAACATACAGAAACTCACCAACTAAAACCAAGATTTGTACAAGAATTTTCTATTTACAAAGATTCCCACTTAAATTATTTTGCCTAATACCTATACTCCCCCTGTGATGATGACTGACCCTATCTTACTCTCAAAGGGGTTAGGTGACTTTGCTTAAGACACAAAGATAGCAGAGCCAGGCATCAACTCCAGATTTTACCACCTCACTAAGTATCTTCCAGCTCTCTGAATGCCTCCAGATGGCAGCTGGAAGTGACAAGGTTGTAAAAGACCTATAACTAGCACTTAGCCACCTAAGCACCTGTCAAAACTTCCGTCCCTCTGCCTCTAGGGCACACAAATGTCTGCTAAGTCCTTTTTCTGGCCCTAGGGTTTGGGGACCTGTAGATACCTGAATTTCCCTATTTCTTGGCAAAATTTCCATTTCCTGTGTTGTCAATGACTTGCAAGGACTTTTGAGGGCTGGGAGTGGTGGTGAGAAGACTCTTCTGAAGTCTGAGTTGAGGACTTCTAAAGGATATTGCCTTTTCAGCAAACTTTACTGCAAAGGTCATTTCACTGCCAGCTCATTTCCTCTCTTTGAAAGCAAAGAATAATGTTATTTCAGAACAATAACCATAGTAACAGGTTATAATTTTACCAGTAACAAAAAGGTCCATGTCTTAAATTCTAGACAATATACATATTGAAGGGAGAAAAGCCATCCCTCAGTGTGACTATACACCCACAACAGCAAACTTTTACCTTCCTATCTTTCCTCCTTTTCACATAATTATAATTTTGGTTAGATCAATGTCCAGTGTTGACATTACTATAACTATCTCATTGCTATATGTAGGTGAGCTGTGCAATATATTAGGATTACTTTTTCTTTCCTATACATTTTTTTCCTCTAGAATTAATAACTATTTATTATTATTATTTTTTTTACTTTGTTTCTATGCACCTATCAATAATTTAATCTCAAACTCTCTGCCAATTGTGTAAATCTCCAAATGCATCTTCAGATACAGTAGGTATTCAAGCATTTCATCTTCTTAACAAAAGCTGTCCTGGGGCCTTCTGACCTGACCCCATTGTTCTGGCTGCCCTTGGTGCTTCAGGCCCACGTGCCGCCCCATCACCATCATTCTGAGGATTCCTTGAATCTCTCCTGTGTGGGACCCCTCATTTCCTGTATTTCATGCCTTCCTCTCTCTTGCTTTACTCTTGTTTCTCTGAAGTTCATCTTTCATTGGTTCCAATAGGGTGAACAGAAGGAAAATTTTGTGAGATCTTGGACATCTGAAAATATCCTTAGTCTACCTCCATACTCAATGGTATGGCTGGATACAGAATTGTAGATTAGAAATATTAAATAATTTTCCTTTGTAGTTTGAAATCATTGTTCCTGTGATTTCTGGTTTCCAATGTCATCGGTGAGAAGTCCAAAATAATTCTGCTTTTTGATTCTTTGTTTATGACCTATTTTTTTTCTTTAACCTGTAAGTCTTTTTTTGTTTCCGCTATTCAGAAATTCACTATGATGATCTTTGGTGTTGGTCTATGTTCATCCACTGTTCTGGGCAGGTGATAGACTCTTCTAATCTAGACACTTGTTTCTCTAAACTCTGGGTAATTTTCTTTAATTCTTTATTTTTTCTGGTCTGTTTTCTCTCATGCTCTCTTTTTTTCCCCTGTAACTCTATTATTTGGATGCTGTGCTCCTGGCCTGATCTACTAATATGCTCATCTTTTCTCCCTTATTTTTCATTTCTTTGTCTTTTTGCTTAGCTTCTGAATGATATTCTAAATTTCACTGTCCAATCCTCTACTGAATTTTAAACTTCTTACATTTTTAATCTGTAAGAGTATTTTTTAATTATTTGAATATCCTCTCATAGCATTTTGTTCTTGTTCCATGAATATCATATCTCTTACTGAGAGACAAAACATATGTATATAACATACTATTCCTGACAACATAAATCATAGTTTTTTGGAGTATATAAAATTTTCATCTCCTTGCAGAGTCTTTTTCTTCAAATCTAGTTTAGTCTCTTTTGAATTAGACATCTGGTAATACGTGGTTTCTGCTCCTACTTAAGGAGAAGGTACTTTCAAGAGCTGTCTGAAGTCCACTGTGGACTTCACTGTAGGATCATCTGGCTGGCTATCATGTCAGAGAGCCCCTGACGACTGCTCTTTTGGGGCTGGTCAGCCTCGCTGGAGGAGGTCGTCCTCTCTCCTGCCTGGAAGGTATCTGAGCCTGATGACCTGTGCTATTGGATCCCGGTGTGGGGAGCAGCTCAGAAGCCTCTGTATTTGGTATGCAAACATTCATTTAACCCCATGTTTTCAGTGCTCTATGTGTTGCTTTCAACTCTGGCTGATGTGCCGAGTCTAGAAAACCTGCTTTACCCTCACCAGAAAGTAAACTTTAGTTCCCTACCTGCAGTAGTAGTGGGCAGTTGTCCATCGGTACAAAGCTAAGGTAGGGAGCTGGGGATCTAACTGCTTCTTAAGAACTTCCACCAACTCTCCTATGTCAGTCCCATATTTACCTCCCACATTCAGGTGCATCTATGGTTCCCAGTTCCAAGTCTTTGCCGGGCTCTGTGGGAAACACTGGCTTTCTCTACTGGTTGGTTTAGAATTTAATTTTTTTATCTATCTTTCCAGACTCCAGATCTTTTCCTGCTGTTGTTTGCCCTCCTATTCCCATTGTCCTTAAGGGTTTTAAAAATGCACATATCTTTACTGTCATTTTAGGAAGTTTCAGGAGGGATCAAAAGTAAATGCATGTGCTTGGTCATTTTTTTCTTTTCTTGAGTAACATATTCACATAGTTTAAGATTAGAAAGAGAAGAGAATATACAACAGCTTTCCTTCCCATACACAACCAGCAGCCACCCAAGACCCCTCCTAGGAAGACACCCACCTTACCGATTTCTGTGTCCTGTCAATCTGTCTTTATCATTTTAGATCTTACTTGATAATGATCAAGACTACTGGTATCATCTTTTACTTTTCTCTCTTATTATAGTACCTATCACACTGCACTAAGAACTTCTTGAAAGAAAAGATGTAAAACTGAAGGAGCCTAACTCTTTGGGGAGGATTAAAATGATGACCAGGTTTATCTTTACTGTCCCTTCCATTTTACGTACGCTGTCCTGCCTTGTATCGCCCTTTTCACCGTCTTAGATGCCAAGGAGTTCTCTTCCCATCTGCTATTAAAACCAGTTCTGCATGAAGAGATCTGACACACCATTCTCACAGGGGTGTGAATGACTAACACAGCCTACTCTGCTATGCTTCCCCTAAAGTGGCTGAATTTTCACAGGAGATAAAACTTAAGGGCAAGGGAATTAAACTCTATTGGCTGCCATTTTGGGAGTCACTCAGGATAGCAGATCAGTTTTGCCAAAACTGAACTGTTGCTAGAACCATGCTTATCTCAAGTAGGGTCAAACCAGAGCAGATTCTCAACATCAGACAAATTTCAAACCAAGTGAGTATCAAACAAACTATCTCTTAACAGAGTGAGCACCAAAGCTGACTACGCCAACCGTAACATTCCTATATTAACCAGGATGCTGCTAAAAAATAGACAATCATTTTCTATCTAAATGATAAAGGTGCTCAAGGTCCACATGTTGGGAAATATTACCAAATAAAAAAATTACCATGAAGTAAATTTGAAACAAAAATCAAAATGATCCATATAGTTTGCTTTTTAAAATGAGTATCTAAAGAAATGTAACTAAAATCAAGATAGCAAAATGCTGACTTCCAATTCTGACCATGATAAAGTGAATGGTATCATACTTACCTTCCTGCCATAAACAACAAGAAAAATGGAACGAACAACTGTGATTAGGCTCTAAGAGAAATCAACACAGGAACTCAAGCAAGGAGCAATGTTTTCATAGAGGGATGAGGCAGAAATAAGATTTCGATGCTCCTAAGGAGCCTGCGATTTGGGGAGAGGGTGGCAGTGATGGGGGACCAGCAGGAGGAGAACCCAGAAATCTGCTCGGAAATTGCCTTTAGATCTTTGGCTAATCCCATGGTCTGCAGAGTGAAGGGTAAAATACTAAGCTTGGAAGAAAGTACCTGTTGGGAAGCTGAGAGCTGAATTTGAGCAGAGATGCCAGATATTAAACAGTACAGGGGAGATGTTGGATTGAGGGTCAAGTTAGAGCGGAAGGCATAAGTGGGCCTGGGCGCAGTGGCTCATGCCTGTGATCCTAGCACTCTGGGAGGCGGAGGCGGGTGGATCGCTCAGGGTCGGGAGTTCGAGATCAGCCTGAGCAAGGATGACGCCATTGCCCTCCACCCAGGGCGACAGAGTGAGACTCTGTCTCAAAAAAAAAAAAAAAAAAAAAAAAAAAAGAAGGCATAGGTGAACATACAACACATTTAGTTAGGACTCCAGAAAGGCCACCCACAAAATTACTGACTACAGTGTACCAGTAAGGAGAAAACTGAAATATCAATAGATCGACCCCAACAAGCCTAAACCAGGTCTTAAGAGAAACAAAGTGACCATCTAGTAATTTAGCTATCAGAGCAAAATTAAATACCCTTTAGAACACTAAACATAATCCATATGTCAGGAAATTGAAAATGAAAAAATATAATCCAGAGCCTCTCTCTGTAACCTATCATTTACAATGTCTAGTACATAATAAAGTTACTAAATAGTCCAAAAAGCTGTAAAAAGTGACCAATAATTAGATGAAACAGTGACTAGACACAGATGAGAGATGATCCAGATACTTGATTCAGCAGACAAGGACTTCAAAATAACTGTGATTAATATATTAAAAAGTAGAAAAATACAAACTGGATGGAAAGATGTAATGTTTCAACTGAGAATTAGAATTTATGGGGAAAAAAATCCAAAAAACTTTTTAGAACTTCCAAAAATGATTTCTGAGACTAAGAACTCACAGGATGAGTGAATAAAAACTCAATAGCTTGGACACAGCAGCAGACAGGAGTAGTGAGCCAGTAGACAAGTCAATAATAAATATTCAAAATAAAGCACAGAGAGAAAAATAAATAGAAAACCCAAAACAAGCCAGGTGCAGTGACTCACATCTGTAATCCCAGAACTGTGGGAGGTCAAGGCAGGAGGATCACTTGAGGCCAGGACTTTGAGACCAACCTGGGCAACATAGGCAGACCTTGTCTCTTAAAAAAAAAGAAAGAAAGAAAAGAAAACCCCAAACAGAATGTAATATAGATTTGGGACAAGGTCAAATAATCTAAGGTGTATGTAATTAGGCTTCCATAGTGGAAAAAAGAGACAATGGAACAGAAAGCCATTATTTGAAAAAGTAATAGCAAATAATTTTCTAAATCTGAGGAAACATATCTACTCAGGCAAGGAGGGAGGAGGGGACGGGTATTTGTATACACAAGGAGTGCAATGTGCACTACCCGAAGGATGGACATATTTGAAACACGGACTTCGGTGGGGGGGGAACCAAGGGCAACACACGTAACCTAAACGTATGTACACCCATAATT
>NW_012150408.1:1408865-1478573 GCF_000956105.1 Propithecus coquereli
ATTTGTATGGACTTATGTTTTCAATTCTTTTGTGTATATACCTAGGAGTGGAATTACTGGTCATATGGTAAATCTGTGTTTAATACTGGATGTTTTCCCAAACGGCTGCACCATTTTACAATCCACAAGCAATGTATGAGGATTCCAGTTACCCCACATTCTCGCTAACACTTGTTTTCAGCTGTCTTTTATTTTAGCCATCCTAGTGGGATAATACTATAGTCCTACAGTGTTGTATCTCACTGTAGTTTTGATTTGTATTTCCCTAATGGCTAATGATATTAAGCATCTTTTAATTTGACAGTTGGCCATTTGCGTCTCTTCTTTGAAGTCTATTCAAATCTTTTGCCCATTTTTCAATTGGGCTATCTTTTTATTAATAAGTTGTAAGAATTCTTTATATATTCTTAATATCATCCCTTATCAGACACATGATTTGCAAATATTGAAGTAAAGATGCTCTCAAACAACTAAGAGAATTCATAGTTTCTTACACAGAATTGCTCTATAAATAATACTAAAGGATATTTAATATGATGAATATACTATGGATATTCTTCAAGTTCAAAGGCAAATAGTCTGATAGGGAAGTATACAGTCAGAAGAAAGAATCAACAGCTCCAGAAGGGTAAACATATAGATGATATAAAGACTATTCACTAGTTAAAGAGGGAAAAAGGAATAAAGGAACAAAAACAGAGTGGACAAATAGAGAACAAATAAGACAGCTAAACCTAACCACACCAGTAATTACATTAAATGTAAATAGAGTAAACAATCTAATTAAAAGACAGGCTGTCAGATTGGATTAAAAAACCCTGATGCACCTATATGCTATTTATGAGAAATACAACTATATGCTGTTTTCAAGAAATATACCTTAAATATGGAGACAAAGATAGATTGAAAGTGATTTAAGTAAATTATACCAAGCAAACAACAACTAAAAGGAAAATAAAAGGAAAGTTTTGTGGTTATATTAGATAGATATTAAAGTAAGATGTATTATGAGAGATAACTAGAGACATTATAAGAGTCAGTTCAACAGAAAGCTATCACTATCCTAAACATGTATGCATCAAATATCATAGCTTTAAAATAAATAAAAGTTGAGAATAAAAAGGACATAAAGATAAATCTAAAAGAACTTATAAAAATGGTTCCCTTTTTCCTACCAAAAAATGTGTACACACAAACACACAGACATTCTTAAAGTTGGAGGCTTAAAGCTTTCAAGATGAAGAAAATTGGGGCAGCCAGGCAGATAATTAGAGAGATTAGCTCATTGTGGTAGAGCAATGCAAGCTAAGAATTAAACATAATCTATAAACAGGTACCTAATGAGTTGAAGGAACAGCCAAATGCTAACCAAGGTGATGGGATGTAACTGCAAGTATAATTCCTGCATCAACACACCTAGAACTAGAGCCCAGTGAGTCAAAAGGAAGAATCTATTACCAGAAGGGGGTGGTTCAGATAATATGGTTTTGGCAATAGGCTCCCAATAGTACTGTCCGTAGAAAGTGATATCCTGACCAGAGATTCATTTTCCCCCCAAACACCTAATGAGCACCTATTCTGTGCTGGGCAATGTTTGAGGCACTGATTATGCTTGCTATAGCTTTTGTTTCAGCAGATTACTTATATTATGTTGGAAAATATACTAATTACTCACAATGTTCAAAATGGAACTCATTCACTTATTCCATAAGTATTTTTTGAGTGTACAGGGAATTTATTCTTGGCACATAGAATAAAACAGACAAAAATCTCTGCCCTCATGAAACTTAGTGGCAATAGGCTTGCAGGTGTGAACACAGTGAGTCCTAAAATTTCTTCGATTAAATAAACTCAGTGATCAAACCTTGTATGGTTCATGTGCTCATTAAAAAAAAACACAGCAGAAATAAATTTCTTAAGATATGCAAAAAATGATGTATTCACAGTATTACCAAATAGGTGATTACAAAAAGAGACTATCTGGGAACAAGCACAAAACAAAAGTCTGGGCTTAGAGAGAGGAACTTAAGTTATTTCGGTGCATTTCTATGGTTTGTAAAATCTAAAATGCAGCTATAAAAAGTAATAGAAATCACTCTTATTCTCTATAATCCAAGGCCATTGAGTCCATTTCCTAAACTATTAAGCATTCAGTATGCATGTTAAAAGTTTGAAGTATAGTTCTTATAAAGACACAAGGCAAACCACTCTAAAAGCAGGCAAGAGCAGCCAATATCCACTTCTAAAGTAAGCTGGCACAATTCAAATGCTAGGCTGATTTAACTTCACATTTTTTTCCTTCTTATTATAGAAAATTTCAAAAATGCACAAAATAGAGGGAATAGTATAATGAACTTTCACGGATACACACACAGCTTCAACAATTATACATATGTTGCACATTGCTATTCTTTTTTTTTTGAGACAGAGTCTTGCTCTACTGCCCAGGCTAGAGTGCCCTGGTGTCAGCCTAGCTCAGCAACCTCAAATGCCTGGGCTCAAGCAATCCTCCTGCCTCAGCCTCCCCAGTAGCTGGGAGTACAGGGGTGTACCACCACGCTGGACTAATTTTTTCTATTTTTAGTTGCCCAGCTAACTTTTTTTCTATTTTTTTAGTAACAGACAGGGTCTTGCTCTTCTTCAGGCTGGTTTTGAACTCCTGACCTCAAGCGATCCTCCCGCCTCAGCCTCCCAGAGTGCTAGGATTACAGATGTGAGCCACCACATCTGGCTTGCTATTCTTGTTTCTCTCCATTCCTTCTTACTTTTGGAGGAGGACACTGGAATATTTTAAAACAAATCTCAAACATCATGTCATTTTAAATATAAATACAGTTACATATCTCCAACTGATAAGGACTATACTTATTTCCAGAATTCAGTAGTCCTTTCTTTTTTTATTGTCAAATAGTATTTCATTGTATACAAATACCACATTTTGATTATCCTTTCATAGTTGATGGACATTTGGGTTGTTTCCACTTTGGGGCCATTATGAATAATGATGTTATGAATATTCATGAACAGATTTGTATGGACTTATGTTTTCAATTCTTTTGTGTATATACCTAGGAGTGGAATTACTGGTCATATGGTAAATCTGTGTTTAATACTGGATGTTTTCCCAAACGGCTGCACCATTTTACAATCCACAAGCAATGTATGAGGATTCCAGTTACCCCACATTCTCGCTAACACTTGTTTTCAGCTGTCTTTTATTTTAGCCATCCTAGTGGGATAATACTATAGTCCTACAGTGTTGTATCTCACTGTAGTTTTGATTTGTATTTCCCTAATGGCTAATGATATTAAGCATCTTTTAATTTGACAGTTGGCCATTTGCGTCTCTTCTTTGAAGTCTATTCAAATCTTTTGCCCATTTTTCAATTGGGCTATCTTTTTATTAATAAGTTGTAAGAATTCTTTATATATTCTTAATATCATCCCTTATCAGACACATGATTTGCAAATATTTTTTCCCATTGTCATTTCATTTTCTTGATGCCAAATAACAAAAGCTTTAATTTTGATGATGTTCAATTTATCTATTTTCTTTTCTTTTGTTGCTTGTGGTGTCATATCTAAAAAATCAATACCTAGTCCAGATCATGAAGATTTATACCTATGTTTCCTTTTAAGGGTTTTATAGTCTTAGCTCTTAACTCCTGTTTTTGATCCATTTTAAGTTAATTTTTGTAAATGGTATGAAGTAGGGGTTCGACTTCGTGCTACTATGTGTATCCAATTGTCCTAGCACCATTCGTTGAAAAGACACTTCTTTACCCATTAACCTGTCTTATCATCTTTGTCAAAAATCAATCGGTCATAGATGTGTGGGTTTATTTCCGGACTCTCAATTCTAATTCATTGATCAATATGTCTTCACAGTACCACATTATACAAATTACTGTAGCTTCGTAATAAATTTTAAAATCAGGAAGTAATTGAAAGTGATCCAACTTTGTTCTTTTTCAAGATGGTTTTGGCTATTCTGAGCCCCTTGCATTTTCATATAAACTTTAAAGTCAGGTTGTCAATTTCTATGAAAAGGGTAGCTAGGCTATAGTTTTGATTTGTTTTGTTTTTCGAGACAGGGTCTCACTCTGTTGCCCAGACTGGATTACAGTGGCATGATCATAGCTCACTGTAACCTCGAACTCCTGGGCTCCGGTGATCCTCCTGCCTCAGCCTCTGGAGTAACTAGGACTACAGGCATGTGCCATCATATCTGGATAATTTTTTAAATTTTTTTTTGTAGAGATGGGATCCCATTATGTTGCCCATGCCAGTCTCAAGCTCCTGGGCCCAAGAGATCCTCCCGCCCTGCCCTCCCAAAGTGCTGAGATTACAAGTGTGAGCCACCATGCCCAACTGGAATTTTGATAGGGCATATGTTGAATCTGTGGAACAATTTGGGGAATGTTGCTATCTTGGCAATTTCTACAGTGAAGAGGGCACATGGGTGGTTAAGATCATTCAACTTGCTCTGATCTATGATGATGAAATTGGCTTTCCATGTAGAACATGTTGACTAAAGGATCTAATGAAAAGATCCCATCACAGTTCTGTTTTTCTCTAGAAGTTCATATATATCAGCTCTGCATACTCTGACAAAAAACAAGGTTCTGCACCTTCATAACTGAAAGTCAAACCTTGACTCAGAGAGATGGAAACAAGGTGAGCAGTCATCTGGCAGCCTGAGAAACCCCTATCTCATCATTCCTATAATACCACTATACTCTTCAAGGGCAGGACAGCCTCTGGAGCAAGTACACATCTTCCCCAGTTCCATACTTGAATGCCAATGAAAGCATAATCAGTCCTCCGAGTTCACTAGCTCTTTATACTGGCTCACTGGCCAAAAGGTAAAGCCAAGTACACCACCACTTGCTTGATGAATCTTTAGACACTTTCTTGCCCTTAAACCAACACAGTCGCATATATTTCCAATGGATCGGATTTCAAACTGAATCATGTGACCTATGGAAGTGGTATGCAGAAATCAGTAAGCAGTTCTCTTCCTTGGGGAAGAAAAAGGTGAATGGTATCCAGAAAGACATGCTCCAAGGCACGGGCCTAAAGTGCTGTCAGCTGAACCTGTAGGATGTTAGGTCTGAAACAGATCCTGGGGCAACAGATTGTCTATTCTGTTTTAATAGAAAAGGCTGCAGTCTAGAAAGGTCAAGTGGCTTACACAACATCTCCCAGATAGTCAAGAGGCAGAGCAAGGCACTAAATGCTGGCACCCCGATCCCAGATATGGAGGACTTCTCTCATTTCCTGACTTCAGCATGTGCAGAAGTCAACATGGGAAAGTTAAGACATATGGGATGACTCTAACATTTTTAATTGATGCTCATTTCTTTCATTCATATGCCTCAAACTCCTGTGCTTATTTAGATGTCAATGTAATTATTTCCACATTACACTATATTTTGTTTTTCCAGCCCTAAGTATTGATACAAATCTTGCTGCTATTTACTTTTCGTCTGACCACAGGCTGACAAAATGAGTAGAAACAGAAAAAGCTGCCCTCTGTCTACCAAGAAGCATTTTGCTCACTCCAGACAGTGCAGCTTCCTTCACATTCATCCTCTTCTTCCTTTTTTTTTTTTTTTTTTGGCCGAGTACAGGGAACTTTATTGATGGTACATGACAAGGTGGGGCTCCCTAGGCCCCTCCCATTCTTCAGGGGTTCTGGCATGGAAACTATGTTGGGAGGAGGGGAGATTCTCAGGGAGGTGGGGACTGAGTAGGCAGGGACACCCCAGCAGCTGAGGCCTCTCTCTTCCTCTGTGCTCTGGCTGGGGCTGGTGGTCCGGGGCTCTTACTCCTTGGTGTCCATGTGGGCCATGAGGTCCACCACCCTGAATTTTGCTGTAGCCAAATTCATTGTCATACCAGGCAATGAGCTTTACAAAGTGGTCATTGAGGGTGATGCCAGCACCAGCATCAAAGGTGGAAGAGTGGGTGTCACTGTTGAAGTCGGAGGAGACAACCTGGTGCTCAGTGTAGCCCAGGATGCCCTTGAGGGGGCCACCCGCAGCCTGCTTCACCACCTTCTTGATGTCATCATACTTGGCCGGCTTCTCCAGACGGCAGGTCAGGTCCACCACCGACACGTTGGCAGTGGGGACGCGGAAGGCCATGCCAGTAAGCTTCCCGTTCAGCTCGGGGATGACCTTGCCCATGGCCTTGGCTGCGCCAGTCGACGCGGGAATGATGTTCTGGAGAGCCCCACGGCCATCACGCCCCATCTTCCCAGATGGGCCATCCATGGTCTTCTGGGTGGTGGTGATGGCATGGACTGTGGTCATGAGTCCCTCCACGATGCCAAAGTTGTCATGGATGACCTTGGCCAGGGGGGCTAAGCAGTTGGTGGTGCAGGAGGCATTGCTGACGATGGTGAGGTTGTTTTGGTACTTGTCGTGGTTCACGCCCATCACAAACATGGGGGCATCAGCAGAGGGGGCAGAGATGATGACCCTCTTGGCACCCCCATCTAGGTGAGCCCCAGCCTTCTCCAGGATGGTGAAGACACCCGTGGACTCCACAACGTAATCGGCGCCACTTCCCCCCATTTGATTTTGGTGGGATCTCGCTCCTGGAAGATGGTTATGGGATGGCCATTGATGACAAGCTTCCCATTCTCCGCCTTGACTGTGCCATGGAACTTGCCGGTGGGTGGAGTCGTACTGGAACATGTAGACCATGTAGTTGAGGTCAATGAAGGGGTCATTGATGGCAACAATGTCCACTTTGCCAGAGTTAAAAGCAGCCCTGGTGACCAGGCGCCCAATACGGCCAAAGCCGTTTATTCCGGCCTTCACTTTCACCATGGTGTCTCGGAGACGGTGCTGGCGTTGCGCGAGAAGATGCGGCTGTCTGTCGAACGGGAGGACCAGAGAGCCTCTCCTTCCTTTTTTCTAGTGCTACTGCAGGCTTCCTGCTGGCTCTTTCCCAGCTGCCAAAGGCATTTTTCTAACAGCTCCTACTGTCTCTCTTCTTTGCCTCACATGATTCCATGGTTCCCCTGCACCTTCAGGATTAAATCCACTCAAAATGCTCCCCAGTCTAGCCCCAACCCACGTGCCTTCCTAGCTTCATCTCTTGGCATCCTCCTACATGTGCCCTACTCTCAAAGTACCTGAAAAATGTAAAATCAGTGTCTTTGGACCTGCTATTCTCATTGCTCATTTTCTGTTAAAATTCCACTACCATCAATTTACCAGACTTCAAGCTATACTACAAGGTTATAGTAACTAAAACAGCATGGTCCTGGCACAAGAACAGAGACATAGACCAATGGAACAGAACTGAGAACCCAGATATAAAACCATCGTCATATATCCATCTGATCTTTGACAAAGCAGACAAAAACATATACTGGGGAAAAGAATCCTTATTAATAAATGGTGCTGGGAAAATTAGATAGCCACATGTAGAAGACTGAAACAGGATCCACACCTCTCACCTCTCACAAAAATCAACTCATGATGGATAACAGACTTAAACCTAAGGCATGAAAGTATAAGAATTCTAGAAGAAAATGTTGGAAAAACTCCTCTAGACCTAGGCCTAGGGAAAGAATTTATGAAGAAGACCCCAAAGGCAATCACAACAACAACAAAAATAAATAAATGGGATCTGATCAAATTTAAAAGCTCCTGCACAGCCAAGGAAACTATCACGAGAGCAAACAGATAACCTACAGAATGGAAGAAAACATTTGCATGCTACACATCTGATAAAGGGCTGATAACTAGAATCTAAATGGAACTCAGGAAAATCAGTAAGAAAAAAATCAAACCACCCCATTAAAAAGTGGGCAGAGGACATGAACAGAAACTTTTCAAAAGAAGACAGAGTAATGGCTAACAAACATATGAAAAAATGCTCAACATCTCTAATCACCAGGGAAAGGCAAATCAAAACCACAATGAGATATCACTTACCTCCAGTGAGAATGGCTTTTATCGAAAAGTCCCAAAACAACAAATGTTGGCATGGATGTGGAGAGATAGGAACACTCATACACTGCTGGTGGAACTGCAAACTAGTACAACCTCTATGGAAAGTAACATGGAGATACCTTAAAGAACTAAAACTAGAACTACCATTTGATCCAGCAATCCCATTACTGGGCATCTACCCAAAGGAAAAAAAGACATTCTATAAAAAAGACATCTATCTGCACTAGAATGTTTATGGTAATACAATTCACAATTGCAAAGATGTGGAAACAATCCAAGTGCCCATCAATACATGAGTGGATTAATAAAATGTGGTATACATATACCATGGAGTTCTACTTGGCCACAAAAAACAATGGTGATCTAGCACCTCTTGTACTATCCTGGATAGAGCTGGAGCCCATTCTACTAAGTGAAGTAGCACAAGGATGGAAAAACAAGCACGACATATATTCACCATCAAATTGGTATTAATTGATCAACACTTCAGTGCACTATAGTAGTAACATTCACTGGGCATTGGGCAGGTGGGAGAGGGGAGGAGGGGATGGGTATATTCACACCTAATGGGTGCAGTGTGCACGTCTGGGGGATGGACGTGCTTGTAGTTCTGACTTGGACGGGGCAAAGGCAATATATGTAACCTAAACATTTGTACCCCCGTAATATTCTGAAATAAAAAAAAAAATCCCACTAGCTCTTGATACACATCACATAGCTCCTCTTCTGTGAAGTCTTTTTCATTCCCAAACTGGAATCATTCCCTCTTTGGCACTGATATGTTTCTAGTGGTCCCTATTTAACTTCTTCAGTTATAAATGCATGCATCTGCAGCCTTTAGCACTAAAATTCAATCTTACTGAAGGCATGGCTGTAACCCCTGTATCTAACATGGTACTAGAATAAGTGATTGCCCTAGTGGCTGAGGTTAGAGGATAAGGATTTTCCAACACAGAAGGAAGAAATATTAATACAAACCGTCCTCCTAACCTTCCATAAATTACAGGTGCCTGTGCTTGCCACAGCAGCACATATGCTAAAATTGGAGTGATACAGAAAAAATTAGCAAGAAAATGAAAAAAAAAATACAGGTGCCTAAAAGGGGTGATATGCATGGGAGTCAAACATCCCCACAAGTAGGCCAAGACTGCACCATGGTGGTGTCTGATATTCACAACAGCTCCACTCCTGAGGCCCTTCCCTCTCACAGGGCCTGCCTGCCCTCTAGGGAGTTGCACCCCAAGTCTAGTGAGATGTGGTCATGGGAGAGACGTTCCTTGCACCCTCAGCTTTGCAGAGCGTGGCTTGCCAAAAATACAGTTGGGGCAGTAAATCAGTGAGAGGCGTTGGTCACAAGAGGAGTTTTCCTTCCTCCCAAGAAATTTCAAGCTCAACAGGTCTGAGGAAAAGTCCTCAGTTTATTTTGGGGAAAAAAAATTCCCAGATGACTTTAATGTATCACTCCCCAAATTAAAAGCCCTGAAATAAACTGATGTTCTATCTCTCAGATAAATGCCACTTTTATGAGTCATAAACTCCTGAAGCAGGAAGGAACCCAACCATTTGTTCAATATGTTGATCAAAGAAAAATACAGGGAGAGTGAGAAAAAGGAAGGTTCTCAAACCCTCCAGGCTGTGTGTGACGCATACAAGCAGCCAGCACAGGGGTGGTGGCTGGAGCATTATTTACACCATCAAAAGCTGGGAGAGAATGTAAATGTCTTTCAACAGAAGAATGAATGGCTTTTCAAACATGTGTACCATAAAACACCATGCTGTGCTGAACTACAGCTACACACAGCGCCATGGATGAATCTCAAAAATACACTCTTGAGTGGGAAAAAGCAAGTTGTGGGAGGATCTGTACAACTTGGCACCACTATGTAAAGCTTCAAAATATAGAAACAAGACTATAGATTGGCCAGGGAGACATCACAGAGGCAGCGAGCATATCAAGGCCTGTGCAGTCATGGTAAGCACCGAAGTCAGAGGGTAGGGGAGAGAGGGAGGACGCGCCATTTGGGAGGGGACCTTCTGGGGATGGCGCTTCAACTAAACATCTCACTTCACACTTTTGGTTGAGTGGTGGTTCTGTGTAAAATCTCCAGGGTTAGATGCTTTAGGCAAAGGATGAAATAAATCTCCCATGAGTTTACCAGTCTCCTTCTGGTGGGATGTGAACTGGGTTCCCTGCCAGGTCATGCATGGACAAGACATGGTTTTTAGGGAATATTCCCTCCTTTGTCATGATCCCTCCCGCCAGCTGTCACCAGCACGGTGCCCTTTTCTGAGCAAGCAAGCAGCTTAGCTACACGCCAACTGCTCAGCTGTCAACGAGTCCAACACCTGCAGGAGCCCAGAGCCCTGAATCTCCGTGGATTCTCAGGCTGCTGCAGGGTCATACAGCTCAGGGGACATATGGTTACTAGCTGTGTGATTTAGCCAAGTCACCGGATCTCCCTGGCCGTGGTGTCTTCATTTGTAAAGTGGGAGGTAGATCCCTCAAGGTAAGTCCCTTCCAGCTCTGAAATCTTTGGCCCACTGGCCATGCCCAAGAGACTATCAGTCTAGTTCTCATCAGAAGAAACCTTGAGGGTCAGGTGGCTCTTGCTCTGAATTCTAACTCCAACACTGGGGACTCCCTCTGGTGTCAGGGTAAACAAGTTATTAGTTAAGCATATTCCACAGAAATACTCTCCCACGTGTCTGAGTCACAGTGAAAACAAAAAGCCCGCACCTTTTTTTTCTGAGAACCATCCCACATACCCACCGCCTTCAACCAGCTGTAAAAACGCCCTCATGAAAACTCCACAGAGTCAGGGCCAAAGGACTGCTCCTTCCTGGGGTGGGATGCTGGGGCGGGCGGCTGGTCTCCAACAGCAGAGCCCATTCAGAAAGAAGAATTCAAGAAATCCGCGCTGAGAGAAGGCATTTCCTAGTTGATGTCCTAGCCCCCAGGCATTCGGATTTCATTCATCCAATTATGGTGCCACAGTGAGACTGAGCCCGGGATGCAGAGTGTAACATTAAAAGAAAAACAATTTAATGGTATTTTTAAAAGTTGAAAACATAAGCAGATAGCACAAGATTCGAAAACTAAGTCTCCCTCCCAGTCCTGAGCCCAGCCAACCAGTTCTTCCCAGTAGCAATTACTGCTCTCGATTTCTAGTGTGTTCTTTCGGAGACAGTTAATGCACATACAAGCATATATATACATAAACACACATGTATATGATTTTAGAAAACACACCACACATGTTCTACACCTTGGTTGTTTTTGGTAATAATATTTCTTTTGAAAAGTTTCAAACCAAGAAAACTTGAATGAGTACCCCACAGTATTCAACTAAATATACTAATTAATAACATTTTGCTACATTACTCTCTTAATATGTCCACTTTTTTCCTGAACTATTGAAAAGTATATTGCAGATATCATGATATTTAACTTCAGAGTACATTAGCATGCATCGCCTGAGAATAGATACCTTCTGCTATACAACCATAACATTATCACACCTATGAAAATTATTAATATCATCTAATATATTAGATAATATGATCCAATGTGGAGTCCATATTCAAATTTCCCCACTGTCTCAAAAATGAACATTGCTTTTTATAATAAATGTAACACTGCATCTTAGAGATTTTTCTGTATCACTCAAACAGAAACTCTTTAATCTTTTTGACAAGTAATAACAACAGTTAATATCTATTAAGTGCTCACTACGTGTTAGGTACTTTTCTAAGCTTTCCTTCTGCTATTCTTGAGTTAATTGTTTTGCTCTTCTTATAACTCCTTAAGTTTGATGCACAACTTCTATAATTTTCATTCATTTCTGCTATTCATATAAAAACTTAAGTTGGTGAATTTAGCTGCACTCAAAAAAAATTTCTGTGTAAGAACTTTCCCATCATTCTCTACGGAGCCTAGAATTTTTTTTTTCCAGGATATTATGGGGGTACAAACATTTTGGTTACATGTTATGACTTTGTCACACCCAAACCATGATTTGAGGTGTGTCCTTTCCCCCTACAACACTCACCCCGTCCATTAGTTGTGAGTTTACCCACCCCCAACCCACTTAGAATTTTGGTTTTGATTTCCCTGTTGACCCAGCAGGAGTTTTTAAATTTCCCAAGTGGTAGAATTTTCTAGATTTTAATTTTTTAATTTGTATTTTTTAGTTGTATAGTGATCAAATGCTTTCTGTGCTATTTCTACTTTTTTGGAATGTACTGTGGTTTTCTTGGTGTCTTGCTACATGGTCAATTTTTGTGGCAATTGAAAAGAAGACATATCAATTAATCTGCCTTATTAATCAAGGAAACAGCAGTTTAATTTCTCCACCTCCTGCCCCCACAGCAAGTCCAGCATGCTAGCATTCAAATACTTTCATGTTTCACCACGGAGGTTTGAGACACTGTTAACCCTCACCACTGTCACATGGCTGTGTTCGTCATATTCGTCTTACACATGTCACTGCTGAATTAAAGAACCTTAGTATTGGAAGGGAATTAAAATTTCATCTAAGCCAACTTCCACTCTGTACAGAAGATTCCTGTATGGCATCCCTAAAATATGTTCAAATGAATTTTATTTGAATTATTTCCATGTCAGGGAAGCCAGCATGTTGCTGAAGTTGTGGCCCATCAGGCGATCAAGGATTAAGATGCTTATAAACTATTTACTGACTACATTTTCTTTTTCTTTCTTTCTTTCTTTCTCTCTTTCTTTTTTAAGAGGAAAGCTCAAACACAATCCCCCACTACCACAAATTATGCAATCGAGTTTCCCACATTTGGGGAAATCGGTGCCATGGATAAGCCTCGCCCTGGGAAAACCACCTTGGTGATCATGGCATCTCCCCTGCCAGGCAGGTATTACTGACTGCCTTTTCTATGAGGACTGCATTACCCAATGTGCCTTGGGGAACATACAAGACAGCTGTGATATTATACTTGTGCTCTAGAGCTGTGGCTCCCAAACTGTGTGCCAAGGTACCTGGGGCACTGCAGTGAATCAGCACCATGGGCTATTTTAAACTTTTGAGGGAAGTAACAGGATACCCAAAATCTGTCTGGCACTGCACAAACTACTAGATCAAGGTGGATCACAGCTTCAACACTAGTTTGAGTTGCATTCCTTTTTATGGTCTCAGTTTTGCAAAACTAGGTTTTTGGCAGTCGCTTTAGAAGAGCAAGTATTGTGTGACAATCCACATAGAACAGGAAACAAGTGTGGCAGCGTCCTGTCTGAATCCAACGGCTGGGAAGCTATGCAGTGCCCAACAGGAGGACACAGTCTGTTAGCAAATAACTGTGGTTATTTCAGAATAAAATAATTATATTTTCTTTCAATTTATGTGCAGTATTTCTTTTAAATGGCTACTAAATTGTTAGGACATAACTACTTATTAAGTTGTTTGGTCCTAACTACTTAATAAATGGAACTGCCTTTTTTTTTTTTTGCCTAGCGTTCTGTGGAATAATTCCTGAGACTCCAGGATCACAGAGGACTGAGAAAGTTTAAGAATTTGTTCTTTAGGAGCTCATGGCCAAGCTTCAGAGACCAGAAGCCACGGTAGTGATGCAGTGAGGACGGCCAGGCTCACACACTGAGGACTGGGTGTTGAGAGAGGAGGGGCATGGTGGGCCTGCAGCCCATCCTGCCTTCCACGGCAGCACCACAGGGCCCCACTGCAAAGCTGCCAAAACTATCATCCCTGCTAACAGGAACTGTATCCCTTGATTGTGCTGGGAAAACTGTTTTAGAATTCTCACTGGGGCACACTGGAGTCAAGTTTTTGGAAATTCTGCTTGCAGATCACAGCCTTGACTCTAGGAAAGTATACATTAAAAGGGACAGCATGGAATAGGAAAAAAAATATACCAGATCGAAAGTCAGGAGACCTGGGGTTGACTCCCAATTTGATCACCAAAGAGTGGTCCCAGGCCTCAACTTCTTCACTCTTAAAATGGGGGCTCAATGACTTGAGACACAAAGAAATATTAAATCTCCAATGAAGACTCGTGTCTACTTGACGAGACAGGTCCAATCTTTTCATGCACTGACAAGTAGAGTCAAAATTGTGGCTTTAATATTTTATTCCAATTTGCATGCAGCATTTATATCAACAAAAGGCTCTATATTACTAAAGTATCATAATCTGGGCTCCTGTAAACTACTGTTCTCATTGTAGCAGTGAAAGTATACAACAGATGGGAATATTGGCAGAGACTTATGGGAAACTGAAACCAGCCTCGTGCACCAAAGTTGCCCTTTGATGACATTTAAAATGAAAATTAAGCAACTGATCTGTTTCATATCACAAAGGAATAAATAAGTGCTGTATGACCTGCATTAAGATAGAGTAAGAACATCCAAGTACGATGGGGTAAAGATATAGAAAATGAGGGGACAGAATAACATATTCAGAACTTGAAATAATTACAAACACAAGAAACACACAATAAAGATTTCATCAGAAATGACATTAGGAAAGTCCTAAGGATGTTTGTTTATTTTATTTTAGATCCAAGTATTAATGACCTTATTTTTCTTTTCCAGCTTCAGAAGGTATTTTAATACATCCCACAGAATTAGCCCATAAAACACTCATGACTCTTTACTCAAACTAGGTATAAAGATCAAAGGAGACAACCTTTGGGACCTCCTACAGTGATGGGATTATTCAATGTCAGGGTTTGGTGAAGAGTCATGTAGGCATTCTCTGGTTGAAAAGGCCCTGGCCATTGCAGTCTCCCTGGTAGCCCCTGATGCCTTTTTAGACACAAGAGTCTGAGGACACAGCAGCCCAAAGAAAGCACCGGGATAAACACGGCCACACTCTCCTCTCCACGCAGCTCTGCACTACAGCCGGCGCTACAGTAAGCAGGTCGTGGTTGCTTTACAGTGGGGGAGGAGGGGAGTGAAAGGAAGGGAGTGGGGGAAGTATTCCTTTATCCTTGGGAAACTTGCAGGATCACTTCCCTCAGTGAGTTTATGCAAGCAATCTCCACCTCCCACGGCTCCTTACAGGTCAGCGAACCCATTCAGGGATTAGGAAGTGACCCAAAAGCACCGGTGTGAGGAATGGCTGCGCAGTGGTGGAGAGAATGCCGCATCCTGTTTAACTTGGCCTTGCCAATGCCAAACCCTTTCTCTGTGAATGTTTTTTTTTTAGTTAAAGAGTGATAATGTCATCCCTCCAATGGCCTTTCCTCTCTTGAAACGGGCTATTCTCTGTACTTATGAACCCACTCTCGCTGTGTCACTTCACCTGTCCTGCATTAACCTCCTCACCTGTGAGGTCGGAGTACGCCTGAATCTACTTATTTCATGGGGCCATTGTGTGGAAAACGCCTGGAGATGAAAGTGGGATGCACTTGTGGAAGATGATGCTTGCAATTCAGTGTGTGGTGCATGGGAACCGAGTTAACATCTGCTGACTATGCTTTGCATGTTGCTGTTGGCCACTCAGTTAAAAGAAAATAAAGGGAGAGTGTAGTGAGTTAAATAAAACTGGATAAAGTGTGCTGGTGGCCAGAACTAAGGAAGAGTTCTCTAGAACCACATTTATGAAAACAGCAAAACAGGAACTTGGTATCTACGGCTGTTAGATTGATGGCCACTGGCCATGATGACTTAAAGCTTCAGATGGTTAGAGAGTTAGCATTGGAAGAAACAAGAAATCTCAACTATGGCTGCAGGTGGATCACTAAGCCTAATTCCTCATCTCCTAAAAAAAGGTACCTTTCTCCAGTCTGCAGGAAATCGCCTGCGGCTCTTCTGTAGCAGAACTAACTACTGAGCAGTTTGGTGTGGGCACCCTCTCTGTCAACCAATAGAACAGGGAGTTGCTGGCATCACCAAGGTTATGGTGTCTGGCTCTCTGCCACTCTGTGTCCTTGTAAGAGGCCACTTGAGAGCAAAGGTGTCTAAGGACTTCAGTGCCCCATCTCTCTTTAGCATGGTATGTTTCATTCCCTTTCCCCCAATAAACCCTTTAGTACACTACACTACAGTGGTCAGCCTCAGTCTCCATTCCCTGCACAGGGTGGCCCCCATCTATCCTGTCTATCCAAACTTCTCTCTCATTATCTCCCAGTCCCTCTCACCCCAGGCATTCCCACCTTCAAGTCTTCATTTATCTCATGTTCCTTAATTCTGTCCACACTTCAAGATCTATGATAATCTGTGCGCCCTTCCCCAGGCAGTCTAACCCACAGCCATCTCACCAGAGCACACCCGAGCCTGCTCTGTCTGCTCTGATCATGTGAGCACACCAGTAATCACAGACAAAGCCTTATGGAGTATCTGTTCCAAACCTCAGACAGTACACAAACCCCTCTGCAACACCACTGACGAACAGCTGCCAAGGCCCTACGACTGGTGCACGACACATCCTCCACCACATCTGCCCGCAGTCAAGGGGCCACCTATTCTGTTCTGCTCAATAGCCGAAAGGGCGAGAAAAGGTATTTGCCAAATGGAACCAAAGGAATTCTGTAACTTTGTTTTTGGAGACAGAGTGAGCTCATTCTGTTGCCCAAGCTAGAGTGCTGTGGCATCAGCCTAGCTCACAGCAACCTCGAACTCCTGGGCTCAAGAGATCCTCCTGCCTCAGCCTCCTGAGAAGTTGGGACTACAGGCATGCGCCATCACTCCCAGCTAATTTTTTCTAGTTTTAGTAGAGACGGGGTCTCGCTCTTGCTCAGGCTGGTCCCCAATGCCTGAGCTCAAGCGATCCTCCCGCCTCAGCCTTCCAGAATGCTAGGATTACAGGCATGAGCCACCGTGCCTGGCCTGTAACTTCTTTGTAATCCTAGCTTTGCTTTCTAGAGCACCTGCCTCACATAAAGAACGGCCCTTTCCGTATTTGAGGATGGGACACATGTTTCCCTCTGGTTTTTTTCTTTTAGCCAACTACTCGTTCTTCTATTTGAGAATGTTCCTCATAACGCGGTTTCCACTGCCGGCTCTCAGCATCTTTAAGTGTAGTAACAGGAAGTGAAGTCAATACCCCAAGCATAGGTTCTGGCCATTTAACTTCTAGAAATGTGACTGAACAGTGCACTGTCTCACCCACAGTGTGCTTGCAGGTGTCTGAAATCTTCCTTTCACGGGACTACTTAGTCATGCTTCTCCCATCCTGCATTTATGGAAACTTCTGCTTTTTTAAGATCTAAGTACTTACCTGCACTTGTGCCTGCTGTATGTTACCTTGCAAGGCCCAGCCTCGTCTGTTATGATCTCTTTGGATCCTGATTTTAGTAGTCTTCTCAGTTTAGCATTATCCATGAATTTGCTAGATGTGCCAATTTTGTCCTAATCTAAATCATGAATAAAAATGCTGAAAGACAGTTTTGAAGACTTAACTTTTCTGGCATATCACCTTCCCTTGAGGCTGCAAATTGTGCTTTGTGCCATACTACTTCTATAATAATGCTGATGCATAACTTTTGAACTATACCCAATTCTACCACGTATCAAAGAATGTCATAATTATATTTTCATGGTAATGATGGAATCTATCCCAATTCTTTCTCGCTGGGTTCATTTTCCTTCTCCCCGTCTTTCTGGCCTTCAGAACTCTGGGAACACAATGTAGCCTGCAAAGCCCAAGGAATAAACATTGTGTTGATAACGTGTTCTTTAAATCCTATTGTATGAATCCATCCTGATTGGCTGCAGAGTCAGTTTGTAGAAAACCCATTGCATTAAAGCAGATAACATCTGTGAGTCCTCTGATTTCCTGTTTGGCTCCAATGTCAATATAATAATAGCTTCTTGTGGATATTTTTACTGTAGGATAAACAGATTAAGCTCCATTTCTATATACAAGGATTTGAGTACGGTGGCGCAAGCCAAAATGGGGGCTTCTATGTACTTCCTGTAAAGTAACCTGCTCATCACATTACTTGCTGGTGACAATTCTCCATGTTCAACATTAGTGCATTGGAAGGGGAGTGCAGTGGTGCTATTCCTCTTCGAATGTATTCCCCATCCCCAAGAAAATTCAAACATAATCAGGGGAAAGAAAAATCCCACTTTGACAGAAAAAGGAAAACAGGATCTGTGCATCTTGGGAGCTCAGTGGATATCTGATGATTCTAAGGAGCACACTCTCGTTCTTAGAAAGCACTGTACTGTGAGGATGGGGCACCTGGAAAAAAGGACAAAGGTCCCCTGGTGTCTCTTTCTCTTCTCTTCCAGCTTCTGGGATGGAGCAGGACTGACCAGGAAGGATGGGGATGTCACCTTGCCTCCGCACGACTTGGTTTGGAGGGTGGAAGGATGGGTAGAGGGCACATTAGAATACGGTGGCGGGGGGGGGGGATATTTCTAAAATTACCATTACTTTTATTTCCTTTTGCCACAATAGGCAGTAAGTAATTTTGAATTCTTACATGATATTAAATAGGAGAGATGGGACTTAGGGGTGGGTACAGGTGGAAAAGAGTTGAGAACCCCAACTAATCTATGGTCATAGAGGTCGGAAATATAGTTATCTTTGGGAGCACTGGCTGGAAGGGGGCTCAAGGGAGGCTGTGGAGTACTTGAGATGTTCCACATCTCTACCTGGGTTGCACTTACCCAGGTATATGAATGATAAAAATTTGGTGAGATGTACACTTAAGATTTATGCATCTAATTATGTATGAGTGATATAAACCTCAATAAAAACGTTCAAAAATAATAAAAGGGCTGAAAAGGTCTGTCTGGCTGTCTGGCCCTAGCTATCCCTCTAACTCACGGTGCTGGTAGGAAAGGCCACGCTGCTGAAGAAGGCCCGCTAGGGCCAAGCCACCCACCGAAAAGGAACAGGTCTGTGGTGACAAGTATCTTTTTTTGTTGCTGGCTGTGCACTAAGAGCCAAAGGAAACCAAGGGGAAGGTGGTGAGTCCGAGGAGTGAGACAGTCAGGCTGTGGAGTCTTTCTTGAAAGAGCTCGAAGCCCAAACAGCAGGAGACACTGAGCACCGCTGTTTCCACAGCTGCTGCAGGCGCCTGGCCAGGGGCTGGGGGCGGGCTGTTCCTCTTCTAGCACAGCATCAATATCCTCCTCTCGTGAACTTTCCAGTTCAAAGGCGTGCAGAGCAGAGTGCAGAGAGCGGTGACAGAGAAGGGACCCCAGTATGAGGAGAGGGAGAAGAGGAGTCTTGGGATGGCTCACGTGCTCCCACACATGGAGGCCCATCTCAGGCAGCCATCTCATTACCACAAAGGCCTCTGATTAACGCAAAAGCCTCGAGGGCAGGGAGGTGGCACTGACTTACACCGACTCCGTGCCCAGCGCAGTGCTAAGCGTTCTCATAAATGTTCCCACATTTGGTCTTGAGAACATTGCAAGGCAGGCTTCACTCCCATTTTACAGATGAAGAAACTGCAGTCCACAAAGATTAAATGACTGCCCAGTCACAGCCCTGCTCAAAAGACAGACGCAGGAACCACGGCCTGGACCTTTTCCACTTCATGAAGCCTCGAGATAGGATGTGAAGCTCCGTTCCCAGCTCAACAAAGCTTTCATCATTTTTGGCACTGTGGTTTGGACATTAAGTTAAAGGCCCAACTCAGGAAAGGGTTAGACAATTCGTTAGTGGAGATTCTGTTCGTACTTCCGTTGCAAGGGATAATCATTCGTTACCTTAAATAAGACCTTATATAATATTCTGATAATAAGAGGAATCTGAAAAACAATGACCGCAGCATCTGCTATGTAAATTATAAGAAATGTAGAATTCTAGGTCCTTGTGGTAAGTTTCTTACACTTACATTTTGCTAGGGGATATATGTGGAATTTAAAATTTGCAGCAAACACACAATTAATATTGACTAAGTAAAAGTGCAAGAAATCTAATTTTTTTAATCATGCCTAACACACTTTACCATTTTAACCATTTTTAAGTGTACCATTCGATGGCATTAAGTACATTTGCATTGTTGCGCAACCACCACAACCATCCATCTCAGAACTTTTTCACGTCCCCAACCGAGCCTCTGTATCTATTAAACACTTAACTCCTCAATCTGTTCTCCAGAATAGCTGCTTACACAGTACTGTGCACAAAGTATGTGCTTAGGAAATGCTTGGTGAAGAAAGCAAATTTGTAGTCATACAAGAAGATCAACTATTACATAAATAAGACAGATTAAAGGGAGTACATTTTTTTCCATAACTAAAGACTAATAGCATCCGTTGCTGAGAAGAATTAAGAGTAATTTATGACTTGTTTACACTCCTGGCATCAACTCTGATCATCTGTTGTGACCAAGACCTCTTGCTTCCATCAGATGTATTAGCAGGTGGCAGTTAAGTCTAATGCTGGGAGTGGGAAAGCGGAGAGGCCTGGCCAGCCAGGGCTACTTGTTGAGCTGTCACCCAGTGGACAGCCCTCGGCGCTCTCCCAGGAAAAGTCTTCCTTGACAGATTTGTGTGACTTGGCAGTAACCTTGTTATGGAAATTCACTGAGGAGCCTGAGTTTCAAGTCTTGGTGAGCAAAGCTTTAAAGGTCTTCTACATACATTTCCAGCCTAGAGAGAAGGCAAAGGATTCCCTAGTACCCTAAGGCAAAGTTGGGGAACCAGGGAACATGAATTAAAAAGCTTTTTACCGATTTCAGGGCAGTGCAGAAGCCTGGAAAACCTGAACAAATAGCCCCTTCACTTCCATGTTTTATAGTTTGGTAAGGGAACACAGCCCTAAATGGAGAGGGTGAGATGTAGGCAGTTTGTTGGAGAGGGGTTAGCCGGGTTTTAAAAAACTGACCAAAGCACTGTGCACACACACAACAGTGACCAAAGGGGCCACTGGCTGGCCTCCCTTGATTTTTTTGCTAAAGCCCCTCCGATGGGGACTTTTTTTGACTTGTTTGACAATTGCTGTTCAATAGCTCTTCCTTTCCTTTTCAGAGACCATGCCTTACCGTGGGCTTCACATGTGAAACTCAAAGCTGGGAAGGTGATTCTGAGCTGGCAGACTTGGACTAGTTGAGAGATGCTCCGCTCCAAGAGAAGGGATCGATAAATATCTGGGCTTTGGAAGTAACTTTATGATGTTTGGATTTGTGCTGGCACTAGGCTCTGGGGCTTAAGCACTGTGCTGTCATATGGTGTGCAGCGTTTCCAAGAAAAACTCTATAAAATGAAAATACTTTATTGCCATGGCCTTTGACTTCTTGAGATTCACACAAATACGGTAATCTCTTGCAACATTTAATTTAATTTAAATTCAACACACCTAAAGAAAAAATCAGTTCTGAACCTGCCCATTTCACTTTTTGAAAAGCACCAGTCTTCTCTGTGGAGTCACTGTTCTATTTGCTCTGTGCCAAACTGTTATTTCTCATATGTGAAAAGAAAATTGGCTTCAAGTCCATATGAAATAAACTACTGGCAAAGGCGATGCTGGAGCTTGCCACAGAGAAGATTAGATTCCCAAGAAACTCTTCAAACAGTGGCCAATATCCACAAACTAAAAAATTGTGTGTGTGTGTGTGTGTGTGTGTGTGTGTGTGTGTAAATATAAATGCACATATTCGAAGCAGCTTATTTCTCCCTGTGTGTTCAGGTAGTACTCTATTAGTCATTTAAGTTACCCAGAGCTTAAATATCTCAGTTGTATACATAAATACTTGTCAAATAATAAATGTGCATCAATAAGAGAAGCAGGAAATTAAGAAGTACTTTATTTTTATTCAAGTTTGAGCTTGCACATTTCAATTGTCCTCCTTATTTGCTTAATAAATAGGATGATTCATAACCTCCTCTTAAGGAACAATGATTAGATCATTTCGGGGTGGAGGGGGGGCATTTTTCTTTTAAATTTCCAATTGCTTTGCTTTACTTATAAGGCTGCTATTTAAGTCTGCTCTTTTGCAGACTGTTTTGCCTTTGCACTCACAGATTCTAATATGGAACCAAGACAGAAACAGAGAATTTGATTATCCAAAACTGCTGTAAGTACGTTATTATTCTGAGTGAGTGGTTGAAAACTGTGCTCCCTTGAACCCTAGATTTGGAGTCCCTAGATGGTAACGCAGCTATGGCGGCCACATCGTCATAGCAGGCTTCTTTAATTTGTGCCTGTCCCATCTTAGGGTCTAAATGCCCCTGCCCTTACACCACACTATTAAGGGGTGTTTGGGACTCAAGAGTGATTGAAGGTAAGATCAGGCAATCGTTTGAAACTCACATGGACACTTTCATGCCTTAGTCTTACAAGGTGGAATGTTTTTACAAGAAAGATGGAGAT
Source organism: Propithecus coquereli (assembly GCF_000956105.1). Taxonomy (NCBI): domain Eukaryota; kingdom Metazoa; phylum Chordata; class Mammalia; order Primates; family Indriidae; genus Propithecus; species Propithecus coquereli. The sequence goes on from NW_012150408.1 coordinate 1,431,100, forward strand.
CCATTTTGGGAAAACATTTAGAGAGTTTAAGTATGGATACTTGAGATTTCCACAACCATTTTTGAAAATAATCATTGTGTTTTTCTCAGTCATTGGGTACTACCAATGTCTCTAATAGGACAGTCAATCACAGGACTCTATCTTCCTTGCCCTACAATCATACTGTGCTATTTCCTTGGGAACGGGAATTAATCCAGAGGTGGGTATATGACCCAAGTAGGGCCAATCAGAGTACTTTCCTGAGACTAATTTATACTAGGTAGAAGATAGATGTTGCTTTCTTTCCACTGGAGTTGCTAAGCAAGGAAGACAGGAACCTTGGCCATGTTTCCTGCCTATGCTCAGAATGAAGCCAAAGGCAAGCTCAGCTGGGAGATGGCACAGAATGAATCTAGGAGGTACTGAATCCCAATTCCTAGCCCTGAGCCCTGGTTCCTGCAGCTCTTCGTTTAATCCTATGAGCAGTTCCAGTAACATTCCAGCTATATAAGCCAAGAAATTCCCTCCTTACTTGGGTTGGTGAAAATTTGTCATTTACAACTGAAAGAGTTCTAAGGAACGCAAGGGGCTCATCCTAACTTGAGAATCACACTGTTGCTGACTTCTTTAGTGATTAATGGCTTTCCAGATGTGTGCGAATGAATGCCACTTATCTTCCATAGCAACTCTTTGTTAGTGGCATCCCACATCAATTTATATATCAAGAAATGAATGCTGAAGTTTATAAATTAGAGGGGAGGAAATACTCCAATGCTTGTGTTTTTTTTTTTTTTTTAAAAAGCAGAATTGTAAAAATATACCTCTAACCATGTAGCATTTCTCACCACATGGAGAAACTGACAGTCATTACTGAATGTATTTATTGATTCAGGAGTTTGTCACAAAAATTCTTATGTAAATCTTACTTTATCACCATTGCTCATCTACCTTATGGAACAAAGAGGCCGAGAACCAGAATGGAGAGGAATAAAAGGAAAGCTTCCATTCACAGACGTGCTTGATTCTTCCATCCATATGTTTATGTTCTCCTTCTCCCCCTTCATCCAGAGCTGAAGATCTCAAAGATGCTGGCAGGTACAAACATGCTCCCTTTTAATTATACCACCAAATTGCTGCAATAACTGATTGCCAGTTAAATAATTATAATCAAGTGCCCATTGTGCATAACAATCATTTAATGACTGCCATCCGAAAGCACTGTAATAAAGAGAGCTTTAATGAAGAAAACTGGAAAGGTGCCAAGGTTTTATGGCGGTTTGCTTAAAGGGAAAGAGAGCCATAATCTGTATTTAAGATTAAAAGAAGCCTTTAATCCAGATGCTCAACATTAAACAAGGGAGTGGAGTCATGTTTTGATCAAAAGTTACTGCATGCATAAAAGAAAGTAACATAAACGTTCAGAAAAAAAGCACCCGTAAATTATATTAAGTAAGTGTTTGTAACCATTTGCTTTGGAAAAAAATGAAAAAGAAGAAAAACATCTGATTTTCATTTTGGATAAGAATATTCAGCTAAAATAAAATAAACGGGAATAGGATTTTATTTGATTTGTATAACGTCATTGAAAATAAAGTGAGTTACCATTCCATCTACCTTGTACCAGTAATCATTCTCCTACTGACCCTATTTGTTTTTTGCTCTCACTTTGCTAGGCCAGGACGGTATCTTGGGGAGGTGTAATTATATTTTAACACACTCATTGAAATGGTTTTATCTAAGCTTTAGCCCACAGTAATTCTCATCTAAGGAAAAAAACAAAAAACCACGTAAAACTCAGATCAACTGGCAGCTAACGAGCCACTGCTTATGTCTGAAGTATTTGGCTAACAAATTAAGACATCAATTCCTTAGAATTATGCCCATTTTCTACAAACTGATATGCAGCCTGGCCAACGATAGACACCAGAGCCTCCAGAACTTGCTAGAGTGAATGGAGAAAACTAACAGCAACATAGTAAGTCTTCTTACTGTGGAAGAAGTCTTCCTCTTAGAAGGAAGAAGGAGAAAAGCCAAATCAAAATCAAAAACTGTTCTTTTAGATGATACCAGATTTTGGCTCTAGCTTTCTCTGTGCCTTGGGGTACAAAGGAATGGGATCCAACCCTAACTTTGCAGTGTGCTTTCTGTGCACACATGAACACCTGAGTCCTGGGAAGTCGAGATGATATCTTGAGGCCGTGGAAGAAACCCTTAGCACCTGGGGGAGACAAAACCACCCACCCCAAGGTGAACATTTAGGACAGAATAAGCTACCCTGGCACTCCTGAGAAACGCCAAAATGCCCAGATTCTGGGATGAGTAAGGGGGGTGTCTGTATGTGTGGGAGGGAGGGAGACAGAGGGAGAGAGGGAGAGAGGGAGAGAGGGAGGGGGAGAGAGAGAGAGAGAGAGAGAGAGAGGAAAAGACATATGAACTAAAGTTAGGAAACAATGCCACCTGCCTACCTGGGGTAGAGGATACCGACAGGCAGAGACAGATTTTTCAAGACCATTTTAGCACAAAATTGACCTAGGAGAAAGTGTAGGAATTCAATTCTGACACTGGGACATTTTTCTGATATTCTAAGCTAAGGAGTATCAACAAATTCTCCTTCAGGAGGTTGCCGCTCTCCGTTCAGGGTTAGCGGTGTACCTGACCCCTCCCTGCTTATAGACTGCTGGGGCAGCATCGGCCCCCGTTTCATCCAAGTCTTTCCCAAAGCCTTTCCCGCAGTAGTTTACACACAGCCAAGCTGTCCTCGGATATGTGCTCCCAAACGCAGGCTCTTCTTTGCACCACAAAGCCACTGCCAAAGGCCATGGCCTGCATGTGCATCCTGCTTCTTCCTGAGGAGGTTTTGTAAGAACTCCACGAGGGAATGCACATAAAACGATGACTGGCACATGGTAAGCGTTCAGTAGATGGGTGCTATGATCGTTACACATCTTTAGCTTTAGGAGAAATCCAAATTCCTTGGCCAGGTATACCTGCAGTCCCCAACCTCCGGGCTGCACACCCGCTCCCCAGGTCTGTGGAAAAACTGTCTCCCCTGAAACTTAGGAACCGGACCGCACAGCAGGAGGTGAGCAGCGGTCCAGCGAGTGAAGCTTCATCTGTATTTACAGCCGCTCCCATTGCTCGCATCACCACCTGAGCTCCGCCTCCTCTCCCCTAACCCCCTAGCTGTGGAAAACTTGTCTTTCATGAAACTGGTCTCAGGTACCAAAAAGGTTGGGGAACACTAAGGTATATGATATCAATAACAATGACAAAATAACCTACTTTGCTCAACCATTCACCTCAAAATTGTGTCTACCCCCCTATACCTCAATCCATTCCCCACATGGCAGCCAAGATGTTTTTTCAAATGTAAATCATTCTCTATCATTCTTTCCTTAAAACACACTTGGTCTCATGGCCTGTGAGAGCCCATGTCACTTCACCCTGTCTCCAACTTAGCTTCCTACCACTCTCCCTCTAATTCACTATGCTTTCTCCATGCTGGCTATGTCCCCTGCCCATCCTTAAACTGACTGAGTTCGTTCCCTTTCTTAGGTCTGTACACAGGATGCTCCCTCTGCCTAGACGGCGCTCGCTCCAGCTCCTCACACATCTGGCTCCCTTCTCTGCATTCAGGGCACAGCTCAGAAGCCACCTTCTCAGAGGGACCTTCACTGACCTGCCAGTTTAAATTAGCTCCTGCCCTCTGCTCTTGACTCCTCCATCCTCCATACCAATTCATTCCACCCTGAAACCCTGTTTTATTTTCATCACTGTGCTCATCACCAGCTGAAAGTGTTTTTTCACTCTTTTATGGAACTAGAATGTAAGCTCCATGAAACCAAAGACCTTGCCTTGTCTGTCTTGACCACTGTGTCCCTAGCGCTTAGAAAAGTGCCGAGCACATAGCAGACACTGGGTAAACATGCTGTACCCCCCACGCCCTGCACGCTGGCTGCCGTGTGGGGTACTTGGCTTACTGCACATTGGTAAGCCTCAGATGAACTGAATTCAACCAAGTGGCATGTATCCAGGGCACAGATTAACATCTTCCCCTGGCCATTGTCTTGCCAAATCAGATATACAACGAAGGGTACACATCTGTGACCTGTACTTATCAAGGAATTCATGGGATATAAAAGCAAAGGACATGAGGGTTGACATATTCAAAGACATTCAGGGTTCACCAACGTTTGGTTCAACAGAAGTCTGAGGAGACTCAAATGTCTAAATTCGCAGCACAGTAAACCAAACAGTGACTTGGCATATCATGAAACTGGTGCCAGGGTTACACTTAAAACAAATTCTTGATTTAATATTTATGTATATTCCCAGTCAGGTTCAGATAGAAGTAGAGTAGAATTTGGAGGCAGAATTCACTGTTTTCTGAACTTGAATAGCACCGTAACTTATATATCACACACAGCACTTAAAAATGAACGTATCTTAAATTCACTCGCATTGTTTCCAATGTGTTAGTCTTTGCCCCTTGACTTTAGGTTAGAAACTGGATCTCATACTTTCCCAGTATCTTAAAGCTTCTAGCCTAACCTTGGAGAATGGCCTTTCACATTTAGCAGACTGAGAATTAAATCCCAAGATTTTCCCATCCATTTTATTAATAAGACTTTTGGCAAATTATTAATTTTTATCCTCTCTTAGTCTTAATTTTCACATCTTTTAAGTGGGGATAATGATACCCACTCTACAAAGGGATGCTATGAAAAATAAATGATATAATTTGCAGAAAAGACTTGTCAAAGTACTTAACAGAAAATAGGTACTCAATAAATTACAATATCCTTCCTGGGAAGGAAAATACCATGTAGCTGCCAAATTGAATGGAAAGCATGCTGGGAAAGAAGTACGCTAACAGTGGCAGGACAACCCAAACTATCGACTGGAAGAAATAAAACAAGGCCCAAAACACTATAACGTTTTATTACTCCTCATATAAGAAGGAGTTGCAGATATTGGTATTTTACGGCTTGTTTAGAGTGACAAGTAGCAGTCAGGACCGAATATCAGCAAGTTACCGAATAGCAGGAGCAGTCACTGAATATCAGAAGTCACTGGTTAATTACAAAAAGAAAGTTAAGGGAAAGTATGGTCCTGCAAACTGAATTTGCTTTAAATCCATGTACTACCAAAGAACTCAGGACAAGATTATAGTTTGAAAACTGCTGGGAATTTAAGTATTCCTTGATTTTATCAAGAAACACAGTCATGAAAAACTTGTGTGTAAATCAGCCCACCACTGGAGCTGTTAGACCAATTACAAAGGCTGGGGTAAAAAGTCAGTCAAAGAAAGCAGTTGAACTATTTTTAAAAATCCTGGGGTGGGTGGGTATTTGCAGAAAAAAGACAACAAAAGCCACCTGCTTGGGGTCTATCACACCATTTAGCTCTAGGGAATAAGAGAAATACTAGCAATGAAAATGAAAGGAGAGAGAACCATAGTGGACATCTGTTGTGCTGCTTGCTCAGCCCTTTGATAACCACATTAGTTTTCCAATTTGTCACCAATTTCTCCCTGGCTCTCAGATCATGTGACTTAGGTGGGGCTATCCTACCTTATTACCTCTGGAGATAAGAATATATCCCAGATCTGACAAAGAGAGTTAGAGTTACCTCTATCTCCATCATAGTGATCAGGTCACTAGAGGACCTATTAATTCACAGCACAGTAAACAGAACAGCAGGATATTAGCTAGTGCCATTGGGAACGAGCTGCTAAGCTTAGGGATGTCAGCCTTGAGCTACCAGCTGCTATCTTGCCATCATGAGGCAAGAGCCAACCCAGGAATGAAGCAATGCAGGGGGGAGTCAACAAGATGGGATTTGGAAAGTTCACTGTTGACATTTTTTGAACACTTGGATATAGTGGGGACTATACTAGAACTATCCATGAATTTTTCAGGTTCATGAACAAATATATTCCTATGTTTCCTTAAATCTGTTTGAGTTAGTGTCTAATTTCAAACCAAAAGAGTTTGACTAATATGATAATCTTGTAGCATTTAATCCTAAAGTAGTTATCTAAACCAGCAATCTTGGTCAGGCATGGCAGCTCATGTCCATAATCCCACCAGGAGGCCAAGGTAGGAGGATCGCTTGAGGCCAGGAGTTTGAAACCAACCTGGGCATCAGAGCAAGGCCCAGTCTCTAAAAAAATTTTTTAATTAGCCAGGTGGTGGCGTGCACCTGTAATCCCAGCAATTTAGGAGACTGAGGCAGGAGGATCACTTGAGCCCAGGACTTTGAGGTTACAGTGAGCTATGATTATACCACTGTACTCCAGCCTGGGTGACAGAGTGAGACTCTGTCTCTATAACTAACTAAATGATAAATGTAAAAAATAAAAAGATAATCCACGAAGCATATTTTTCTGAGTTCTCTAAAGAAAACAAAAAGGAAGAGTTGGCATATGAGAGATGCAAAGGAACCACCTGCATTTCTCACATCATGTGACCAACATCTGTGGAATACAAATGAGAATGTAACTACATCATGCGGTTACTGTAGACAGGAGGAAACTTTCTATTTATTATGTCCCTCCTCCATCTTCACCTCCCCAAAGAGTCAAACATTCATTATTCATTGTTCTAAGTACCAAATATATGCCAGATGTCATGCTAGGTACTGAGGACACAAAGATGAGTAAAACATAGTCTTTATTCTCAGGGAGCTCACAAATGATGATTCAGGTCACAAGTGTGAGAAGGGACCCTGGGGAACTTCTAGAAAGGATGAGGCTTGAAGACTGAGCAGGCATTTTCCAGATAGAGATAAGAAGTACAACGGGACAGGTGGGAAGTGTGCGAAGTCCGGGGTGGCCAGGACTACTGCTTGGAGAGGTAGGCTGGGGCCGGCAGTAAGAGCTGTCTGTGGCTGCTGCGCTATGGCAGTGATCTTATCCTGAAGCAACGGTTAGCTAGCCTTTGGAAACCCCCGAGTGACACATTCAGGTGTGCATTTCAGAAAGGGGAGTCTAGTGGCCACTGTGGCAGGTGGACTAGAGGGGACAGAGACTGAGGGCAGGCTCTGCTCGAGTCAGTGGGAGACGGCTGTGTGGAGTTTGACAGAGAAAAGCCAGACTAGGAGGCAAGAACCTGCAACTCTAACCCGGAAAACACCGAAAATTAATCCCATGCAGATGACTCGGGGAGAATTCTGGTCAAGGGGATTATCAGTGCCTCAAAGGAGAAAGGCTGAATGACAGTAACGTGGCAGAAGGTGATCAATGCCTGTGCTTTCCTCGGACGGAGGACGGGGTCTCAGTTCCTCCATCCCAAGTGTTCTCTCCACAGCCTACATCTCTCCACCCTCACGGCTCGGCTCAACTCGCTGTGCCCTGCAGGTGGCCTCGCTGGCCTTCATGTGTGTCAGCCTACACTTGTTTTTGACCTGTTTGCTGACTACACTTCTCTGAGCCTCAGCTTCCTCATTTGTAAAATGGGAATGCTGGCATATACTTCAGGATAAGGGTTAAATATCACAAACTTTGTAGAGCACTCCGCACAGAGCCTGGATAAACACTAAAGACAGTCACACACCACATAACGATGTGTCAGCCAACAATGGACTATATATATACAATGGTGGTCCCATAAGATGATAATATCGTATTTTTACCGCATCTTTTCTATGCATAGGTATGTTTAGATGCACAGTACTTTCCATTGTGTTCCAACGGCCCACAGTACTCCGTACGGTCACACGCTGTACAGGTGTGTAGCCGAGGAGCAACAGGCTATCCCACACAGCCCAGATGTGTAATAGGCTGTGCCATCTGGTTTGTGTAAATGCACTCTGTGATTTCACAAGACGACAAAATCACCTAATGATGCATTTCTTAGACTGTATCCCCACTGTTAAGTGAATGTAGAGGCTGCCATACTCCTGTTGAAATGAAGTAATTGTCACTACTAGGAAACAAGGACACATACTCACACCAGGAAGCAGCTTTTCACTTGACAGCATTTACAGATCTTACAGTGAATCGAATTCTATTGTAGGAGTAAGTCGGAAGCACTTTGCGGGACAGCTGAAGCATGCAAACACAAGCACGCTGCTCTAACGGCCTGCAAGTCACCAGGCCACGCTGCAGTGAACGGGCCTAGATGAGAAGAAGAACATCACTACTCCTGACTGTGCACATGCAGGTCTCTTCCTGCACTTCCTCAGGTGAAAGGCCAAGCATATCATTACTTCACTAGGAGTGAAGTAATGGAAATGGCTGGGAACACTGACTGAAGGAAGAAAAAATCAGTGCACTAATACATAGGCCTGTCGGTGGTGTGGTTTTATTTTATCCTTAAAGTCAGATCTACAGCTATGTCTTGTTTATAGAATTTCCTGCTACCCTCCTCGACCAAGCCATCTCCTGCTGACAAGTCAGGACTTGGCTCCCCATGTGCCCAGCTTAACTGTGCACATGAGCAAACTCAAGAAATGATGCGAGAGCCATAATGCAAAAGCCCAACAAGATTGGGCAGCTGTACACTGCTTCAGCATTTCTATCCTCAACCCACCCACACAGCCCGGAGTGCTAGGGGACAAATCTGCAGAGTCTGCAAACATCACAAAAATGCATGAGGTCCACTTAGGGTCATGGTTCTAAACCTATTTTACCAAAAGATACCATCTTTTACCAAAGATGGTATCTGTTGAGAGTTTGATGAAAGCAAACCTCCACTGGCCGCCCATGATTCACATGCATGTGATATTTTGCATATAGTCCCTGGGCGTTCAGGAACCATGCCTACTTCAAGCCTCTGAGCCCACCTGTGGCCCCACAGGGAGTTAGAGGAACAGGTCACAGAGCTTGAAGAGAATGAGGTAGCATCAAGAGTTCCTCTTCCCAGGGCTCAATCTTCTCCATGACAGTTCACTGCCATGAATGCCTCCTCTTTGTAGGGAGAGACAGGGATGATGGGCGACGTGAAATTCAGAGCCCAAACATTCTGTCCTAAGTAGCCCCATGCCTAACTCCCAGAGGCTGTGGAAACCCCTGGAATCTTAGTGATTTCTAAGGTTCTAAGTAAATAAAAGTCAAAGGGGATGCTGTGGGGTCACGGGCGGGAGCGGGGTGGAGAGAGCCGCCAGTCACTCCAGGGAAGTGGCGGGCAAGCCTGTGCTCTCCAACTCGGCTCCACTCACTCTTTCCATTCCCGTTCTTCACTTATGCACAGACTGCAGATTCCTTGGGTGATTTGTACCAAATCCAAATGGTTAAAAATAATTTGCTAAATACCTTCCTAGATAAATTGAAATCCAAGACCTTTTTGAGCCTTGTCCAGCCATACCTCAAAGAGCGAGCCGGGCTGAAAGTCACGCTCTTTCCTAGCTGATTTCCTGAGTCAGGCTTCTTTCTGCCTGTCAATCTTCTGATGTCACAAGTCAAACTGTGCCATCAAAGGCTGAGTAAGCATCTTTAGGAAATAGAAACTCAACTGTAAGAACACCGGTATTTCCAAACACAAAACATCTCTGCCCAGTTTCTAACTCAGCTACTGTATATAAATATAGTCATGACACTGCGGGAGGGATTTTTTTTTTCAGTTCTGTATTATATTAGCATAAAAGAGGTCAAAAGTAAAAACAGTAAGTAACAATAATGTACCAGTCATGATCTTAAGTAGACATACAAGAGGTAAACAAGACATATCAAGTCTTCGCCCTTTGGGGATTGTACTTGAGTGGGGCTGAGTGGGACACAGAACATAAACACAAATAAATAATTTCAAATACTGATAAGTACCACATAGGAAATAAAAGAAAATAAAGGAATACAAAATGGGTGAGATACTATTTTATGTCCATTTTACAGATGAGGAAACTGAGTACAACAGGTTAGGTGAGTTGTTCAAGACCTCACAGCTAGTAAGTAGTGAATTTAAACTCAAGTCTGTCTGATTCCAAAGTTGCTCGTAACCACTACCCCACACTATCTCTTCAGCTTCCAGAGAAACCAAAGAATCTGTAGAACAGATAGGGTTACAGATCACCATCATTTCAAGAGTCCCTCCCTTTAGAATATCAGCAAATTTCTGAGATCTATGAACTCCAAATGAGTGTGCTACAAGCTGCCATGTTGATGCTAATGCATCAAAAAGTTTCATGCAACTAATACTGGAGTTTCTACACATGACATTTAACATACAGGTACTTTAATCTTTAATACACCTCTGAAATGAGAATTACTATCTCTGTATTTCAGAAAACACCACTAAAGCTCAGAGAGTCTAAGTAACCTGTTCAAAATCACAGAGCTTACGAGCACGGAAGCTGCAGTCTAGGCTTCATGCCTCTGAGCACACTGCTTTTTCCATTACACCACGCTGCCTTCCAGAAGACTCCCCAAGGAGTTACATTTTTCTCCCACTGGGAGACAAGGCAGTAACTAACTTGGCAGTGCAGACAGAAATGAGTGACTGTTTTGTGTTTCTGCCAAGCAAGTATTCATGCCCTTTGCAATATGACGTGGACACAAAACCCACCTGATCTTTAGCAGTAAGCGTTCTAGAATTTGCTGAAGAATTTTCTCACCTTCTCCGTATGGGGTCCAAAAGTAAAAAGGGAAAAACATATTTATGTCTCATTCAGAATTCAAAAAGTAATAAATCCTGCAAGCCCCTGGCAAGTTTCTCTAATCCACTGTAATCATGTTTCCTTGTATAACAAGTCTTGTGATGTCTGTAGCAGCTTTTTGCTATAGTAACAGCAGCCTGAATGTTGGAGTTCTTCTCATGCCTGGGGGATTATTCCATTTTCCACATTAGGAATAGGCTGCAGACTTTAGGTTCTAAAACAGAGCCAGAAAATGCTGACTAGAATCCAGATGCCCTAAATATAATTAGAGCTAAATTTTACTGCCCTCTGTGAAAGACACAAATGAAAAGAATGTTCCAACTTCTAGAATGCTGGTCCAGGGAGCAAAGCTATGAATAGAGCCAGTGGAGGTTCTGTTACACTGAGAGGCCCTTCAGCTAACTGGGGACTTTCCAATTATCTCCCCTTCTTCATAGCCCTGGCTTTTTTATTTTTACAAAAGCCAAACATACCAGGGAAGAAGGAGGTGTTACAGGCTCATTTTAGTAAATCAGGTTTTCACTTAGCTCTAGAACTTTCTGGAGATGTCCTTTCACACAAAAAATAATGTAGGTTTTCAGGGATTGATGTGATAAAAAATGATATTCCTCTATGATCAGTCACTTCTAATTGTTATTAAAAGAAATAAATTTATTAAACTCTTTAATGGAAATAACTTCCTCATTTAACACAAGACAAGTACAAAACAATAAACATATGTGTCTCACTTTAAGTTGTGATTGTTAGTTACGATGATGATAGATGTAGATTCACTGAATGACTACTGTGTGCCAGGAACCGTGCAAAGTGCTTTAAATACATCATCTTACTTAATCTTAACAGCAACCCAAACAAGGTTGTTATTTCCATTTTACACAATAGAGGGACTAAGTCTTAGGATGATTCTGCAACTTGCCCAAGGTTACAGCTAGTAAGCAATGGAGCTAGAATTTGAAGATAAGGAGTCAGATTCCAGAACCTATACTGCACTAAAAGGTAACAGCCCTATCCCCACTGCAAAGAGCCACTGCTTCTAGCTACTCATCGTCACCAAATCTTTCTGAATAAATTTGATTTTCATAGAAATAATTTTCATTTTGTATTTGTCTTTCGTTTAGAGGATATTTAATTAAATTGTGTAATTACAACAACAAGTCCATCTGAGAGCATTCCCAGGTTTGGCAAGAAACACAAATGACTTGGAAAGCCTAGGCCTTGACTGGTGGAGCAGAAGTGTGCCTGCGTCCTAGAAACCAGCCTGCCAGCTGCAAGTTCCCAGCATCCCATCCTGGTTCAGCCAGGGAGTGCAGAGTTAGCTAACAGGGAGAATCTATTAAGGGAAAGTTGGTTAGGAAATATTTACTGAATATATAATTTTTTTAAAAGAGCACATTATGCCTGTTGTTTTTCACCTTGCTCTTATAGCTTGAATTATTTAATCCCTCCTTCTCCTGACAGACTTTCAGGTTTGTCACAGACACCTTTGTTTTTGTTTGCCCAGCACTCTCCTGTCTTTTGGGAACAGCAGCAAACAGCTTTTCACGGGAACTGCTTCTTCCCTACTCCAACCACGTTGCCGCAGACCCTGCCTCTTTGACCTAACTTGACTGGATAGAGATGAGCAACAAAGAGTCAGCTGGGCCTGGGTTTTTGAATTTGGGATGGGAGAGGACGTAGGTCAGTGCATGTTAGGCGACTGAAGCTGTGGATGATGAAGCTCTGGAGCTGCCAGCAGCCACGCCTTCTGCCTAGTGGAAGAAACCACCTGTAGGGAGAGAACCTGTTCCCATTACTCCTGAACGGCACCTTTTCCTAAGGTTTACGTGATTAACTTTTTCTTTCAATTACGTTTAATGCTCCAGTATTCTCATTTGCCTATGATAATTCAAGATGGGTTTATGTCACCTGAAACCAAAAGAGCCCTGAATAATTTATGAAGAACTGAAAGTAACCAAGTTTAAATACAAAAAGAATGACATGAAGTGGGACGGGAGGCCATAAGGAATATCCTACCCAGGGTGGAGAAATTTCCAGATGCTGTTATGAGGTACTGAAATAATTGGCTTAACCAAGCTGAAGGTTTGGGAGATAGGGGAAAAGTATCTAATTACTGGAGATCACTGTCTACTTCTTGCAACACTCCAAAAGGGGCAAGAGGGATGGATACTTCAGTTCAGGCAGGCCCTTGAGCACAGAAGCATGTAAGGAACAGCAGAAATGGTAGACATATGCATTTTGAAGGGAGGCCTCTTCTGCTCTTGGTCAGCAACATGAGTCCTTTTGAACTTACAAAGACTGAAGTTTTTGCTGCAAGCTGAAGTCAGTGGTTTTTAGGGAAATAGTGGGAGTCTGACAAACAGATAGAGACATCAGGAGAAGTCAGGGCCCTTCTAACACGTTTCTATGTATCTTACCATGTTTGGACATCTTTTTAAAAAAGTCTCTCCATCTGGGGAAAGGCTGCCTATGATCGGGTGGGGAGAGGCTCGTCAATTCTTAGAGAGACCAAAGGGCCCAGCCATAAGCATGCCTGATATACAAACCAACCAACCCAGAGCCACACCTCCGCTATCTGACCCTATGCCCAGGCCAGGTACCAGGTAACTAGGGACTACCCCTATAGCTTAGAGCCCACTGAAATTATTCAGAGTAGCCAATCTTAAGTGTTTACCCTGCCCTGCCTTGCCTTTCCCACAGAAACCCCAATAAAGGCAGTGGCCTAATGTTTTCCCCTTGCTCCTATCTTCTGCCTGCTGACCACTTGGGGTCTTTCCCCTGTGAGTCTGCGTGATGTGCATGCCCTCTACCTCTAGGACCTGTGAGCATAATAAACTTTGTTTTCCTGAGCCTCTCCTGTGCCTCCCCTTGTGGCTGCACCTGACTGATCATGTCACAAAAGAACACAAAACAGCCCTTAACAATGGTGAAGGGAAGGCCCGGAACTCAGATGCAGACTGAGGGCAAGGGGAATCTTCCAGGGATCCAGAAGTCCTTAAATTGAGCCCTAGAATGACACAGAGGCTCTTAAACAGTTCTTGAAGGCACTGGCGGCCTCCAGTTAGAAACAAAAACCTTGAGAGCTGGGTAGGTTTTAATGACTGTATTCCTTGAGTTATTTGGAGTGTCCCTTGGATTCAGATTCCACATCTTTAAAACAAGAACACTGGATAAGGCCGGGCACGGTGGCTCAAGCCTGTAATCCTAGCTCTCTGGGAGGCCGAGGCGGGAGGATTGTTTGAGCTCAGGAGTTCGAGACCAGCCTGAGCAAGAGCGAGATCCCGTCTCTACTAAAAATAGAAAGAAATTAATTGGACAACTAAAAATATATAGAAAAAATTAGCCAGGCATGGTGGCACATGCCTATAGTCCCAGCTACTCGGGAGGCTGAGGCAGGAGGATCGCTTGAGCCCAGGAGTTTGAGGTTGCTGTGAGCTAGGCTGACGCCACGGCACTCTAGCCCAGGCAAAAGAGTGAGACTCTGTCTCAAAAAAAAAAGAACACTGGATAAGATAATCTCCAAAGTGTACTCTTGGTTTTCATGTTTTGTTTCTGGGGATTAAACATAGTATAAAGCATCAGTTTTTTAAAACCAAGAAGGATTCTCCTCATTCTGAACATTACATTTAAGAGTAAATGTGGGAGTAAGAAAGATTAAGCGTTTGTTTTCAAGTCTGTTCAATTCACTGGGTGATCTTAGACCAAGAACTCAATTTCTTCACCTGCAAAAGGGGATTTTGGATGCCTGTCTTCATAGGGCAACGAGAAAGGAAAAGAGAAACCTTTTGACTTCTTTTTAGGGAAGAAAAGATAGTGTGGAAATCCTAAACAGGATTACGGCAAAGCTCCAAAATGACTTTATTTTGGGTTTCCCAGCCCTGGTGATGGCATTTCTGACACCAATCATTGTTCCTTGTAGTTTCACATCCCTGTGGAGAATACATTTCCTAAGGGACACAGACTGGCCTTGGATAAAATGCTAGTGCTGGCTGTCTCTGATATTTCTAATTTTCCCTTTTAGCATCCTATTCTATCTGCCCAGGACTGACCCCCTAGATCCTTGGCTTCCACAAATCCTGCCCCAGCCTTCCTCCTCCCCAAAGGTCTTACCCACAGCTAAATTTCTAAAATATTGACCCATCATGACAAGTTAGTTCCATCTCTCCTTCCTGAATGTGTAAGTACATCAAGATTCAAAAGAGATGTCTTACTAATGGTGGCACTGTATGTATTCCGAAAGGGAAAGTTGCAAAAAAAAAACCCCACTGAGGATGTTGGTTATGCCAGGCAGCTCTCAAGACACACCCCCTACAGGCTACATACACATGGATGGAATTAGAGTTTGAACCAACTGGCACCTTCCCGTGCAGCCTGACCTGTCTGGCCTGTCCAGGCATAGACAGTGGCTCTTTCATTTGTGTTCTCTCAGCACTTTATAAGCATAGTCATTACACTTGTTAAAACTTATATGTCCTTAGCTGGAATAAAATGGGGGGACCAGCGACTATAACTTATTCATCTCTCTATTGTGTGTCTTTCACAAAGTAGGAATTCATTAAATTTTTGTGGAATGAATTATGTGAATGTGAATCACCACATTCTGTTCTCCTCGTGAATGGAAAGTAATCTGAAGGGAAAATAATCTCAGAAGCCTTGTACCCCCGATCTTAAACTGGGCCACGGCTGGCAAAGACACACCCTTGTGCTACTTTCTCCCGTGCCCAGGGCAGGCATTACTACTCAGTCACGGCCCTCTTTCTCACTACATTTGAGCCAGGCCCGGGAATCCTTCTCAACACAGTATTCCAGGCAGCCACCCACACTGAGCGAGCTGGCACATAAAAGAAGTTGATTTGGCAGATTTAGCATCCCTGAGGTAGTCTAAGATACCGAAGGACAAGAGGACACATGGCTCAGATGATGCTCTTCCTGCCACAACCAAAAGATGCAAAAGAATGCTCACATAGAGCCTGTACTGTTACTTTAAAATTCAAGATGCCGCCTTAAAACAGTGCCAAAAGAACCAGTGGACTCAGTGAGTAAACAACTGATCCCCTTGGTTATATAGCACTGTGGCTGCCTACATTTTAACTGGTTATTATCACTTTAAAGGAGACATTCTATCCACGATCACTCAAAGCTGGGATGCTGAGCTGTGTAACCTCAGTAAGGTAAATCTCCCTATGATTTCAGATATGTGAGAGGCAGTGTGGTACAGTGGATAAGATCACAGACCCCTGAGCACTGTTCCTAATTTATAGGGCTCTTGTAAGTATTTGGTATATTGATGTAGCAAGGTGGTTAGAACAGCATCTGACACAGAAGCATCATCTACAGTTATTGCAACAGGCCTGGCTAAAGCCTACCAAACAACTAGTAAAATAGCCAACGTCAATTAAATGAGGCTTGGTTTATGCTGGCACTCCAGTTTGCAGTTCAATGGTTTCCCTATCAACTGATGGCTACTGCCTTGATAAAAGGCTATCAGAACAGGCCTAGGGTAGAGTAAAAAAATGCGCTTGCATTTTACCTTTTCCCCCTAAAACCCTAGCAATTATCAGACAAGGACAGCTAGGTATTCCACTACTTCCTTTTTCGCTTTGGTTGCCAAGAACCATGATGTTACATTTCATGTTGAACTTTGGAAGCTTTCTGTAGTTGAGTTTCCTAACATCATCATTTTGTTTTTTAAACCTGGCTCTTGCCTTTTTATTCTTATTCTAAAGGCTTCTAGAGTTAATTATTTCTATGATTTTAACTCAAATTTTTTTTTTTTTTTTTTTGGAATCAGGCTGAATGTACAGAAATACACAAAAACATATATTTGTCAGATTCTCCATGTGAATGTCGGCCAGGACATGTGTGTGAGATGATAG
This sequence comes from Propithecus coquereli, assembly GCF_000956105.1. Lineage (NCBI taxonomy): Eukaryota > Metazoa > Chordata > Mammalia > Primates > Indriidae > Propithecus > Propithecus coquereli. Next base: position 1,447,545 of record NW_012150408.1, read on the forward strand.
ATTACATTTTTATGTATTACATACCACAATCACCTAGGAATACAGGGCAAATCCCACATTAACATTCTCCAGAGATATCAGAAAGGGCTTTCATTATGTTAACATTTCACCATAATGATCATTGTTTTGTTTTGTTTTGTTTTTTTAAAGTCACTCCCCCTCCTCACTCTCAGATCCTTGCTCCTAGGTTAGAAAGTGAAGCTAAAAATCACAGAGAAGTGATCAGCCAGGCTAAAGACAGATTCTGTTGTTGAAACCAGTTCTCTTTTTCATCCTCTACCCTGGGTTTCATAGAATCAAAGAGCTCATTTGCTATAGTTGTCCGGTTTTTATAGAGGAAAATGAGTCCCAGAGTGGAGAAGTGACTAGTTAAGGTCACGCAGCATGTTAATGGCTGAGCTAGTTGTTAAGTAAAACCTAAATCTGACTTCTAGGCCCATGTTCCGCTTAAAATGCAAAGATGCCTCTCTAGACCACTGAAATAGAAAACGAGGAAATTGGCTTTTAAGTGGCCAATTTGAATTTGAAACTTTTGAAATGGATTATTTTGTTGTAGCGAAAGGGAGGATTGTTTTTGAAAACAAGACACTAGTTCCATAAAAATCAAAGTACTCCAGGAAATGTTTCTGCTGCAAAATTTCATTTACTATTAAGGCACTGAAGGTGCGCTCATTCACTTAGAATCACGGGCCAATTCCAAACCTAGGAAATCAAATCGTTCATCCAACCAACATATACTCATTGATTACTTACTCCATGCCAGGCAATGCACTGGGTCCTAAGGATATTTATTATCTAAGTCACAGGGGTCCCCAACCTATGGTGAGTTGTATAATTATTTCACCATACATTACAATGTAATAGTAATAGAAATAAAGTGCACAATAAATGTAATGCGCTTAAATCATCTTGGAACCACCCCCTCCACCCCACCCTCCACTCCCCAGTCCATGGAAAAATTGTCTTCCATGGAAACGGTCCCTGGTGCCAAAAAGGTTGGGGATCTCTAAACACAATCCTTGCTCTTCAAGGAGTTCAGGGTCTAGGGAAGATATTCAGCACAAGTGCTACCACTCCACATTCTCTCAGGTGTTCATGACAGATGTCACCAATTCATTATATAACCATTTTTCATGCTGAGCCTGAAACTGGCCTCAAAAATCCTTCCCAAAGCAACCCTCTAAGCAGCCACAAGCAATTAATCAGAGGCGCACCCAAAATGCAGTCTATTTGTCATCCCTGGACTAGTACCGTTACTATATGCCTACTAAATGATATGCAATTTGAAGCCTTTAATGTATGTTTTAGAACTGTGTTTCCCCAGCATTCAGAAGCCAAGAATATAAATTCTTTCATTCATTTAGTGTTTATTGAACTCCTGGGTGAAGAACAATTCTACGCACTGTAAGAACCCTGGATAATGGCTCATGAAAGACCCCAAGAAGAGACCCTAGTTATCTTTCACCTGAAATTCCCATTTCAGATTGGGGAGCACAACCTCTATCTCATGTCTGTCATCACTCACAGTTGTCATCTGCTGTGGGGGAATCAAAAGCCAGCGCTGCCACAGTTCTGACTTCACAGCAGCTGCTTATCATCCCAGTGATTCACCAACTGTGCAAGAACCATTTACCAGCAGTGCTGCCTAGTATCGTCCTTCCTGCTGCAAGTGTTTGGAAGTACCACAATACTTCCGACCCCACGGCAAGGTAGACCCAAAGACAGCTGCACGACCTCCATTTCATAAACCTGACGTCTTTCCTCTTGCTTGAATAAGTTGTATTCTTGGGATCTGATCAAGGGAGAAAAGGCAGGAAGACATCATTTCCTTTTAATGGCTTTTACTGTGTCCTTAACCATTTTAATTATCAGTGATAAGTGACCCTGTGAAGCTCCGCTTTGCAGAGGTGTGGTATTACCCCATAGCCGACTGTGCTTCAGCAGCAGAACACTAAGTGCTGTTGTCTGGAAGGAGATACGTTGGAAACTGACGTTTCGTTATGCCCCAAAGTACATCTTCTCAGCATGTTCAGCCCCATAGGGTGTCATTCACCAATTATCTGTGTTTACACATTAGTTCACTTCCAATACCAGGGCCTCAGAGAGGCCAAATACTTAAAAAAAAAAAAGTACAGATGCAGAATGAACAGAAAAAAGGTGACAGAGGTTTAGGGTTAAACCAGGAAGAGAACTTCACAAGTGTCTACTTCTTTCCATTACATTTTAAGTCCAAATAGTGATTGTGACTTTTGTTAGACACAGGGTTAGGTACTGGGCTATGGGGTGTAGAAACGGAAATAAGCTTCTTTTCAGCCCTCAAGGGTTTAGATTTCTTAGGAAAGGCAAGATGGAGTAGTGATAAGCTAAACACCATGGGTTTAAATATTGGAATATACAATGTTGCCAAAAGAACAGAACAAAATAGAATTACAATATGACCCAGCAATTCCACTTCTAGGCATATACTCAAAACAACTGAAAATATGTTTCCACAACAACTTGTACACAAATGTTCATAGCAGCATTATTCATAATAGCCAAAAAGTGGAAACAACCCAAATGTTTATCAACTGAATAAACAAAATGTGGTATATCCATATGATGGAATATTACTTGGCCTTAAAAAGGAAAGATGTTCTGATACATGCTGTAACACGGATGAATCTTGAAAACATGTTAAACGGAGGAAGCCAGTCAGAAAAGACCATATACTGTAGGATTCAATTCACATGAAATGTCCAGAAGAGGTGAATCTATAGAGTCAGAAAGATTAGTCACTGCTCAGGGCTAGGGTCTGGGGAGTGGTATTGGAGGAGCTGACAGCTGACTGCTCAAAGGTGCAGGGTTTCTTTTCGGGGGGATGAAAATGTTCTAAACAGATCATGGTCATGGCTGCACAACTCAATGAATATTTTAAAAATCACTGAATTGTACATTTTAAAAGAGTGAATTGGAGGGTATACGAACTATATCTTAATAAAGTGGTTACCAAAAAACAAAAAAAAAGAACAGCACAGGCAATACTGTAGAGGCTCAAAGGAGGGATAAAGAATTTCTGGCTTAAATGGTTTGAAAGAGCCTCACAAGACAGGCTAGGTATTTGAGGTTAGTTTTAAGGAGCAACAATTAACCATAGGTGGGGCTGATGGGAGGAACAGGGTATGAGCCCAAGGACAGAGATGCTCTGGGACGGCAAGCAACCTAGCTTGATTAGTTTGGAGCCTCAACTGAAGAACTAAGGATATTAGGCTGAAAATATAGTTGTGGCCAGCCTGGGCTAAGTCTGAGGGGCTGAAGATGGCCCTGGGGAGGGCGGAATCCATTCAGCCTTACCAGGGCTCCTGGTTTCCAGGCCAAAAAGGAGCAGCACGTTGGCAAGCTCCTGGTCAGCTTCTCTCACTTTTAAGAGAAACAGATGCCCTGGAGGAAGGAACTGTGGTGAGACTGCATTCATACTTCTTCAAAGTGAGCACGTGGGAGGCCAGAACAGGCTCCCTTCTTTCAGAGGAGAAGGGAGAGCAAACAGACAGACGCGGAACAGGAAAGAGCAGAAGAGGTGCCTTCGGATGTCCAGAAATCATCTGCTAGAAACGGGTCACTCTGAACCACATTATTTCAGAATTGTCATTGTGGGTGGATGTGTGAATCTTATTGGGTAAGGAGATGGGATGAGTTCTGTGAGAAATTTTTGGACTTAATTACTTGAGTGAGGTTTCACTTAAAAATCAATAACTTATTTCCTGAAAAGTCTGCAAAAATCAACAAGGTATTGTATATAACTTCAGTTTCTAGACTCAGTGAGTTCTAGTTCTTCACAGGTAAAAGAACATTTAGGCACACCTTACCTTGTATAATGTGTGGCTCCATCTATACAGTAATTTTCAAAAAAAAAGAAAAATCTCCTTGATTAGAATCCACGTGTAAATAATTACACTTGAGAGAAATAAAGCTGATGTTTTATAAACCAGTCTTTTCAGTAAGTCAGGCTATCTTTCCACATGTTCTCTACAGTTTTGATAAGATCAAAAGAAACAGCTGCAAAAATAGAGCTTCTCAGAGGCCCGGTCTGAGTCTTCTGCATGTTTGTATTCTCTATAGCAGTGCTAGCCTACAGAACTTTCTACAGTGATGAAAATGTTCTATATTTGTGCTGTCCAGCATGGCATCCTCTAGCTACATGTGGCCATTAAGAGCTTGAAATGTGAGTCATGCAATTTAGAAAGTCAAATTTTCATTCCATTTAATTTTCATTAACTTAAATGTAACTTGCTGCATGTGGCTGGTGGCTGCCGTACTAGACAGAGGAGCTGTACAGGATTCAGAACGATGCCTTGTTCCTCATAGGTGTTTGATAAATATCTGTTTAACTCAATGAGAATTTATTCAGTAACCACACACTGAGCTTCCTCTATCTGCCAAGCACTCTGCCAGATGTTGGGTATCAGTGAAATGCTGCTCCTGAATTAGTTAGAACCTGTGGTTGCAAGGGACAGAAAACTCAACCCTGATTTGCTCAAGTGAAAGGGAAACCATTGGCTCCTATGCCTGGAAAAACCAGGATAATGGTGCTCTCAGTGCAGCCTGTTTTAGGGCCTAGAGGAAATACCAGGACCACCCTCTCACTCTCTCAATCCAACCAGGCTTGGATTTCTTCCATGTGTGGTCTCCATATTCAAACTGGCTCTCCATTCACGAACACTGGAAAGCTGCCCCAGCCCAGACCTTGCATTGTCAAGTTCCAAGTCCTAATCCTGGTCTCCTCGCCCAAGTCCCATCAGATCTTGTTGGTTATGATTGGGTCATATGCCCATTTCTGAACTGATCGTTATGGCCAGGGAAATACGATGTGTTGATTGTCTTGAGCTTTAACTACCATGTTCCGACCCTAAGCCATGGTTTCCATCAGAAAACCACATGGGATGACAGTGAGGTCCTGGATGGTCTTGGAGTAAAATCAAGGTAACTATTAGGAAGAGGAAATTTTCCTAGGCAGGAAAAACAACAGATACCCATTCTAGTCTCTCTTTTAAAGAGCTCAGTGTCTCTCTAGGGAAACCTTAATAAAAACGCTGGTCAGATCTGCTGGCAAGATAGTAAAGAAAATACTATCTAAATGGAAAAGCTCAATTTAGCAAGATCCAGGTTGAAATGATAGTAACATTTATTTACATGGAAATTTCTCTAATGTTGTATACTTTTTCCTAGATAATTCTCATAAAACCCTTGTGAGGAAAGGTTACATCTATGAAATCTAGAAACCTTTAAGGTGGAACAGTCAGCTGAGCAGGGCCAGCTGCCAGTGGTTTTCCATGCCTGTTTCAGACTCCAGATGTCCCCCTCCTGCACTCCCCTGTCACCAAGGATATGCTCAGACCTTAGAAGTCCTGACATGTGGATGCAAGCAGACACAGGGCAGCCCACCCAGGGAAGGGACACACAATTGCCAATTCACACAATGCAACGTGAATTGTCTATTTTCATAAGGGCTACTCCAAGAGAGATTATTTGTGGGCAGAAAAACTCATGCAAGAGCCAAATGAATTTGCCCCACATAGAAGACAAAGAGCTTGGAACATCACTGAAATGAGAAAAATTAGCCAAAACAGCTGTAGCACTTGAGGATCTTTTAAATAGCCTCCTCCTGCCTACTTCTCCACCCTTTTCTAGCTGTTCTCTCTCACTCATTACATACTGACTGAGGTTTTGCTATTGTTGGCTCAAAGGGACAGCCGAGGCTGGGAAATACTCTTTTTAGCAAGCAAATCATTTTATCCCTCTGAGTTTTCTGGTATTATCTTTCATGAAGATGGCTCTGGATCATGCTGAGAATTACTCTGAAATTTCTTGGCTTGTTTCTAGGAGGAAAAGAGGTTAACGAAGCTTGTGGACAGGCCTTTACACACTTTAAGGACATTCAGTGCTTGGGCACATGCAAGAAGGTCCACACCCCCATCTGTTCTCCTTTGAGGGAATCCAGAGAACTCTCAGCCCCTGGTCAGACATCAAACTGACCAGTCCCTCCTTTTACTATACAGGGAATCTTCCAATTTGAGTGTGACTCTCCCCAGGCATGGTGGACAGAGCTGTAGCTACTCCATGCTTGGTAAGAAAGTAGGGATTATTTGCTCCTAACACCCTTTTCGGGTTTTAACAGATTGCTCAGGTCAACAGTAACTGGGCCCGCTCCTCACTGGACTGCCCCACTGCACCTGCCGATGAGAACATGCACTTTGGCAGATAAGAACTGGTCCGCCCTTGGGTTGGCAACTGGTACACAGCAGGTGCTTAATGAAGGCTGGTGAAATGTGGAATATTGCTGGTAACAGGGAGATGTTACTGTGCATTAAAGAAATACTAGAGATGGGTCTTAACACTAATATCTGCAATAATTGTCTCCTATCCACAAAAGTGTTCATTTCTTCTACTCTATAAACCTCAGTCCCCCAATCCTAAGGAATTGTCATCTCTAAGGTGACTCAGCTTTTAAAATGGCCTTTATTGTGGATCTCAAGCCTAGGTAATCAAGCTATGTTAACTGATTCTGCATTCCTCCAGGGCTAACTCCACAGAACTCTACTGGATCAGATTAGCACGAAGCCCTTAGTCCTTTCCCTACTATATTGTTTGCTGAAGTGTCTAGTGGACCTTTTTATGGGTTTCATCTTCTTGTTCATTTTTAAAGTAACAGCCTTACTGAGATAGAATTCATTCAGATACCATAAATTCACTCATTTAAAGTGTACAACTTGGTGGTTTTTGGTATATCTAGAGTCGTATAATCAAGTCACTCCCTGTTTCCCCCCCAGCACCTCCCCGCAAGTCCTTGGTAAACGCTAATCTATTGTTATATCTCTGTGGATTTGCCTATTCTGAACATTTCATATAAATGGAATCTCATTTTTAAAAATGTTATATTTTCTATGGATGCCAGTTCTTATGCTAGGTAGGAATCACAAACTTGGGTGAAAACTGTGCCTGCCTTCAAAGTCCGACAACAAATGTCTGCTGAGCACAGAACTCCCTGGGTTTTCTCTTGGGCACAAAAGCCACACTCATATCAAGTGGCAGAGGCCCTTTGTACCAGTGATAGACTCACACACCAGGAGGCCCGTCATTCTCCTTGGGCTGAACTGTGGTAGGTAGATGCTACCCAGGGCTCCATCTCATGTGATCGGGCCTAGAAATGTTGACCTTTACTTCTATTTTGTCAAGTTCCCATACCTGGCCCTTTTCAAAGGGGAGACACCCTCCTTGGTAAAAATTCAGAAGTTTTGGTTTTTAAATGTATGCATCCAATTTGTCTTTTTCATCCCATTAAGATCAAAGGAATATTCCTCTTGGGTTTCCGATAAGGTAGTTGAGATTTTCCTGTGCCATAATGACTATACTTAGCACATACGATGGGGGTGTAGTGAGGTCTCCCTATAGATCTTGAAAATAAGATTAGCCTTGAAGGAGGGCATTAGCAAGAGCTGGCGTGCCCGTAGGCCAGCAGCCATGCATAGAAGTCATTCGCGGAGGAGACTGCAGAAATGTAGTTGAGGAGACGGGCAATTCCAATTGCAGTCAAAATGACAAAGCAGTGGTCTCAGAAAATATGATTTTAACTAAGAAACCTGGAACCTATATAACTCTAAAAGACTGTTCACAGATGGTAGCAGGGCCCATGTAGAGTTGCAACTGTTTAGAAATTGGCAAGGCTGTCCCTCTGGAGAATAGACCTCTGTGGTAAGTGAGGTATCACGGCTCTGTGAGGCGAACACCGAACCTTCCAATTACCAGTTGTCTCCCCATCTACGTGTGGGGAGTAACAAAACAAACTGAGCTGCCCAGTTCATATGTCAATGTCTTGTGAGTCTGGTCTGTGGGAGTTAGTCCAGAGGCACTACAAAGCAGTAAAGAACACAGGCTCTGGAGACAAACTACCTGGCTCTAACGCTTACTAGCTGCATGGTCTTGGACAACTTACTTAGCCTCCATATGCCTCAGTTTCCTCATCTGTGAAACAAAGTGGTTATGAAGATTTAGTGAGATAATCCAAATAAATGCTCAGTACAATGTCTGGGACATAGCAAGCTCTCAGAGGTTAGCCATTACCTCACTGTCCACAGGAGAAACAGACCACCCTGTGAGTTGGGGAGGCCCCAGGAGTCCAAGTGAAAGCAGAGATTTGTCCATGGAGGGCCAAACACAAACTTGATGCTGTTGAATTTACTTTAACTCCAGGGCTTCCATGCCTGTTCAACTCTTACATACGATTCAAAGTGAAAATGTTGTCTCAGTAGTTAGCGTGTTTTTTGTATATAATTGGGTTTTTTTGCCCTGCCATTCAACTAACGTATATTATTCTGAGTACTTATGTGCAAAGCACCTTTTAGTCTATGAGGGTACAAACGGGTCCTTGCCCTCCAGAAGCTTAACATCTAATTGGGAAGAGAGGACTAGAAAGCCACACAGTTGTCTGCGGCCACCCTGTCCTGACTGCGCCGGATCCTGTCTGCCCTCGGAAGCTAAACAGGGTCAGGCCCGGTATTTGGATGGGAGAAAGCCACACAGTTAACTGGTGATTCAAACATATTTGTTAGATTTAGGCCAACCATCCGTTTGGTGCTCGATTTTCTACTAAAGAGCCATAAGCAAGAGAAGGGCTAGGAAAATCACTCCATCTAGAATGACTCCATCCTATGGAATATGGGACGCTTTCAGTACACTAAACTGAAATCAACTGTCCTCTCTCTCCCCCTATGAGGCTCAATCTCTCTCCTTTCCATCCCCTTCAAGGTATGGCCAAGTACTGTGAAGGCCCTGGGACCTTTCAGCCTCAAATTTTCAGCCTCGTATTTTGGCCGCCTGTGGTAGCAGTGGGTGAAGGCAGATGCAGCAGCCTCCACACTACAAGTTCACACTGCGTTCCTGCGCAGCGCCTTTGAAGATTCGTCCAATTACTGCTTTATGCCATCTCTCCCTCCTATTCATGAGTGCAGTGAGGGGAAGGATAGTGGGCTTTGTTCATCATATCATATGGTATCCATCCCCTGCCCCACAACCATGACATTTTCTTTTTGTGACATTTTAAATACAGTTCTGGGGTTCTCTCAGGTTCCATGGGGTCTAGTTGCTACATTTTAAGTACATTACTCTGGTGTAAGATGTCAAGTAGGGGAGAGAGGCCCCCAGGGTCTGCCTTGCATTTTGTGGACAAACATCCAGAGACAGGGAACACTGGGAGGCTCCATTCATTTTGGAACAGCCCCCAGTTTACTGATTGTTCTGTTGCCTCAAGAAATTCATAGCACCTTCAGGCAGGGGAACAACAGTGTGGCATTTATTGAAATCTACATCTGGTAGCAATTTGTTCAACAGCAACCAGCTTTCCCCGCATCCTTCTCTTCAATCGAATAATCCACAGGGGCCCATAATACCCCACAACTGTTCATTTGTGCAAGGCCTACATTGTGTTGTTTATGTTCCTAATTACAGATCTGGGTTTATCAACAAGTTTCATCCTGGCAGGTAATTTTTTAGACTGCTGAGGACACTAAAGGCTCTTGTCCTGAGGCAGAGGCGCTGTCACTGACCATGGCCACCTGGGCTGAAAGACAAAGCCGCACACTGACCTCAGGCTCCCCGGCTCCCGAGTCCACACTTGGTCAGCAGAAGCAGCCAGAGCACCGCTCCTCCCCACCCCAAGAGGTGAGGCCTCACGACGGTGTGCGGGAGCGTGGAAGGAGGAGTAGCCAAGCTTTAACCTAGAATGAGACTTCTGTGTGCTCTGGAGAAAGGAAGCAGCACTATGCGCCCATCTCAGAGACACTTCTTTCTTCCCTCCTTCCTTCCTTCCTTCCTTCCTTCCTTCCGGCAGTGGTGAGGGAGACTATGCAGCCAGTTTGCTAAAAGACTCAGTGAATAAAGAGTTCTTCTCTGCTATTTGTGGTTAGGTGAGAAGACGGGTAAATCTAGAAAGCAGGGTGCATCAAGCTTAAGGGCAAACCTGGGGACTGGAATTTCATGATTTGCACTAAACTTCTTAATATGAATTGCCTGTAGAAAAGCGGAATTGTTTGAAAGGGACGGGAACAAACGTGGGAATAGAATTAAGAGTAGAATGGGCTTAAAATGAACTTCTGTCACGTGTGTCCAACATCCATCCACCCATGTCAGCCCCCCCTTTGGGAGGGGGGTCTGTCCCCCATCACTCCAACCATGTGGTTCTGAGGGAGGCTGCCAATCGTCACACCCTGCCATTGGCCCAAGCTGGCCAATCACAGCAGCCCTTCCCTGTCTGGTGTAAGCAGTCCTGAGAAGGCATGTGACCTAGGTCTGGCCAATCACAGTCCTTATCTGGGATTTTCCTTTTGCTGCCACTCAGAAAGATTTCTTAAAGGAAGAATAAGATTTTGGAGTTATTTGAGGCCATGTGTCTTGGTACATGGGGAAAAAAAGAACCTATTGGCAGTGAGAGAGAGAATAAAGCCAACAGAGAGAGAACTGAGATGAGCAGTAAAGACAAAGATGGTCTTGACATTAAATCTCCCAATCTAGGATCCTTGGAGCCAGGATGCCATGGCCTGGTTTCATGAAGCAACTCTTCTATGCTAAAACCAGTTCAAGCTTTTGGTTTCTGTCATTTGTAACCAGGGTACAGATGGCTACAAAAGGTTTTTCATTAAAAATGATTGCTATGATGATAACTAAATAAATATAAGTAAACACACTCTGAAAAACATAAGATGCACCCAAGTGTCAGATATTGACTGCATGTGATACAGTTATGAGTGGCAGATGGGCACTAGAAAATGCCAATAATCTGATGTCAGGCAGTGAATTTTAGAAAACTTTTTATTATGGAGACCTGTGAAGATAGACAGATGGAATGGTATGATGCCCTCTCATACCTCCCCAGTAACCAGCGACCCATGGCCCAGTCCAGGAGAGCAATAGTTTTAACCAACTCCCCCTAGAGCACAGTTGGTTCACCGTGACTGTACCAGGGTTCCAGGCCTGAGCTGTCCCTTGACTGACTGGATTTAGAGGTAGGGCCCCTGGTAATGGGGTAGAATCTTAAAGGAGGAAGTCAAAAGTCAGGAATTCATGAATTCATGACCTTTGTCAGGCTTGTAGTCTGCCCAGACACCATGACCTGGCATGTGCCTCATTCTTTTAAAGGCTCATTTATGATGTCTTAATATTGTCCTTGGATGTATATCTTGTCATGGTAAGTATCAATGTAAGAAAACTCTATTAGTGTTGAAAATAAACCAGCTACAAAAAAGTATTTTGAATGTTAATACCAAGTTTCCCCTATGGGCTAAATTAAGGGGTTTCCTCCCTTTTATAATTCATTTACAAAAACGGATCATAGTCCTACAAAGAAATAGTCCTCTGGTGTACTTAATTCAGGGTACAGATAAGGAAGATGGTCAAAATCATGAAATCTAGGCATTAATGAGTTATTCTATCATTATCATAGAATGTTAGGTTGGCAGGGAATATAGTAATCTCCAACCTAATTGAATCAGGCTTTCTAGTGCAGGTGTGGTCTAAACACTAGTAATTTTAAAAAGCACCCCAGATGATTCTGATGGGCAGCCAAGATTGAGAACCACTGCTCTAACCCAGCCAATATTTTTGTTTAGCAAATGAGGATGCTGAGGCCCAAAAGTATGGGACTCTGACCAAGTCAAACATCTGGGATCAGAACACAGGTTGCTGGGCTCCATCCTATTTTTCAAGTAAATAACTAGGTCATCCTATTGTGCTTCCTTTTAACAGGCTATATTAAGTATAACATACAAGAATTTTTAGAGTTGAAGTAGAGAAATAAACCATCAGGAAAGAAGAATCCATATAAGTAATAAATATAAAATGTTTAACCACATGTTGATCAGGAAAGTGCCAATTAAAAGCCTAATGTGATACTGTTACACACTTAACAGACTGGTAAAAATTTAAAAATATGACAGTATCCAGATTTTGGCAAGGATATAAAAAGACACAGAAACTCCCATATACTACTGGTAACCAGGTAAATTGGTAAATTGCTTTGGAAGACAATTTGTCATGATCTAATAAAGTTGAAGATGCATATTTTCTATGACCCAACAATTCTGGTCCTAGGTAAGCAACCTAGAGTATGCATTCCCAATGGGGGTGATGTCACTCCCCGACCCAAGGAACAAAAATGGTGGCCCTCCAAAGCTCACCCTACCCAATAAAATCCTATTCTTCAGTATTAATTAAATTTAAATCCTAAATTTTGGTATTAAATTTTTTCCCTAGGAGGAGTGATAATGAAAAAAAGGTTGAGAAATAATGACCCAGAGAAATGTTGCACATGAACCCTGGGAGATACATACAGCAATGCTCCAACCAGCACTCTTTCTTACAGTCCCAAACTGGAAGGGCTACAGACATCCATCTATAGTACAGGAGAAATTGTGGTATATCCAACACAAACAAACTTCAGCGGCACATGACAACATCGGTAACCTTCACAATGTAGAGCAAAAGAAGACGCAAAAGATTATATATGGCATAATTCCATTTATAAGAGTTCAAAGCCGGGCAAATGGACTTATATTGTTTAGGGATCCCATACACCAGACTGATGCTATAAAGAAAAAGCAGTTACTTTAGGGCTCTAGTCAGGGAGCAAAACATGAGATGCCTGAAGGGCAATAGGATATTTTTTCACCTGGGTGTTTATATCATAATTGTTCTTTAAATTACATATAATGTTTTATGTTTTTTATATGTTATAGCTCATTTGAAAACATTAAAATATTAAAAAAAGCAGGGAGGAAATTTTATCTTTGTCATTTTAATTGTCCTAAAGCATTGTTTGGACCAAGTTATTCCTCCATTCTCAGGTAATAATACAAACCACCTCAAATGTGCATGGTGCTTTCAGACTTTCATTTACATAATTTCATTTGCACCTCAGCATTACTAGGAAGGAGTGAGTCAGAATCCAATTCTCAAAGGAGGTAATTGCTTAAGTTAGACTGGTAGGAATACCAGGCCAGTCCCATGGGAAAGGAAACAGGTTTTGACAAGCAGGACCAGTTGAACAAAGTCTAGAGGTGGGAGAAAGCGCAGCACCAGAACAGACGTATGCACGGCTGAGCTGAAGGGAACCTGGGGACACACTAGAGGAAAAGCTACATTGGCTGTCCTTTTAAGGAGTTACTTTCAAAACAGGTAAGAATGTTCTTTTTATTAAAAAAAAAAATCACAATTTTAAAAAAGGGCTGTCATGAGTGACACATGTAGGACAACTCAATTGTTCTTCGTGTAGAATCAACATCAAGAGATTTTGGAAGCATAATTTTTTGATAGTTGGGCAGCTGGTGACCGCAAAATAAAATAAAATCACAATTTAATCAAGCAGTTGCCATTGTTCATATTACTAAGTTTTTTACACAGATTTTTTGAAAGATAAAATGTATTCTTATACCCTGACTGAAATACAATAGTTCTTTATAGGTTCTTCTACAATAAAATCATGTGTTACTAATCTCTTTGACACTCAAATATCCATTTAACATGAATTACAATTTTAATAGTTAATGATTAAAGTTCAAGACATCTATATTCTAAGCCCCATAATATTATATGTCTAGAAACTTTTTTTTTTTTGAGACAGAGTCTCACTCTTTCACTCAGGCTAGAGTGCAGTGGCATCATGATAGCTCACTGCACGCTCAAACTCCTGACCTCAAGCAATCCTCTTTCCTCAGCCTCCCGAGTAGTTAGGACTTACAGGCATGCACCACTGTACCAGCTAATTTTTTTTGTGTGTGGTTTTTTTGTAGAGACAGGGTCTCACTATTGTTGCTTGGGCTGGTCTAGAACTCCTAGCCTCAAGCCATCCTCCCTCTTTGGCCTCCCAAAGTGCTGATTATGGGTGTGAGGCACCATACCTGGCCCAGAAACATTTTTATTAAAAGAAAATCTATAGTGGTTGTCCAGTTGGTTCACTTGTATTTAGCTTACAATAACTAATGTTTATATTACACTTCTAAAGATTTCAAAGCACATAACACCACCGACTTTGTGGGGTAAGTGTTATCATATTTTACAGATAAAACCCAGAGAAGAGGAAGTGATGCAACTAGTGAATGGACCAAGAGTGAATTCCTACGCTTCAGAACCCACATCCTAGGTTCCTTCCATTAGACCACCCTGTTTCTAGGCCCATGCTGCTAAGGGCTAAAGACAGCTCAGCTTACCATGATTTCAGCCATCATGGCATTAATGCACAACGTTTTATTTCCACAGGTTATCATTAAAAGAAAGGGGAGAAAGGCAAGGGGGAACAGAGTATACATAAACCAATATTTGGGTACAGAAACTAGAAATAGTTATCTCTAAAATGTTGGTTCTGAATTCGTGCTTTAAAATATCAATTCAATGCTTAGAGCTGAAGTTAGACCAGAATAGCATAAATGTTGTATGTGTGTGCCTTTCATGAAAGTGAAATATTTTAGAAATTCTTTTTAAAGCCAAATTTATTTCTTTTAAATAAAATGCTAGACAGAATTAGGTATAGCCTCTCCCAAAGAGGATTCAAGTAGGCTAAACACAAATACTTTAAGTTAGCAGCAAATTAAAACAAAAAAACTCCCATAGCAGTTTACTTATTTGTAATTAGGAACTCAATAATTTTGTCCTACAACAATAAGATATAGATATTTCTAGCTTAACACTGATTTTTTTTTTTTTTTTTTTTTTTACTGGGCAGCTGAACAAAAGCAAGTGGGGGCCAACTCTTAATTTCCCTTTATAATTTAGGGAAAAGTAGAGGCCAGGAAGAAAGAAGCTATCTGTTAGCTGCTCTTTTCCCAATGGTAAGTCCAGAGATGGAACCAGAAGTTCATCAGCAAGTAAAATCTCATCCCCACAGATTTTATTAGAAGCCAATTTAAGAGTAAGAAATCACAGTGATGCTGGCTGACCAGGCCCCAGGATGTACAGAGAAAGAAGTCATGCTATCTGAGAATGCAGTTGTAAGGAAATAGACAAAAAGCGAAACTGCTTTTGGAAACTGCTCAATGTGAAAGTAGACATACTCTCTATAAAGCTGGATGCACCTGTATCATCTTCCTCTCTGCTCCCAGCCTTATGAAGTGTATTGTAAACTTTAGGATGTAGACAAACACTGAGCACAGCAAGGTTTAACAATGTCCGATGAACTTAAGTCAATCCACTTCTCTGAGCCTCAACAACCTCACTTGTAAAATGGGATTATATCCATCTCATAATAATCTTGTGGGCATCAAAAGGGTAGGTTCAAAGGTGCCTAAAAATCATAGATAATGTAGTCAACATTAGTTGCTATAGCTCTCTTGGTACTTTTCACCAGAGATCTTGGATGCTGTCATGCTGTGGATCATTCTGGAATGCCTTCTCTTGTTCTCCTCTCCTACACTTGGCAGTTCCAACCTTCAAGGCCCAGCTCAAAGCCTAACCCTTACCTGGAGCCCTCTCTCACACCGTATTCTGCTGAAACCCTGCAGAACTCACTGAACCACGTACATACCCACCACCCTCCAGTCTCAGTTACTTTTCCATCCTACCTCCCCAACTATACCACGTCTGCTGAAGGCCTGGCTTGTACCTCTTTGATTCCCACACCACTGGGAACTTGGCAAAGGGTTGATAAATATTTGTTGACTGATAGAGCCATGACAAAACATCAACAACATTTAATTTTAAAAAATACATACTTTAGGACATTTCACATTCCCTTCCCTCCCTGCTCCCCCATAGCTAACTGAGAAGCAAGATGGATCAAAACTAAGAGCTCAGAACCAAAAATCAACTTAATTTTACAGTCACAATATGGAAACCCCCCAAATTCAACACTTAGCAGCTGTTATGTTTGCAAATGAGAAGAGTCAGCTATAAAAATATAGCACTTAGGGCAAACTGCAAGGACACCTCCCAGGAAAGCCTCCACTGCTGATGCAAAGTCAGGAAGTGGGCTCAGCAGCACCCGTGGCCAGAGCTCTCCATTTCCTGATCCCCAAGAATTCCTTTAGTTTTCACTTTCTCTCTGACAGGCTAGATCTTGGAAAACCCCTCCTACCCAACAAAATGCACTAATTTATCTTATTATTTTAATAATTCAAAGGGATTCATAACTGTGAATCAGAGCTTCTGATGCAGTCTGGCAAACCAGTATGCCATTCCACTCTGAGACAACAGAATTTGGTTAAAAACCAAAAAATCTTGAGTAGTTGGCCAATGTAATCTTCTCAAGTCTTAAATGTTTTATTTCTGCTTGGTTTTTCAAAATACTGTAAATAGCTTTCACAGTCTCATTCCTACTTCCTCAAAAGCCTCCGGCACTGGGGACCCTGGGTAAAGGATGGGTAGGCACCTGCTCAGGGCTGGCTGGCTCTTGGGGCTGTCCAATCAGACCAGGATGCCCGGGAGACACCCAGAGAAGCAGCTCAGCTGGAAGAGGGCTGCCTGAAGCAACAGGACCTCTGGGGCATGTTACTTAATAAGATAATAATGGTCTCCTCATTTAGAGAAGAGGATGAGGGTGTCAAGGGAGTTGAACAGATACACTTAAGTTTATATACCAAGTGACTGTGCTTAAGTATTACCGGAAAAAACTCTTAAGTGTAAAGTTACCAACTTGAGAAAAAAGCAAACAATGGTTTAAAATCCTGTGAACTACTGGGAAAACTGGGACACGTACTGGACTTTAGATGTTATCACAGAATTATTGTTCACTGTTCTCCGATGATACTGTTTACACTGAAGAATGTCCATATTTTAGGAGATTCATGCTACAAATTTAGGGGTGAGGTATCTCTGTATATGGAACTTGCTTTCAAATGGCTCAGCAAAGGAGAAAATGTGTAAGTGTGTATGTGATGTGATGTGATGCTGAGGGAGGTGTGGGTGTGTGCATGCACGCACTCAGAGAGAGAGACCCAGTGTGGCAAAACGTTAATTGTTGAATCCAGATAGAAAGCATATGGGAGTCCACTACACCTTTCATTCAACTTCACTGTGCGTTTGAGAATTTTCAAACTCAAAAGACTTTTGCGGGGGATAGGAGGGGGAATCCTGGGGTAAAGAGGGAAATTTTAAAAATTCAGACCCAGATTGGGATTTGGATCTTTCAAATACCTCCTTAAATTTACAAAAATAGATAGCAAAGCACTCTCATCTTCCCCTAACCCCTCCATCTGTGGTATTTTCCATGGCTGTGGCTGACATCTTGAAATTCTCTCTCCTCCCAGAAACATTCAAGGGAGGCATTTGGGCCCCTTTCGTACTTCTCCCCAGGATTACAGGCTATCCATAGTACAAAAAAGGGACAAACAAGGTGAGCAGAGATTACTGCTTTGAAAACTGAAGCACAATAAAAATGGAAGCGATCCTTATCATAATCTACACAAAATTCATTCCTATGAACAATGGGCCAACACCCTGTGACAGCCTGTCACAGGCAGAAAATCCATCTCTCTGCATGCTGAGAGCCAGAGAAAGAAGAGGGGAGAAAAGACGAAGTGCCTAACTATGTGCCTAAGGGCTGTACGCTTCCTCACATTCTCTTAAACATCCATATTGATACGTAATTCACACACCACACAATTCATCCATTTAAAATGTACAATTCAATGGTTTTAGTATTTCACAGTTGTGCAACCATTATTGCTAAGATTAGAACATTTCATCACCTCAGAAAGAAACCCTTCCCTGTAAGCAGCCACTCCTCATTTTCCCCTAAATGCCCACTCCCACACTCTGGCAACCATTAATCTGCTTTCCAACTCTACAGATTTTAAAATTCTGGATAGTTCATATATGAAATCCTACAACGTATGTAGCCTTTTGTGACTGGCTTCTTTCACTTAGTGTAATGTTTTCAACATTCATACACACTGCAACATGTATCAGTAGTTCTTTCGTTTTTACTGCCTAATGTTCCATTGTTATTCCAGTGTGATATCCACATTTTATTCATCCATTCATCAGGTGATGGATATCTGGGTTGTCTCCACTTTTTGACGATTATGAATAAATAATGGTGTTACAAGCACTTGCATACAAATTTGTGTGTACACGTTTTCATTTCTCTTGGTTGCATATCTAGGAATGGAATTCCTGGGCCATATGGTAATTGTGTTTAACTTTTTAAGGAACTGCTAAACTGTTTCCCAAAGTGGCTGCACAATTTTACATTCCCACTAATTGTGTATGAGGGTTCCAATTTCTCTATATCCTTGTCAACACTTGTTATGGTCTATTTTTTTGATTATAGCCATCTTATTGGGTATTAACTGGTATCTCATCAAAGTTTTGATTTGTATTTCTCTGATGGTTTTGAACATCTTTCACGTGATTTTTGGACATCTGTATATCTTCTTTGGAGAAATGTTTATTCAGATCCATTGTCTGACTTTAATTGAGTTACATGTCTTTATATTATTGAGTTGTAAGTGTTCCCTATATATTATGGATACCAGTCCCTTATCAGACATATGATTTGCAAAAAGCTATTTTCTCTCATTCTGTGGCCTGCCTTTTTGCATTCTTGAAAGCACAGAGTTTTAAATTTTGATGTAGTCCCCTTTCTCTATTTTTTCTTGTTAGGTGCTTTCTTATCTAATGCTCATGGTAATTGTGAGGAGTAGGAATCATTAATCCCAGTCTACAAAATTATGAAAATGAAGCCAAATGAAGTTAAGTAAATGACCCAAAGTCTACACAGGGCCACTGCACATGGTCCTGCCTGGTACAACCTACACAGCGGAACACAGTAGTCTTGGCTGTATGTTGGAGCTGGGATATGAACTCAGACCTTCTGAGCAGGCCAGAGTTCTGGCACTCACACACTCTGAGCATTAACAGTGTAAAATGGCTGATTTTTAAAGAAACTCCTCAGATATATACTCAACCTTCTAAGGATGCTGCCATTACTTAAAATGATGGGGCTTCGGAGCTCATCTTTGGAAGCTGTACTGAGAGGTGGTGAGTGGTGTGTTTCATGAACATACGGAATTATGGTCAGAGTGGACTTGAGTTTATTAAGAAGCCAAAAATCCTGGGTGCCAAGTCCATAGAATGAGGCAAGTTATTAGGCTGGATTATACCATTTTGGATTTATATGTCCCTCTACACATGCCAGTCAATATGAAGTATGAGAAATGTTTTATTAAGGCTTAAAATAGATCTAAATCTCAAAACAGTGTGTCCAAAAATTTTTCTAGCAATGGCAGCCAGATATAATAGATATCAAAGAATATTTACAAACGTATAAAAGGTAATCGCTTTGTTACATTTTTAAACATTTTAATATAAAGCAGGACCATCTTTTTCCTTCTTGCTTACACCTGGTATATTTGAATCAAAATCACTGAATTAGTAGAGCTAAAAAGGATCTCACATATGGTTCAATCCCCTCATTTTAAGCAGGGAAACAGGCACAAAACACTGAAGTTCTCATTCAAGGTTACTCACGAGAACACACGAGAACCAGGACTAAAATTTCAGGACTCGGTTCCCATGTTCTATTTCTTAATGTTAGCTGTCTTTACTTTGCTTTTAGCATTTATGATCTTTCCCCTTCTCTTTCTCCCATAGACCTTTAAGTGGATTATGCCATCCAAGACTCCTTTTCTGAAGGGTGGGGAACTCTGCCCAAACTTCATTGTCTATTCTCCAGTTGGATTCTTCCCTAATACCAATTTATCTAAACATTTCAAATCCATGTAGATAACTCTGACAGCAAATAAAAGGAACAAATTTTATAAAGTGAGTTCTAAACGAGATACTGCCAAGCTCTATTTAAAAAACCAGGCTCTGGTTTCCAATCTAAGAATTAAATGGCTTTCTGCCTGTTTCTGCCTTTCCTCCCTCACTCAGGAGAGAGGGCCAAGGCTGAGCCTTGAGGGATTGCTTCACGAGGAAAAATCAAGGCAAGGCACAGTCCCAGGAAGGCCAGTGCAGGTTGGAAGTTAGCTAGCAGAAGTCTCTGGGAAAAGGGAACTGGCTTCATGATCAGGCGAGCTCAGTCCCCAGAGCGATTTCTCTCCGTTGGAAACAGGTCTGAGTGCTGACACGGGGGTTTCCCACAGCTTCGACTGGCCTCTAAAGGCTTATTTGTCATCAGAGGCTCTTGATGAAGCTGTACATAAATATCTGACTGTTGTTAAATACAAAACAAAACAAAAAAATATTCCACAGGAACAAAATCAAAACCAGCTGTGAGGGGGAGAGGCCAAAAACCCAGCGTAAGTGCAAAAGGCTCAGCAGAAACACTTGTTAATTGTGTTATTTACTTTGCTGAATAGTAAATTGCTGTGCCAATGAAGTCATATCACATGACCATAATGTTTTTCATATGACTCTCCTGCTATGAAAAAAATGGGCATTTTATTTTCTAGAATTCTGAGTTCTATAATGGATGAGTCAGGATCTGAATTTTAGTTTGGAATCAAGCCATCAGCTCAGCCCTGTTCATTTCTGCTGGCCTGTTTATGATTTCACAGCCTATGTTATAGTTATTGCTAAACTTTTTTAATGACCATTCATCAATCCCCAAAATCTGCAGAAAGGAAGTTCTGTTTAGCAAAAACTAAAAAAATGCAAATTATATTAATGAAGCACTGTAACTGCAGCCCTGAAATCATAACTACATGGTTCAGCATTCAATACTGATTATAGTCAAGGCAAGAGAATAAAACATAGCCTAAAATTAATCCTGGAATCAGGGAACTTGCAAATTTTCATGAATAAGAATGAAGTATTTCACGGAAGTTTTGGGTTATGGGGTTTGGGAATTTGAATTTCTCAAGGATATACCAATATAGCTTGTTTTATTAACCCTCTTATGAATCAGTCTTCTCTTTAGTTAGATTGACTTGGAAAATATTTTGGTATTTCTCATAGCACCACTTTGAACCCTTGGTTGGAACAAAATAAATACACAGGGACTGATACTTATTCTATTCATAGGAAGAAAAATAACCCTAAGAAGATAAGTCACAGCAAATTTTATGAAACATGGCTAAGGCATTCACACGTTCAATTAGACTGACCCTTTCTTCAACAAATGCAGCAATTTAAAAAATACTTGGTGAGAACCTCAATAGCTCTGCAACTTGCACACCTTGTGGTTCATCAACTTCAAGGTTGTTCGCTTGGGTTCCAAGTATCATAAATAGAAGTATAGGAGGAATAGGAAATCAGAGTTGGTCTCCAAGTATCCAAACCCATTCTCAATAAGAGCCTTGACAATAAAGGTCAGAATTTTATGCAAAATTCTCTAATTCACATGGTAACATTTTAAAAGGGTAGGAAGCTGAGTGGGCCCTTTTCTCCTTGGGGCCTTCTAATCCTTCATGGGCAGAATGTAACTATAATTTGGCAGCTAGACAGGTTATATACAAAGAATATGGGTAGCTGTCCAAGTCCCCTTTGTTATGGACTATAATGTTAGGCAAAGGCAAATGGCATTTATGTGGTAAGTATTTAAAATTTTTAATCTATAACTTCAGATAAAATTAATCTACCATGCACATTTCTCATTTAAATTTTTTTTATTGCATCCTAGCTCTCAGCCTCTCCTCATTGTGCTAAATGGAAGAGGATAATTCTCGTTTATCTGGCTACATCAATTTACCAGTGCTGTTCTTTTTCTCCAAGCTCCATCTCCTTTCCATCTCCAATGCCATCTAGTCACTTTCACTCACTTATCCCACCACCTCCAAATCACTACTACCCAGAACAAATTCATCTTTGTAAGTCTGGGTCGCCAGTATCGACTCTGCATCTTGTACCTTGACCCCTCCTCTGATAAAAACTCACTGCTAATCTCTATAGCAATACAATTATGCCAGTAACCTAGATTAAAATCATTGCCATCATTTTGGGATATTTGATAATGGATGGGGGATGGGTATAAAAATTGGGTTGCATTTGTCAATCTCACTAAATCTGGATGATTCTATCTTCGATATATCTTCTACTGCATTGCTATGTGCTCCTTTCTATGAATAAAAAGGAATTTGTAGTCCCCAGTAGGATTGGCTTTGCACTCCTCCTACATAAAGGGTATTTGGGGGAGATAGACCACAAGTGCTGAAGAATATGGAAAACTTTAATAGCATCAAAACTTTTTTCTTTAAATAAAGAACTATTTACCTTGCTACAACATGAATGAACCTTAAAATCAGAAAGATGCCAGACACAAAGGGTCATGTATTGTTCCATTTATGTGATGTGTCCAGAATAGGCAAATTCATATAGACAGGAAGTAGATCAGTGGTCGCCAGGGGATAGAAGGAGGAGGGTACCAATTAATAGGTAAAGAGTTTGTTTCAGGGACAATGAAAATGTTCTAAAACTTAGAGAGAGTGGTAATGTTGCATGACTCTGAAAATACTAACCACCATTAAATCGTACACTTTAAAAAGGTATGTTCATAATTATAGTATGTGAATTATAATTCAATAAAGATGTTATTTAAAAAACATTATCTTTATTTCAGGTAACTCTGGCTCCAACCATATCAGACTACTTGATTTTGAATGACACACTAAAGACTCTCAGCCTTGGGGACCTTTGTTCAGTTTAGAATGCCCTAGGCCTCTTGCCCTCCCCTTCTCTACTCTTCCTCTGCCAAAATACAACTTTTTTTTTTTTCCTTGCTCTGCTGCCCAGGCTTCAGCGCAGTGGTGTGATCATAGCTCTCTGCAGCCTCGAACTCCTGGGCTCAAGCGATCCACCTGCCTCAGCCTGTGGAGTAGCTACGGCTATAGAAGTGTGCCACCCCATCCCGCTAAGTTTTTTTGTTTGTTTGTTTTTGTTTTTTTAACTTTTTGTAGAGACAGGGTCTCACTATGTTGCCCAGGCTGATCTTAAACTCCTGGTCTCAAGTGATCCTCCAGCCTCGGCCTCCCAAAGTGCTGAGATTACAGGCGTGAACCACTACACTCAATCCCAACTTTTATTTTTAAAAATACCTGACTCATCCTTTAAAACTAATTGAAATACTTATTCTCTTTCTGTGAAGCCTTCTTTGACATCCCTACCATCCTGGGCAGAAGTAACTGCTCTCTCAGCACTTTATAAACGACTAAAACATTTTTGATGATATTAGAGCTCACTATTTACATCTCAGCTTCTCATACTAGATTACGAGCCCATGAGGGTCAGTGTCTCATTAACTTCTGTAATCAATTACTAGCATAGTGTTTGGTATTAAATTTTCAAAAGACATTCAGTAAACTTTTTAAAAAAAATACGTATTTTATAAACAAGATATATAATGATACTATCACATATAATTATCTAGTTGAATCTTTTGAATTCCAATGTTGACTGATGAAAACAGTTAACCTAAAAATGAGAATTCAGCATCTTGACTGTGTTGCTAAAATAAATAAACCTTTCTATGTCAAATGCAGAATTTTGCATTTTTATTACTGAACATCTGTAAACGCACTGGAAATCAGCACGTAAATCAAAACACCTGTAACACACAAACGTGTATACTTTGATATACATGTTTATTTTGCTTACACATACACACACACATACTTTTCAAAGTCATACAAAATGATGTATGCAGGATGATAATTTTTGTTGCTATGAGGTCCTCCAGTGAGTATTGTAGTTTAGACTGTATCTTAAAACATGGTCCTATTTAGAGGTAAAAAAAATAATGACCCTTTTCTAAGACTGAGGTTACAAACTCAAATATCTATCAGGGTCATCACCTGAAGAGAATCGCCTGAGTGGAGAATATCACCTAAAGAATATCTCTGGGCAAGAATCTCACAACACTGTTTGTCTCCAGGAAGGGAACCGTGGAGCTAAGGGACAGGTAGGTGTAGAAGGAAGACTTCCTTTTCACAGAGTATTTTTTACACCTTTAAATTTTGTATCAAGTGCATTATTTATCTATGAAATTTGCTTCTCAGCTCCAGCTAACCATCACTATTAAAGAATGCAGGTCTGGAGTTGCCGGATCTGATTTTTCAAAGAAGTTGGAAAAGGGAAAATTCAGACTTTTATGTAAAACTCATGCTTTTTAAATGTTGGCTTTATTTAAAATTTAACACATACAGCAGGCCAAAAACAACACACCTGCAAGCCATAGCTGGCTCACAGGCCAGCTAGTTTACCATCTCTTAACTAAAATTTGATGTGTGGCTTATGATTCCAAAACTATAAATATAATTTAATGGAGGAAAATTCAAAAAGAAAACTCAGACTTGTGGATGAAACCATACTCCCTTCTGCCCCACCATCTACTGTTCTCTTGAACTTCCCCTTCCTTCTCTTCTGAGTCTTCAAATAAGCTATTAATGTTTGGCCAACTAAAACGCAAAACGTACCAGGTTAAATCAAGGAATCTGCCCATTATCCTAGTATCTGTTCTGTTGTAGAGTGAAGCATGGGGTCAATTCCAAGTTATAATTCTTCTGGCCAACTAAAGAGAAACATATAAATTATTTCAGCTAAGTAGCTAAGCTCCCCCAAGCCATCTCATCAAATGACTGCATGGTTGCAAGGATCTGTAAGTTACCTATCCCACATCATCAGGCAGAACAGCACTGCTGAAAAGACAATATGGCAGGCAATCAAAATCGTCTTCTGAACCCTGTCTGGGAACTCGATCAAAATTCTGGGGGTAAATCTCAAAGTTCTGTAGAGATGACATTCATCTCCTGAAACTGAAGATAAGAGATTCCCTGTGGTTCCAACTACTGGCCATAAGTGGAAGATTGTATCTGTTTAATGCCCAGAGGACATCAAAGCAAGTTAAAGAAGAACTGGCTTCGGTTCTAAGTCTAGCATTAGAGATGTACTATCCTGCCTCCCTGGAGTGCCTGACAAGTTATCCCAATCTTCTACAAGCTCCAGGGGTTTGACTCTGGGATTTCCACATGGTTTTCCTATACTCGGTGTTAGCTCTACCTCTCCAAACAACAGCCCTTTTACCACTGGCTGGTCCAGTATTGAGCCAGGCCATCTATTCACTGACTACTTGGGACCTCCCCCAGTGGTGAGGATGCACAACCTACAGGGGAGTTTATCCATGAACAGGACTAATGGCAACTTGGCTAGTATACTACCCCTGCAGAACACAGGCAGTAAAGGTTTTCCTTATACAGCTTGTAGAAACACTTCATAAGTCACATTTCTAATAGCTTCTTTGCCCAGGTAACCAAGGGAAAAGATGTGGATTTGATCTCATTTAAATCCCACTCATCCATTCTGAGGAATTGTACATTTTGCCAAGTGACTCGAATGGCTCTACCACCATACACAGCATTCCCATTTCTAAGAACACTGAGCATTTGAAAAAAACAAAACGATAATCTATTTTTAAAACTCAGCCTTTAAAAAAGATGATGCAATGACCCAGGATGTTAAGATCTATAAGATATTCTAGCTGAGAGAGAGTAACTCTTTCAGGTTGTGACTGGGGAAGCCATTTCATGATGGGGTTCAGTGGCCTAAGAAGACTGATCAAACTGTGAAATATAAGCTAGGCACGTTCTTTCTGAAGAACACGGCCTAGACAGAATCCAATGTGTTCTTTCTTAAGAACGTGGCCAGAGTTCAATGTCTTCACTGACTTTCTTTTTTTTTTTTTTTTGCGACAGAGTCTCGCTCTGTTGCCTGGGCTAGAGTGCCGTGGCATTAGCCTAGCTCACAGCAACCTCAAATTCCTGGGCTCAAGCGATCCTCCTGTCTCAGCCTCCCTAATAGCTGGGACTACAGGCATGTGCCACCATGCCCAGCTAATTTTTTTTTTTTATATATATATATTTTTAGTTGTCCAGATCATTTCTTTCTATTTTTTAGTAGAGACGGGGTCTCATTCTTGCTCAGGCTGGCCTCAAACTCCTGACCTTGAGCAATCCACCCGCCTTGGCCTCCCAAAGTGCTAGGATTACAGGCATGAGCCACCGTGCCCGGCCCACTGACTTTCATTTTGATATATGGACATTAATGCCAATTTTCCAATGGCCATATGCACACACGGATCTTCAGTAAGGACAAGAGGTACTTGGCAATCAATAGCCTGTACTTCCTTTATCAGTAATTTTGTGCATTAGGCACCTATTGGACAGCAACCTACACACATCAGCATATAGCAATTGCTGAAGGTTCTTTGTTCTCTGATATCCAGCAGACTTATTTAGCTATATTTACTCTAAGTAAAAAAAATTTTAAAAATTGCTTTCTTCCTTTTCCATAATGCTGAATATAAATAGGTTTCAAACACATCAGTCCTCAGTACAGAAAGTTTGTTTTGTTCTTACCTCAGCAGCTTGCGTCTCCTGATGCAGCAATGTAAGACCAGTCAAATCTTCTAAGAAGGAATGTGAAGAATTAAACACCTTGGCGAGGAAATTAAATCCTTCTTGTTCATATTGATCAAGAACCTGTAAAATATTTATATTTTTAAGGAGGTTGCAGATTTGAAATGCATATTAAAAGACTTTTGCTTCTAACAAGCACTTGTCAAAAATGAAACTGAGAATTAGATACAAGGATGATAATACAGTCTGGAAAAAAATGCAATATAGTGGGCAAAAACTGGGAGGGCTTAGTATTTGTCATATTTTTCCTTCTAATAAGGACATCTTCCAGTTCAGATGCCAATTTTTCCCAAATAAAATAAACTTTAATGTAAATTCCAATAAAATAAACTTACTCCATGCAAATTCACTAAAAATTCTAGAAGAGTTAAGATTAGTTACTGGTTCTAAAGTTCACTTGTTAGAAAAATAGCAGGTGAGAGAAGAACCAAGAAAAAAATTTAAAAGGATAAAGGGAAAAAGGAGGGACAAAGGATTTTGTCACAAATGTGACCTACCAGCTAGCTAAATGTATTTTTAAAAATAATTCTAAAATGGAAAAATAAATTTCAACAGACACTTCATGAAAGAGGATATCCGAATGGCCAATACACATGAAAATATGCTCAATGTCACAAGTGGCCAGAGAAATGAAAACTAAAACCATAATGAAATACTACTTCATACCTACCAAAAAGGCTAAAATGAAAGAGGCAGAAAATACCAACTGCTGGCAAGGATGTGGAAGAACCAGGACCTTCACAGAAGTATACAATTGTTGCTTTAGAATTTAACATTTACATGCCTTTTTTTTTTTTTTTTGAGACAGAGTCTCACTGTGTTGCCCGGGCTAGAGTGCCGTGGCGTCAGCCTAGCTCACAGCAACCTCAAACTCCTGGGCTCAAGCAATCCTTCTGCCTCAGCCTCCCGAGTAGCTGGGACTACAGGCATGCACCACCATGCCTGGCTAATTTTTTCTATATATTTTTAGTTGTCCAATTAATTTCTTTCTATTTTTAGTAGAGACGGAGTCTCGCTCTTGCTCAGGCTGGTTTCGAACTCCTGAGCTCAAACAATCCGCCTGCCTCGGCCTCCCAGAGAGCTAGGATTACAGGCGTGAGCCACCGTGCCCGGCCTACACACCTTTTGATCCAGCAATTCTACTCCTTGATACATATACCCAACAAACATGTATACATGTACATCAGAAGACACAAATGTGTCCATAGCAGCACTATTCATAATAGCCTCAAACAAGAAACCACTGAAGTGTCCATCAACAACAGAATGAATAAATGAATTTTATATTCATGCTAAGGAATGCTATACAGCAATGAGAAAAAACTACATTCATCAAATATAATGTGTTCACAAAAGAACGGATAAGTGGTATGTACTGTATAATTACATTTATATAAAGTTAAAAGAAAACGGGCAAAATCAATCTATGGTGTTAGAAGTCAAGATAGTGGTTACTCATGGAGAGATTATAATAGTAAGGGGGCCCAAGGGATGGTCTAGGGTGCTGGCATTTTTTGTTTCTTTATCTGAGTGTTGGTTACGGAAGATGTACTTTTTGAGAGTTCATCAAGTTGAACATTTCGTTAAGATTTGTTTGATTTTTTCTATACATTCTTGTATGACACTTTTTTGTATATATTATATGTTATCCTTCAATAGATTAAAAGATAAAAGGCCAGTAGTCCTAACAAGAGAAAAATAGAACAGCAAAGAGTTCTTAGATGCAAACAATGATTACCACATTTAGGAATTCAGTGATCTCAGGAACTGTGAATTATAGAAAGCAAACAGTGAACCAGGATGCTTCAAAAGTTCTCCCAGAACTCAGAAGAAAAAGATAAAGAGATGAATATTTTAAAAAGGTGGCAGACATTAAGGACAGATCTAAGAAATCAATGATACATGAATAGACTGGAGGAGCAACAATACAAGAAATATTAATAGAAAAAATTTCTCCTTTCAGAAATGAAAATATATGAACCGTTCAATATAGCAATTCCACTTCTAAGATTTTTCATATAGATATAGTTGTGTGTGGGCACAAACACTGATGTTTTAAGGATGTTCACTGAAACGCTATTTGCAGCAATAAAAGATTGGCAAGCACCACCCTTTAATAGGGGACTGATTAAATTATGGTATGTTTACAATCAATTGCATTTTTGTATCTATTAAAAGAGAGGCAGGTCTATAGCACTGATATGAACTGATTTCCAAGATGTAGCAATATATTAAAAAAGCAATATCCAGACTGTGTGTATAGTATTTGTGTTCAAAAAAGTAGAGCGAGAGGGAGGAAGAGAGGGAATTGTACATGAGTATATACTTTAGGACCTATCTAAGCTTGGGAACTGGCAGGATAAGGATAAAAAATACAAAGTCAGAGAAACTGAAGGGCTGGTGAGCACCAGTGAAGGGACTGAGGATGGGCCTTGGCTGGTAAGGAAAGACCCACAGGCTGGTGGAATCAGAGAGACTGGGAGTCCTGGAGAGCTGACCAGGGGATCATTATGATCCTGGCCACATACAAAGTCTAGGCTGATCAGCCACAGGAAATTAATTTGACAACTCGATGCCTGGATAATAAGGCATTTGACAAATAACCAAATCCCTCAGTAATAATCAGATTCCTTACAAACTGGAATGTTATCTTAGGAAAAATGTAAATGGAAATTAAATGATCTTTTTCAAAATGGTAAATACTATGATTAGTGGTCCTTTATTTTTAAAAGAACTCCTAAGCTCAGAACCCCTAAGTTCACTTTATTAGGCTTTGCAGATGCTATTTTTTCTTTTTGTAACAAGTTGAAGGTTTGTAGTGACCCTGGCTGGAGCAAGTCTGTCGATGCCATCTTTCCAACAGCATGCCCCACTTTCTGTCTCTGTGTCACGTTTTGGTAATTCTTGCAGTATTTCAAACTTTTCCATTATTATTATATCTGTTGTGGTGATCTTTGCTGTCACTATTTTAATCATCATAAGGTGCCACAAACTGCACCTATGTAAGATGGTGAGCTTAGATAAATTTGTGTGTTCTGACTGCTCCACCAGCCAGCCATTTCCCTGTCTCTCTCCCTCTCCTTGGGCCTATTTCCTGAGACAGAATAATATTGAAATCAGGCCAAATAATAACCCTACGATGGCCTCTAAGTCTTCAAGTGAAAGGAAAAGTCACGCATCTCTCACTTTAAATTAAAAGCTAGAAATTATCATTAAGCTTAGTGAGAGAGGCATGTAGAAAGCTGAGATAGACCGAAAGCTAGGCCTCTTGTGTCAAACGGTCAGCCAAATTGTGAAGGCAAAGGAAAAGTCCTTGAAGGAAATTAAAAGTGCTACTCTAGTGAACACATGAATGGTAAGAAGGCAGAACAGCCTTATTTTTAATATGGAGAAAGTTTTAGCGGTCTGGATAGATCAAACCAGCTACAGCATTCCCTTAAGCCAAAGTCTGATCCAGTGCAAGGCCCTAACTCTCTTCAATTCTACTACAGCTGAGATGGGTAAGGAAGGTGCAGGAGAAAAGTTTGAAGCTAGCAGAGGTTGGCTGATGAGGTTTAAGGAAAGAAGCCATCTCCATAACATAAACATGCAAGGTGAAGTAGCAAGTGCTGATGCAGAAGCTGCAGCAAGTTATCAGAAGATCTAGGTAAGACCATTGGTGAAGGTGGCCACACTAACAGGAGATTTTCAATGCAGACAAAATAGCCTTGTGTTGAAAGAAGATGCCACCTAGGACTTTCATAGTTAGAGAGAAGAAGTCAGTGCCTGGCTTCAAAGCTTTAAAGGACAGGCTTAACTCTCTTTTGTTAGGGCCTAATGCAGTTGGTGACTTGAAGTTGAAGCAAATGCTCATTTACTATTCCAAAAATCCTAGGGCTCTTAAAAATGCTAAATCTACTCTGCCCATGCTCTATAAATGAAACACC
Organism: Propithecus coquereli; assembly: GCF_000956105.1. Lineage (NCBI taxonomy): Eukaryota > Metazoa > Chordata > Mammalia > Primates > Indriidae > Propithecus > Propithecus coquereli. The sequence continues at coordinate 1,477,837 of NW_012150408.1, forward strand.
AAGGCCTGCATGACAGTACATCTGTTTACAGCATGGTTTATTGAATATTTTAGGTCCACTGATGAGTCCTACTGCCCCAATACAAAGATTCCTTTCAAAACATTATAGCACATTGACAATGCACCTAGTTACCCAAGAGCTCTGATGGAGATATACAAGGAGATGAATGTTGCTTTCATGCCTGCCAACCCAACATCTATTCTGCAGCCTATAGGTCAGGAGTAATTTTGACTTTCAAGTCTTATTATTTAAGAGAGCAGTCCCCAACATTTTTGGCACCAGGGACCCATTTTCACGGAAGACAATTTTTCCATGGACAGGGGGATTGTTTTGGGATGATTCAAGGGCATGAAATTTATTGTGCACTTTATTTCTATTACTATTACAATGTAACATATAATGAAATAATTATACAACTCACCATAGGTTGGGGACCCCTGATTCAAGAAATACATTTCATAAGGCTATAGCTGCCATAGGTAGTGAGGACTGATGGATCCGGGCCAAGCAAACTGAAAACCTTCTAGAAAGGATTCACCATTCTAGATGTCTTAAGAACATTCGTGATTCATGGGAGGAGGTCAAAGTAACAACAATAACAGGAATTTGGAAGAAGGTGATTTCAATCCTCATGGATGGGCAGGGCGCGGTGGCTCACACCTGTAATCCTAGCACTCTGGGAGGCCGAGGCGGGCGGATTGTTTGAGTTCAGGAGTTTGAGACCAGCCTGAGCAAGA